>NC_079322.1:11024599-11330016 GCF_029931775.1 Euleptes europaea
ATTACAGTCAGCTTTCTCACAGTTTAGATATACTACTTTCTATTGCACAGTTACTTCGGAGTCATGGCCTGTTGAGCTGTGGGGAATTAGGATGCCTGGAAGCAGTGAAGATAGTTTTGTAGGGTAGCCGTGTCGGTCTGCAGTAGAACAACTAGATTCGAGTCCAGGAGCACCTTGGGACTGACGAGAGTTTTGGGGAATAAGCTTTTGAGAGTCAAAGCTCCCTTCATTGTCTGACAAAGGGAGTTTTGACTCTCGAAAGCTTATTCCCCCATAATCTTGTTGGTGTCTAAGTTGCTACTGGACTAGAATCTAGTTGCAATCAAGCAATGACAGCCAGCATGGTATAGTGGTTAAGAGCGGCGGACTCTAATCTGGAGAACTGGGTTGGTTTCCCCACTCCTACACATGAAGCCCGCTGGGTGACCTTGGGCGAGTCACAGCTGTTCGAGCTCTCTCAGCCCCACCTACCTCACAGGGTGTCTGTTGTGGGGAGAGGAAGGGAAGGAGGTTGTAAGCCGCTATGAGACTCCTTAAAAAGTTAGAGAAAACCAGGGTATAAAAACCAAATTTTTCCTCCTCCTCTTCCTCCTCTCATGCTGCTCTTTGTACCTGTATGAACAAGGAAAATTATCTGAGCATACAAAACGTCATTGACAGTATGACTCTAAGAGCCTTTTCTTTGCTTTGTAATACGCATCAAATATATTTTGAAAGTTTTGAAACACCTGTTTTGGCTTGTTGGCTTCACTGGGACATGGGAACTTCTCGGGCCCTTTTGCATCCAGTAATGTTCCTTTGTCTTCTGCAGGGATGGACTGGCCTTTAACTGTCTGGGAAAGTTTTCAACTGGCCTCTGTCGTGGAGGGCTGATAACAGCCAGAAGCAAGCAGGGCCAAGCTCTGCTTAAGCATTGCAGGGGCTGCTCAGTCTGGCTTCCTCCAGGGCCATTTTGGCTTCCCAGTCCATGCTTGGCCTTCTGACTGGAATAATGTTCCGACATCATGAAGCAATCAAAGGAATGGAAGAGTCAGTGGTTCACAAATGATAAAAAAAATAGAATAAGATAGTGTCTGGCTGTTAGGTTGGACTTCAGACTTCAGGCTTCAGACTTTGCTCGGTGGAGCTGTAGGAGACACCCCAACCTCTGGGCCATTTCCCCTGCCCTTTTAAAAAATTGGGGGTGTGTGGAAAGCGCCATCAAGTTGCAGCTGACTTATGGCAACCCCATAGGGTTTTCAAGGCAAGAGGTGAGCAGAGGTGGTTTGCTATCGCCTCCTTCTGTGTAGCAGCCCTGGACTTCCTTGGTGGTCTCCCATCCAAGTACTACACAGGGCCGACTCTGCTTAGCTTCTAAGATCTGATGCGATCAGGCTATCATGGGCCATCCAGATCAGGGCAGAGACGTTCAGAGGTGGTTTGCCATTGCCTGCCTCTGTGTGGTGACCCTGGACTTCCTTGGTGACCCTAGTACTTCCCATCCAAGTACTAACCTGGGCCAACTTGCTTAGCTTCCGAGATCTGACAAGATCGGGCTAGCCTGGCTGGGTAAAATGTCAAGCTGCTCCAAGTTCTCCTCATGGTCTGTGCTCCGTTCCTGACATCTGCATAATCTGTTTTTCATAAGAGGCATATTCTGTTTTAGCTGATCCCAAAAGTGCCTTTGTGTATTAAATTCTGTTTCCAGCACATCCAGGCAGTGCTGGTCTCTGAATTCTAGGAGGTTTGTCTCCCACTAGGCATGTTTGTGGTTGAGTGGGTATACTAGATTTACCAACATGGCTGACTTCTGATTGATCTCTGTTGTGATTTTATTCTGATTTTTTTTATGAAGCTGTGATTCATTCAGTATCTTTAGTGTGCAAGAGCAGACTCTGACTATTCTCTCCAGGATCAGAGGAGCAGGCCAAATATAGTAGGTGCTGTGGAACACAGGCAGGATATTGCATCTGCAATGTCTTGTTTGTGGGCTTTCCAGAGGCACCTGGTTGGCCACTGGGTGAACAGACTGCTGGGCTTGATGGACCTTGGTCTGATCCAGCAGGGCTTTTCTCATGTTCTTATGACCAGGATCCAAAGAGCTGCTTTAGGGGTGCTCCAAGGCTAAGATGTGCCCCATAGAATATCTGCCTTCCCCCCCCTTTATGATATGGAATTGGGGGTGTTGCTTTTCAAACAGTGTTTGAAAGGCCCCTTAGTTTCACCTCCCCCTAGTTTCAGCTGTGGCTTGCCGTGGGGCACAGGGGACCCCCTTTTGAGAGATACAAGCCCAAAGCCTCCTTGGCCAACCAGAACACTATTCTTCAAATCCCAGATTTTCTGTCTCTTTCTGTAAATTTATTTATTTTAATATAAATGGTTGTGGAGTACCTGTAGCAAATTCTGAAGTCTGCTGTTTGAAGTCCAGTGCTAAGTTACTCGAAACCAACCATCTGTGGTGGTGGAAAAGTGCCATAAAGTCACAGCTTTGGCGACCCCATAGGGTTTTCAAGGCAAGAGATGTTCAGAGGTGATTGGCCATCTCTTGCTTCTGCAAGGCAACCCTGGACTTTCGTGGTGGTTGCTCATCCAAGTACTCACCAGGGCTGACCCTGCTTAGCTTACAAGATTGGGCCACCCAGGTCAGGGTGAAACCATATGTACTCCACAACAAATTAGTCCACTAAAAATCATAGAATAGAATCATAGAGTTGGAAGGGACCACCAGGGTCATCTAGTCCAACCCCCTGCACAAATCAGGAAATTCACAACTATCTCCCCCACACACCCCAGCGACCCCTACTCAATGCCCAGAAGATGGCCAAGGTGCCCTCCCTCTCATGATCTGCCTAAGGTCATAGAATCAGCATTGCTGACAGGTGGCCATCTAGCCTCTACTTAAAACCTCCAGGGAATGAGAGCTTACCAACTCCGAGGAAGCCTGTTCCACTGAGGAACCGCTCTGTTAGAAAATTCTTCCTAATGTCTAGATGGAAACTCTTTTGATTTAATTTCAACCCATTGGTTCTGGTCTGACCTTCTGGGGCAATCATTACCAGGTGTCTCTGTTCTTGTTTTCTGGGGTTTAACACAGCAACACACTGGATTGGGAATAGCTAAAAACTTTAAACATTCTAATATCTCCAGCTGTTTCAGACTATCCTTGTGTGAAAATGTTGCAAGGGTAGCAGCTGATGAACTTGAAAAACTCAGCAGTTTGAGAGAGAGAAATAAAGAAATAATCTGGAAATGCCATGGAAGAGTTGGGAGGAAGGACTCTGGGAAAAAAATCAGTAGTTCTGTTTAAAACCTAATTTTTATTTTCCTTTTCAGCGAAGTGTGTCTGAAAACTCCTTAGTAGCAATGGATTTTTCTGGACAAATAGGAAGAGTTATTGAAAATCCAGCCGAAGCACAGTGTGCTGCCTTGGAAGAAGGGTACACTTGGCGGGTAAGGGTGCTCTTAAAAAAAAAAATTGGCAGCTGATACCTCCTAAAACCATTCGTGGATATGGTGGTGGTGGTGGTGGTAGAAAGTGCTGCCAAGGTGGAGATATAACAATCACAGTCTCCTTTATTGGCATAAAATTAATAAACAGGGTGACTACATAATAACATGAAATCGTTGCAGCTGAGAAGTGCTCAAATCAGATCCTAACTGGTGGGCCCCTCTACTGGCCCAGTTGTTTACATGGGTGGATAAAACCGGTGTTATGCCAGAGACCTGGACAAGCACGATTTTGGTACCTGTTTATAAAAAGGGAGACCGTACAACTCCATACAACTTTAGACCAATAAATCTTCTATCTATAGTACACAATGGAATCCAGTCCAGAGGAAGAGAACATGAAATTCCTCTTATGGGAGGGAGACTCTCAGTGTTATTTACAGGTAGCCAAATATTGTTCTGTAGCAATTAAAATCAGCTCGGAAAAGGTTACTAGCGTTAATAAGGTTAATTTTAATTGATATAATTTTATCCATATTTTTTACAAAGATTATTTTATCATGTAATGGGTTGTATTGACAAGGTTTGTATCTCTTCTGGCTAATGCTGTTAATAATAAATAATCTAATCTATCTATAGTAGGGAAGCTATATGCCAAACATCTATTGGGCAGACTTCTAGCTTGGATATCCAAATATGGGATATTAGGCCCAGAACAAGTAGGCTTTTGCCAGGGGAAAACTACATTAGACCACTGCATTGTTCTTTCACGCCTAGTTAATAAATATTCTAGGAAAACCAACTCTTAAGCTATATACAGCCTTCTTGGATCTAAAGGGAGCCTTTGATTCCATATCAAGAGATCTATTATGGGACAAATTATTTGGAACGAATATTGATAGAAATTGAGATATTCCACCAGGCCTATAGTTGAGGGCAGCAACGGTCTTTCACCAGAGCTGGCCTCCCTACCCCCACCATGCTGTCACCAACTCAGATCAGGGGCCCTGACTGCTTCTCCAGGCCCACTGTGGCCCTGTGCTCTTGTGATGAGCACCACTTGTTTTAATTGTTCAGTTGACTAACAATTGGGGACTGGTTTTTAATATTTTAAAGTTTCTTGTATATTACAGTTTTATTATGTTGTATGTTGTTTTGATAAAGTTAGCTGCCCTGAGCCCGGCCTTGGATGGAAATAGATGGCAGGATTCAAATCAAATAATAAATTTATTGACAGAAGGAGGCAGATGAATCTCCATGGGGTTATTTGTTGTATTAAGTCACAGCCGATTTATGGGGACCCCTCTAGGGTATTCAAGGCAAGAGATGTTCAGAGGAAGTTTGCCATTGCTGGCCTCTGAGTAGCAACCCTGGACTTCCTTGGTGGTCTCCCGGCCCAATACTAACCACGGCTGACCCTACTTAGCTCCTGAGATTTGACAAGATTGGGCTAGCCTGGGCCATCCAGGTCAGGGCATGAATATAGTAGCCAAATTAATACCATTGATGAGCAATTCGAGTTGAACTGGTCCCACCCATTTTGCAGAAACGCACCACGAGAATGAACGCCCTGGGTAGCCAAAGTCCTCTTCATCCTTCCGCACTGAGCACAGGTAAGAAAACACTGAAATACAATGGAAAGCATGGAGAGAGAACCTGAAAACCTTTGGAGAATCAGATTGTCCTGTGAACTTCCATGGAAAGGTGGTTATTTCTGTACTTAACTCTGTTCCATTAAACTCCGATTTAAGGGTTTGTCTTTGGCTGAAACAGCCTCCCAATATGACGTCAAGCAACAGTTGTGGTTTCTGAGTCAGATACAGAAAAGTTCCTTCCTCGGAGGATTTTTGAGCCCTGCTTGCTAGAGCGTACATTCCTGAAACTGCTGTCAGTCCTACATGGAGTAGTAAAAATAAAATTAATAACGATTGCCTTTTTTAGGCTTTCTTCCGTTGTTATTATTTTTGCAAAGCAAATGAGCAGTGGTGCACCAGTCACGTGCAGCTCGTAAAGATGGTATTTTTCTTGCATGGTTAATGTAGTTTTCAGTACTCAAAATGTGACATTTTTGTACTTGGAAGAATGCCTTACATCGCGGGTAGTCCGTTAAAGGTGCCGGAACAACTGCTCCTACTGCTGTGGGTGGCAGGATCTCCCCCTTCTTGCAACAGTCTCCTGTGCCTGGTGTAAAATAATAAACTCAGATGGAGATACCTGCTTCCATGTGTGGATTGGAGTTTTAAAACTGGAGCCATGTGACCTCATCAGGGAAGTGGAGGCGGAGTGCACATGTGCAACATGGACATGTATATCACATCTCTGGTATCATCTCACAGGCAGCAGGCTATTCAGACACTGTAATCTGTATTCATATTTAAAAAAAACAGTGCGCTATATCAGCAGCATCGTGGTTGAGGGACATGTGTTTGGAAAACCTGCACAGTACAGCATGCTGGCACTAACAATCTCTTTCTTCTTCAGTTATTCATAGGACACAGCACTGGTTTCATGGCAGGATTTCCAGGGAAGAATCGCACAGGATTATTAAACAGCAGGGGCTGGTGGATGGGTATGCACTTTTACACTGTTTTTATTAATGTACCTGGTTTGGAGGTGTCAGCACATTTATTGATTAATTTAAAGGGCATCCTGTTAAATCAAGGTTCTTCCTGAAATATTGAAGAATTACTATGAGAGTTATACATAACCTCACTCCCTGACATTTTGTATCTGGTTTCGCCTCCTGCGGCAGCACAGGCTTGAAATAGTTGGGAATCATAGAGTTGGAAGGGGCCATACAGGCCATCTAGTCCAACCTCCTGCTCAATGCAGGACCAGCCTAGAGCATCCCTGACAAGTGCTTGTCCAGCCTCTGCTTAAAGACTGCCAATGAGGGGGAGCTCACCAACTCCCTGGGTAGCTGATTCCACTGTTGAACAACTCTTACTGTAAAAAACCTTGTCCCAATATCCAGCCGACACCTCTCTGCCTACAATTTAAACCCATTATTGCGGGTCCTTTCCTCTGCTGCCAACAAGAACAGCTCCCTGCCCTCCTCTAAGTGACAGCCCTTCAAATACTTAGAGAGCAATCATGTCCCCCCTCAACCTCCTCCAGACTAAACATTCCCAACTCCCTCAGCCTTTCCTCATAGGGCTTGGTCTCCAGGACCCTGATCATCCTCATCACTCTCTTCTACACCTGCTCCATTCGGCCCACATCCTTTTTGAAGTGAGGCCTCCAGAACTGCACACAATACTCCAAAGTGCAGACTGGCCAATGCTGTGTACAGTGGAACTATGACATCTTGTGATTTGGATATTATACATCTTGCGATTTGGATGTTATGCCTGTGTAGATGCATCCTCTGTTGATGGATTCCTGATTTAAAACTTTAGAACAGCATTTAAAATGTATATATAAATATTTAACGATATAATAAAAACAGTGCAATACAATAAAAGCATATAGACGTACAAACACACACAACCAGGAAGGAGGTCCAATAAGAGTTTACTGGGGGTATGCCAAATTAAACACAAAAGCCTTCTCTTGCTGGCAGAAGACAATGACAGAAGGAGGCAGATGAATCTCCATGGGGTGATTTGTTACAAACCAGAAAGTCTCAGTGCAGTGAATAAGGGAGGGGAGGGAGCACATAAATCTGTGGCCTTCATACATATAACAAGCAAATGAGCCAAATCGCACCCAATAACTGTTTTATCTCAGTTTTGCATCCAAAATTTACCATCTTGGCCCAAAGTTACTGCACTAGAGAAAGAAAATCTGATAATAAATTGAAATTAGGAAAGGCCTCTGGTCCTGATTTTTTTACCTCCAGATCTTTTCTGCAATAAGATCAAATGGTGGGCCCCTATACTAGCAGAGGGCTTTACGAGAATAAATGAGTCAGATTTAATTCCTGGGAACTGGAAACAGGCAATTATAGTTTGAGTGTACAAGAAAGGCATCAGGTCTCAACTGGAGAATTATCACCCAATTAGTCTTCTTTCTGTAGTGGGTAAGTTGTATGCACCCTATTTATTAAATAGGTTATTTGGATGACAAAAAATTCCATACTGGGACCTGAGCAAGCGGGCTTTTGGTCGGGTTATTCTACATCGGACCATTGCTTTATACCAGGGGTGGGGAACCTTTTTCCTGCCAAGGGCCATTTGCATATTTATGACATCATTCAGGGGCCATACCAGGTGTAGATCTCCCGGTGGGGGGGGAAGAGGCTAGGGTTGCCAGGTCTCCAGCCACCACCTGGAGGTTGGCAACCCCAGGGGAGGCCACACAGAGAAGGCCTGCAGGGTGCCCCCACTCCCCCTCCCAGGCGGAAGGGCAGCCAGCAGTGGGCCCGAGCAAACGAGGTGCCAGGGGGGCGCAGCCCACAGTCGATCTGCAAGGGAGGAATGAAAACAGAGAAAGAGGAGGAGGGAGGGAGAAAGGGAGAGAAAGGGAGAAAGAAATGGAGAGAGAGGGAGAAAGAAAGAAAAGGACGAAGGGAGACAAAGAAAAGGACAAGGGAGACAAAAAAAGAGACAGAAAAAGAGGGAGAAAGAGAGGGAGAGAAAGGAGAAAGAGTGACAGAAAAAGAGGAAGAAAAGAGAGAAAAGCCTTCCCCCCCCCCACACACACACCCGCTGGCCCCGCGTGACCGGGCCCCAGCCTCCCCTGCCCACACACACACACAGCGGTGCACAGAGCCCCACATGACCGGGCCCAGTCTCCATGCCCTCTCCTCCCCAGAGTCCACAAAAGGGCCCCCCTGAAGCCCGATCAGCTCCTGCATGCATGCTCTGCCGCCGGGATCCACCAGCCTCTTTCCCCCTCCCTCTTGCTGCTCAACAGTCGGCGAGAGGAGGTCCCCCCCCCAAAAAAAAAAGGGCGCCACAGCACCGCTGTAAGCCATGGTGCCAGGAACACTCTCTGGGCCACCCTGCGCCCCGCCTCTGCAGCAGGGCCCCAGAGCTCCCGAGAGCCACAAAAAATGTCCTCGGGGGCCGCATACGGCCCCCGGGCCTGAGGTTCCCCACCCCTGCTTTATACTATCCCATCTTATTAAAAAATATACATCGCCCTCTACTGGATCAATCTATGTTGCATTTATGGATTTAAAGATGGCCTTTGACTCGATCCCAAGAAATAGACTATGGCAGGAACATAGCAGTTTGTTATCAATGGTCGCCTACTTTGGCTGATTTGCTCATTATAATCTGGGGCCTTCCTGCTTCTTTCTCATCCCTGGTGTGGTGTGTTTGAGGTCGCTCGGGTGGTGTTTGCAAAATATTACTTCATATTTGTATATCAGAGGTTAGCCTTTTATAGTGCTTATTTCTGTCTCAGTGAATGCATTATCCCATGCTATGCTTTGGGCTGATTCCCAGGTTCTCATTCTTCATTTTCTATGCTGCTTTGTTTCACTCTCCCTTCTTATAATAATAATAATAATATTTTAAAATCCTTTCAAAAAGGGACAACATCCCACTTACTCCAGCTCCTTCAGATGGGCAGAACTTGTTGTTCCAATCTGTATATATTGGCTTAACATTCTGTATGTCGACGAGAGGTCTGGAAAAACATGTCAAGAGTCCTGGTTTGTTTCATTCCCTATGTGAGAATTAAAGTCGCCTAACAATATTATTTGTGCCTTGGGATATTTAATTTCAGGTTCAGAGTTGTAATTTTCCAAGTCAGGCCAACAGTTCTCATAACAAAAGGATGAGGAACAGGGAGGAATATATGCATTCACTGCCAAACTGACCTGATCTTTAAAAGTCAAAAGTCAAGTCATTGCTAAAGATCTTAAGGGAGGAAGCAATGTTGCATCACACTTCACTGACGTAGAAATCAGACATGGCAGCCCCCCACTGGGGCATTTAGTAATTGGGGGGTGGCATTGAGTGTGTATGTGAGAAATCCATTTAATGTCAATTTTGATGTTAACCAGGTCTCTTGGATAAAAATTATATCATAATTTGTTTGTCATAAATAGACCTGGTCCCCGATGACATCATGAGACACAGGTTTTTGGACCGATGTTTATAATGAAATACAATGTCTTGCAGACTATTTCTTCTTCGGGACAGCCAGAGTAATCCAAAGACTTTTGTGCTTACGCTGTGCCACCATCAAAAGATCAAGCATTTTCAGATTTTGCCGGTAAGGATGGCATCCTTCCAATATGGAATGGATTTTATCACAGACTTTCCCCATGTATTAAAATGTGTTTGGATATATTGGTTTTAGTTTATTTTTTCAAAAGAAGTTGCTTGTACCCTTTGCGCAAATCTGTGAACAAGAGCTTAGGTTTTGTTGTAGCTAAAAATCAACATGTACATGCTTCACAATTTCAAAATCCAGCCCCCACCACAGGGGCATAATTGGCAAAGAAATTGTGGCATGCACCTAAAATTGTCCGTTCTGCTACTGTCTAAAGCAGCGGAGCACCTTCCAACACCTTTCCTGGTGCCTGCCAATGTTTGTAGAAAGTGGGTGGGGCCAGGTGGGGCTTGTACCCACAGGGCTTCTGATTGGCCATTGGAGATCTGATTGCCTGAGCAGATTTTTTAAAAGTTGCTGCAGCAGTTGCTGCCACCACAGCACAATGATATTCACTGCATGATTGAAAGTAAGCTGTGTGTATATAAGAAAATACTTTAAAGCAATATCTTCATTTGAAGAAGAAGAAGCAGAGTTGGTTTTTATATGCCGACTTTCTCTACCACTTCCCCTCCCCACAACAGACACCCTGGGAGGTAGGTGAGGCTGAGAGACCAAGGTCACCCAGCTGGCTTCATGTGTAGGAGTGGGGAAACAAGTCCAGTTCACCAGATTAGCGTCTGCCGTTCATGTGGAGGAGTGGGGAATCAAACCTCCAGATTAGAATCTACCACTCCAAACCACCGCTCTTAACCACTACACCACACTGGCTCCCACTAAACAGAGCTTCTGCCTGAAATGTTAAGAGAATGACCTCCCTCCTGGACAATGTGGGGTTGGCTCCGCTTCCTGTGGCAGCCATTTGGTAGTTGTGCCCACCACCCTGTCTCAGAATTCCAGAAGTGCCCCTAGGCTCAAAAAGGTTGGGGACCCAACCTGTTCTAAAGCACCACAGAGATCTGCAGAGCAATATAAATACACAAAAAAGCATAACCCTTAGTGGGAACAAGTATGAAAACTGCCACATACTGAGGCTTCATTGCAGCTGAAGTTCAGGACTTAGGAATTAAGCCCCAGCAGCTTTTTTTACAACTTAATTTCCTCTTTAGATCAGGACCGTGGGGGAGGATGGTGCAGGCCCCATGTGCCCTAAAATTAAGTTTCAATAACAGACCCCCAGTATGCATCTAACTTTGACTTTTAATGTTATTGTTGATTAAATTTCAAACTTGTGTTTCCCCTAGTTTACTATTCTGTAGCTCAGTTTTAACCTGAGATAGCTTCAATTCCTTGTTCTCTTCCACTGAGAAGTGTTTTTTTTTTTAATTCTCCATTAAAAAAAAAATTTCTATAGTGTGAAGATGATGGACAGATGTTTTTCAGCCTGGATGACGGGAACACCAAATTCACCGACCTAATACAGCTTGTTGAGTTCTACCAGCTCAACAAGGGGATCCTGCCGTGTAAACTGAAGCACCACTGCATCCGTGTCGCCTTATGACCTCCGTTCCTTTCTTGCCCTGGCTTTGCTCAAAAAAAGACTGGATTCGGTAGAGAAATCTTGTAAGAGGAAGTTGACACTGGGAAATCGGCAGCCTCGTAGGTTGGCTTGAAAAGAGCGCAAACGTTATGCACCTTGGGGACTTGGAAAAGGGATGGATGGGATGGGTGCCAGCAGACACTCATTAGCTGGTTTGTGTGACACTTAAGAGCAGCTGCTGCTGAGTCCCAGTAACACCCCCCGTCCCCCTCCAAAATTGGGAAAGGGTATGTAAAATCACTTTAAAAAATTGGAACAAAACTGGAAACTGCCCCTTGGCTGGTGCACTTAACAGAATCAAGTTTGTGAAGCAAAAATTATTGAAAAGAACTCTTGCCCTGGAATAATCTTGACAATTAAGACTTAGTGTGTTTACTTTTTGTGTTGATCACTTCTCTTGTGGGTTTGTTTTCTTTGCACTCGTTTTGCGTTTTGGATATTGCCTACAACCTATATTAGGAGCTTATTTGCGGAGGGGTTGGGTTCTAAGCCAGACCCTGTAATGCACATGAGATGCTTCATCCTAACAAAAGTCTAGAGGACAAAAATGTATCTCACCTCTGTCATGACCAGAGGCCTGGTCATGCAGTGATGACCTTGAAGAATCAATATGGTGGATACAGCTGGAAAAGCTACAGGTATCACCATTTCAAAAGGATGACTGTATGTGCATGTCATGTATTAGGGATACCCAGTCATGCAAAAAGGCTCTTGATTCTATGCACAAATGTTCTTGGCCTAGCCTGTTAGTCTCCCCCACCACCACCACCACCACTCTTGGGAAAATCCACTTTCAGTAGCTACAACACAGCTGAGTGACTGTGTGTGTGTTGGGGAAGAAGCATTTTACTTGTTAGTCTACCTAGTATGACACGGAATCAGTGTTTCTTTTTGAGCATTATATTTCCTTGAATTTTCAGAGCACCGGTGTAGGCCTATCACTGTCATTGTACCGAAACCACGGTTGACAAGCTTCTAACCATGGTTACAGATTGTGTTTTGGTAGTACCTATGGTCAGTGAGGGTGGCAGTATAGATATAAAAGTCTCTTCGCTTGGGTAGTATTTCGTCTTTGCATTATGGAATTATGTTTCCAGCTGGTATTGGTAATGCAACAATGACATCCAATCAGATGAACTGAGGAAATTGCATCTTCCATTCATTTGTTCTGTAGGATCTCTGAAGCCTATGTTGGGTTGGATCCAGCCAACTTTCCCACCCAATCTCACCTGATTTCCCTCCTGACTAATGCCTCCATTCTGCATAGGTTTTGTCCAGGTAGGTCCCATGATTCCCAGCACTCTGCAGCAGTGGAAAAGCTGGACAGATCCAGCCTGCATGTACAAAACAAGTGGGCATGGTATCCTGACCTGGATAGCGCAGGCTAGCCCAATCTCATCAGATCTCGGAAGCTAAGCAGGGTCAGCCCTGGTAAGTATTTGGATGGGCGACTTCAAGGGAATACCAGGATCGTGCCACAGAGGCGGGCAATGGCAAACCACCTCTGAATGTCTCTTGCCTTGAAAATCCCACCAGGGGTCATCATAAGTCAGATGTGACTTGACGGCACTTTCTACCACCACCCTGATCCATCAAGCACAGCCAGACAGCCTCCCCTCATTCCATTCCATCTTCAAAGAGACCCCTATGCAAGTGTCACCAGGAAGATCAGAGGAAGGTGTGCTAGCTTGATATTTTCTGACCTTTTATCTGGAAATTAGCAGTGAAACCTGCGCTTGCAATTGCCAGATTTTTCATTTGACAATTCAGATAACAAATGCTTGAGTATATATGCACCAATATTTATATATATGTATATGCCAGTATCTGCAGCAAATGAGTTGTGTGGTTATCATTCTTCAGTCCTGGATCATTGTCCAAGTAAGGGCTGGTTCAGGCACTCTTAGAAACCTTCCATGCTGGCCATTCTCATGGGCACCACCACACAGAGGAAATATTACATTTCCCAGCTTTGACCATGGTGACAGGCAGAATTTCCTCTGGAGTGGATCCAGACTAACATTTCCATCAGCAGAACAGGACTTTCCTGCCCGCTCCTTCCTACTGCAACCCACTGATCTCCACAAAATGCTGGGGGGGGGGGGGAAAGAGAGCAGAAACAACATGAGGGAGGTCTGCAGCCTAATGGGGAATTTGCAGCAATTGTCAATTTAGTCTGGAGCTATCCCTGTAAATTTGATTAAATATAGTAAGTGGTGGGTTGGATAGATATTACTTAATTGGCACAGCTTCATTTATGGGGATGCTCCATGTTAAAGGTTTAGAACAGGGGTCCCCAACATGATGCCCCTGGACGCCATGGTGCCAGCTGACACCTTTCCTGGTGCCAGCCAAATGTTTAGAACGTGGGTGGGGCCAGGTGGGGCTTTTGCCCAGCGAGGCTTTGGAGTGGCTACTGAAGATTTGGTTAGCTGTGCAAATTTTTAAAAACATTGCTTCGGCAGCAGCTGTCACCACAGCACAAGGATCTTCACTATATGACTGGAGGTAAGCTGTGGCAGCCAATTTGTTTCTGGCTCCGGCTCCTGTGGCAGCCATTTTGTGGCTGCAAGCACCACACTGTCAGAATTTCAAAGGTGCGCACAGGTCAAAAAGGTTGGGAATCTCTGGTTTAGGACATCTGAACCAAGTCAATCTGTAAGTTATTCCATGTTTACAAGTAATACTTTATTCCTACTGATGATGAACTAGCATTAAAAGCACGTTTGTTTTCCCGTTGGACTGTCAGATTCAGACACCTTTATTGGCATTGAATTGGACTGTCACACTGCTCACTATCAGGCTTTTGGAGATGATCAAAGACATAAACAGGTGTTTTCTGTATATTTGCATAGATTTTTCAGCAAAATTATGTTAACCATGGAATGGTCAGAGTTAACTACAGCAAGTTGAGTGGTTTCCCCCCCCCTTCTTTCTTCCTTTCCAGACATCTTATTGAATCCAGCAAGTTGAGTGGTTTCCCCCCCCCCTTCTTTCTTCCTTTCCAGACATCTTATTGAATCACTTTAAACAGGTTATATTATGCCAGTTTTCATCTAACGAATAGCCTACCTGAATGGTCAAAGTTGTTGAAGCAGTTCTTTATTCATACGATATTCATATAACATTGAGAGTAGTTTAAGAGGATATAACCAGCTTGAATCGTACATATCAGCAGAATTATCAATGGTATAGAAACACTGTATTTTAGTTTACAGGAGACATTCTACTAGCCTTCCCCGCCCCCGTCCCCCCATGAATTGTCTACATATACAATGAAGAAACTTGATTTAGTTTTTACTATAGAACCTTCTTGGTTTTAAAATGTAACGTATTTTTTTAGTGTTCTTTTTAAAATGTTTTTAAAGACATCAAATTAAGCTAACTTGTGTCTCTGACTTCATTCTGCACGTTTCTGTTTAACCCCTTCTAGATTTTTTTTAAAAATTGACTTAATTTAACATTCTCATTCTCCAGCGTCAGTGACCTTTCTAGACTCTGAAAAAAGACTACAGTTCTTGTGTTTACGTAGTTTAGTTCAAACAATGCATTTTCCCACCAAAATGGAAAAAAAAATCATTTTGCATTGTTTCATATTTATAAAATTTGCATTTTTATTTAAATTGAGAATAAAAGTTTTTGACTATGAAACATGATTTTGTATGTAAATGGTTGTCTATTTTGTACACTCCCAACTCTTGAGAAAACAAGCCACATTTGAGTGGTAGCTATGTTACTTTAGTACACTGTTAGTGATCCCCCCTTTTCTGCTGGAAATGAAATAAACTTTGATCCCACCTTAAATGTTTCCAGCAGACTCGGCTGGTTGGCAGCTTAGAAACCAAGGACTGAAGGACATTTGACTTTCTAATTGTTTTGTGTATTTAAATGACATGAATGTAAACGGGGATGCTCAGGGTTGTTTCTGGAGCCTGTTGAATTCCCCCCCTCTTCCCCCCCCCCTTTTTTTGGCCTATGACTTTTATTTTCTAAATAAAATACTTCATGTAGCAATCTTGGAATATGTTTGAGAAGGAAAATGCCAAACCATTTTGGTTTTTTTTTAAAAAGTATACAGTAGGTGTTTTTAAACAGTACAACGTTTTTAATGTGTTGAAATATTCTTGAAGAAATACGTGCCTCAGTTTTTAGATGTTTTGTCTTATCTTTTCTGCACTAAGTTCCTGACCATTTTGACCAATCAATGCACCTTTCCAGTGGCAAGACATGCTTCTCGTAAATTATAGTGTCACAATGCAAAAAATTTTAGTGACTGTAAAACGGAATAAAAGTTAAGTTTTCAGGGAATGCAAAAGGTATTAACTTAAGAGACAAAACCTTTTATTCAATATGTGTTGCTTCATTCTGTAAATAGCTTTTTTTTTTTTTTTTTGGCTAGTGAACCTAATTGTAATCTTTCAGGTATTTTTGTACAAATGAGGGACTGATTGTTTCTTGTAACTAGAAATAAACATTAATACAATTGTATTCATTTTATATTGCTGGTATTGTGTTTTTTGCTTTTAGGTGGGTGGTTAGAGCAAGCCTTTTAGGAAGGCTTGAAAGGAAATCTGCTTAATACTGTGTTGTTTAGTATCTGCCCAGTTTTCTTGGCCCAAACTAGACAATATCAATCATATTTTGGAGAGGTACCTTGTTCAAGCTGCTTGATTTTCAAAAGCCTGCAGTCATTCTGTTTGATTCAGAAGAAAGAAGTATTTATTACATTTATATAGTTGACAAAATGACACTTGGCAAGAGATTAGCAGTGAACCTGGATGAGCTGAGATAACCCTTCCCTCTCCCTGAACCCAATCTCTTAAGATCCACCCAATACAGTGACCTAATAGGGGTCCTTGTGTAATAATTACTCGATAACCGTGAGCCCAGGCTAGTCTGATCTCATCAGATCTTGGAAGCTAAGCAGGGTGGGCCCTGGGCCCTGCTTGGATGGGAGACACCCAAGGGATACCAGGGACGTGGCGCAGAGGCAGGCAATGGCAAACCACCTCTGAACGTCTCTTGCCTTAAGAACTCCATGGGGTCCAATACTTTAACCACTACACCACATAATTCATCTTACTTATGTGCTGACAGATAGGTCCTCTGATGTCGAAGGACTCCATATTTGCTTTGAAATGCAGCATGGGAGAGTCAAAACATGAGATGAACAGCAAGGGAAAATAGCTCAGGTTGGATTCTGTAGCAAATTCATGGAGTTTTGCTGGCTCTCCTTCCAAATGTAGTTTCCCACAGTGGAAAACTGCAAGAGCTAGCGGGGTGTATCCTTAAACCCCGTTTGTGCTGTCATAGGATCCATTCTTGGAGCAAACTCCATGCCTTTCAGTAGGAGCCTTTACTGAATGAAGGTTTGAATGACTGGCTTTGGAAATGACATGAGAAAAACAGGACACCCTTCACCTTGAAGTACGCGTCCTGGCCTGGTTTCTCTAATTTGCAGCGTATATTGGACCATTTGCAAGAACCGTGTTTATGGATCCTCAACTTTGGAGGACTTACCTCGTTACATCCTATTTTGCCCATTGTATCCAGGCCCCAGGGCTAATTTTTTGGCGGGAATATTATCTGGTGTCAGTACACACTCAGCTGCACAGAAAATTATATTTCTGTTATCAGATGTTGATGCATGTGCATCATATAGAGTCTCCTTGTTTGCTCTTGCAGCAAAGAAAATAAGGTCTAACGTATCGGAATAAGCAGCTACTTTTCTTTTAAATTGAAATGTTTTAGTATATCCCATTATCTATTTAATGTTTTACTTGCTAATGGCCAATGGCTATAGACAATAAAATTTTCATTCATTGAGAACCGATAAGAAAATACATTGTACAACTAAAACAACTAGATTCAAGTCCATTAACACCTTAGAAACCAAGATTTTCCGGATCAAAGATTTTCGAGAGTCAAAGGTATTTGACGAAGGGATCTTTGACTTTCAAAGCTCATACCCCGAAAATCTTGTTGGCTTCTAAGGTGCCACTGGACTCTAGGGCGAATCTGTTTTACTTGCTCACAATTGCTCACAATTTGTATTGACAAGCTCAGGGCCTGCATGGAATTAACCCCAGACAGGACCTGCCCTTGCTCTTCTGGCTGTATTGATTCATTAGCTCATGCCCTCTTGGAATGCTGCTTTTATGAGGAACTTCGATCACGGTATATCTCTCCCCTTTTAACATATAAATCTAATGCCTCTGTGTCTGACATAATGCATTTTTTACTAAGTGATAGGCATCCCAAGGCTACATTGGCAGTGGCAAGATTTATTTCAGTCCTTATATCCCTCAAACATTAGATTTACGCTGCTCAAGATCAATGGATCAAGGAGCTTCTAAGGGATAAAGGAAAGGAATTGCAAGGAATTCAGGGGGGGAACAAGTTAGAAATCTTTCTACCCACCCTCTTTCCATATCCCTCCCAGGAGTCTTTTAAGTTTTCAGGGACCTAGGCAGGCTGATCTCTCATTCCTTCCTCTCATTTTTTGTTTGTTTGTTATAACATCTCGATGCTGTGACATTTGGTGCTGTCAGAAACATATTTTGTCCTTATCAGGCAGGTTTTTAAAGACTTTCCCCCCTGTTTGGGTTAATCTACAAAACGGTATTTTTCTATGTACCTGGAGAGGCTTCTGAGTAGCTGCAGGTGAGGAGAGGTGTGGCTGATTTTCATATCTGAGTTGATCAGTTCTCCCTGTATGCTTCTAATCCAGATCTTTGCATCTAAAACGAATAGTGTTTTTGGCAAGCATGTTGCTTCAGGGGACCCGAAGAAGCTTTTTTGCCCTTTTGGGTAGTTAAGAAGACTTCCTGGGGAAAACGTGGGAGAGGCTTATCCAGGCCACGAACTCAAGAGACTCTAGAAAGTTTTGGGCCTTAGTGTCCGATGACACTAGGGGGAGATGCCTCCCTAATGCGGTCATTACAGCACAGACCTGGCAAGAATATTTTATGAAGGTTTTCTATGAGGACATGGAGACTAGGACAGAGGGCCCCGTAATAAAGTTAGATGATGTAGAGGAGTGGCCTCCGGTTACATCAAAGGAGGTCAAATGCCTTATTGACCAATTAAGACCGAGGAAGGCAGCAGGACCGGATGCAATTAACCCTGAAACCATCAAAAAATTTCCCTGGTTGGTGGGCTTCCTTTTTGGCCGACCTGTTTACAGCAGTTTACAGCTGGGCCACACCCCAGATGCTTGGACAACTGTCATTCTGGTCCCAATATACAAAAGGGCAATCGCTTGCTCCCCAACAACTATAGGCCTATAAGTCTGCTTTCCACAATAGGGAAAGTATATGCCAGACACTTGCTTAACAAACTTATAGCATGGATGGCAGAGCAAAAAATTTTAGGACCCGAACAAGCTGGATTCTGTAAAGGGAAATCGTCACTGGACCATTGTATTATTCTATCACATCTGGTTAATAAATACAACAGTAGGACGGGCCCCAAATGTTTGGCGGCCTTTCTGGATTTAAAAGGAGCATTTGACTCTATATCTAGAGATCTGCTCTGGGATAAACTCTCAAAAATGGGGATAGATAGGAGATTACTGTTCTTGATAAGAAGGCTCCATACCGCCACAAGCTGCCAAGTTAGATATTCCCATTTAGGAGAGCTCACAGAAAAAATTCCAATTAACAAAGGGGTAAAGCAAGGCTGTTTATTGGCACCTCATCTTTTTAATTTGTTTATAAATGACGTTGCACCCTTTCTGAGTACACCTGACTGTCATAGCCCTAAATTGGGCTCAATACACGCCCCATTGCTCCTATATGCGGATGATGCGGTAGTCCTTTCCCTTACAAGAGTTGGCCTGAGATGGCTGCTATCATGATTCCTAGAGTACTGTGATCAAAATAGATTAACAGTGAATTTTGAAAAAAGCTAAAATCATGGTCTTTGCTAAATCATGGACCCCTCTTAAATGGAGGATAAGAGGAAATGAGATCGAGCAGATAAAATGGTTTAAATACCTTGGTATTCACTTTCACTATAGAGCCAGTTGGGTGACACACAGGAAACTAGCAATAACTACGGTTACGAATAGCATTTCGGCAATCACCCGATTTTACTATACTAAGGGCCATCAATATGTCCCTGCAGCTCTCAAAGTTTTTAATGCTGAGGCAACTTCTCAGCTCTTATATGGATTTCCAATCTGGATCCAAGCTCTAAATCAGGATGTAGAAAAAATACAATCCAAATTTCTAAGGAAAATTCTAGGATTACCATCCTGTGTCCCCTATGCATCGCTCTGTCTAGAAACAAACCAAATGCGTTTGGAAACCAGAGCCTGGCTCATGACAACCAAATTCTGGTTACACTGGCATTTCAAACCAGAGTTCAACAGCTTTGCCCATCATATGCTATCAGAATTTGAACGTGCTAATTGGACAAATTATATCGAAAGCAAAATTAGATCAATTGGAATCCCCTTGGACTCTTCACTCTGCCTTACAGAGAAATCAGCTTTTGAGCTGATTAAGAACAGGCTTTTGGATATAGATCTGCAGGAGCTTAGAGGAGCGGCCTGTAGTAGATGCTCCCCTATACACTGGAAGCCCGGGACATACAATCAGTCCTTAGCATACTACCTCTCATGCTTAACTGATCCCCAACAGAGAAGGGCTTACATGCTCGCTAGATTTAATGCCCTTCCTTCCGCCTTGCTCTACGGAAGATTCAATAAGGTCTCATATACGGATAGGGCCTGTCCTTGCGGGGAGGGCAAAATAGAATCAGTTTCCCATGTCCTCCTTAACTGCTCATTTTATTCTAGGGGCCGTTCTCAATTTATTGACCCATTATTTGTGGACAGGGGATGGTTACCCACCAGAATTAAGGTGTCTTTCCTCATCACCACCCAGGACCCCATAAAAATTGAATTGGTGGCAAGATTCTTACAATTCGCGATTCAAGAACGTGAGCGTTTGTGCACCAAATAATGCTGGCCTAGTACTGTTAAATTGTCTAATGCACCTTAATTGATTTTACTGAAAAAACTATTGGGTTTCTTGTACTGTACGGATTTTATGTATTTGCTTTTATACACTTTATCTTATGCCAATAAAGGCTACTTGAACTTGGGTAGTTAAGGTGATGCCTCTTTTATTCTGAGGATGGTGCATCTGCTCCAGGAGAGAAGAGACTTCAGTAAGCAGGACAGGTTTCATCATCAAAGTCCACCTTTTGGATACATTCGAAGTAGGGTTGCCAACCTCCACAAGTTCACAAGGTTGGAAGAGACCACAAGGGCCATCCAGTACAACCTCCCACCCCTGCCACCATGCAGGATCCCACAATCAAAGCACTCCCAACAGATGGCCATCCAGCCTCTGCTTAAAGACCTCCAAAGATCTCCAGGTAGGGTTTGCAGTTCTACCAGAATTATAACTGATCTCCAGACAACAGTTCCACCAGGGGAAATGGAGGTTTCAGAGGGCAGACTCTATGGCAGGGGTCCCCATCGTGGTGCCCTTTCTTGGTGCCCACCAAGTGCTTTTAGAAAGTGGGTGGGACCATGAGGGGCTCTTGCCAAGCAGGACTTCTGATTGGCCTTTGGGAAGCTGATTGGCTATGCAGATTAGAATACTGTTTCAGTAGCAGCTGTCACCACAGTGTTGCTTTTATTCTCTCCCTCCTTCCCTGTATATTTTTTAATTGCCCCTCTTTCCCCCTGAACTTGGGCTTCTTCTGCATGTGTGACTCCACCTTCTGCAGCAACCATGTTGTGGTTGGCTCTGCCTCCTGCAGGAGCAATGTTAAGGGGTTGTGCCCACCACCTGTGTCAGAATTCCCAAAGTGCCCACAGGCTCAAAATGTGTGGGGACCTCTGCTCCACAGAATCACAGAGGCTGTCACTGTTCATGCTGTTGATGTGACTAGGCTCTTAGAAAAGACCACTTCCTGAGAAATGATATATTATCTTATTCAGCCAGTCACCAAAGCAAGACTCAATGATTAACTCACTTTTAAAAAGCAAGTCTTTTTCTTGAAGTGTGCCAAATAAATTTATAAACCGTGGGTTTCATTTTACCATTTATTTCACATAAAATATCTGCATGTGAACATTTACACACTCTTAAAAACATGTCATAAAGTACAAACATTATGATTCTTTACATGTTCATATATGCAAGCAATCTTAAACAACCTTAAGCATTTTCTGTTTCTTTATATTTCTCTATATGAGAGTTCATACCTTGAACTTGTAACTCCATTTCATTCAGGAATATAACAGTTACAGAAATCCTGTAAAATATGATTAGTACAATGGAAAAAGACCTGTTATAGTTAAAAGCATCTTAATTCAGAGTACCTGAAATATAAAGCATAAGTTGTAAACCAAGTACAACCTTATATTATTTCTAAATCTCTCCAGCTCATATGCTTAGCTGAGGGAGATTTGTAAAGGTCCTAACTCATGTTTAGGATATTCAAACCTTTTCTGTGAGGACATAGAATCTTCCCAATATTTCTATGTTCTTGCAATATCTTTGGTATATGCAAAGGTCAGAGAATCTCTGATTCCTAGTTCATGTAAGAGCTGAAGTCCAAAAGCTCTTTAAGTAATCCATGTTAGTTTAGGTTCATGAAAATATAGAACTCCCTTGTTCTGTATCAGAGAAAGCTGCTTCATGCCAATCTGAAGTCAGTACTCTGCAAGACTATCAGTCAGTCAGTAACTTGTAGCTATGTGTAGCTTTAATATTAAAGAGTTTTTACTTACAACTCTGAAGTCTCTCTATATGCCAATATTAGAGAGAACCTTGTATGAACCTCTAGTTGAGTGCAAGAGTATCTGTATAAGCACTCTGTGTATGCACTGGGTGTGTGTGTCCCTTTCTTGCTTACAGACAGCCGGCTAACCTAAAACAACTTCTCACCCATGACGATAAACTACTTAACAGGAACATGGACTCTGTCACCAAGGCCTGCGACAAACCAAGGTGCCAACTTTGCCCTCATATAGATTCTAGGAACATCATCTTGTCAACATATGTCTAAGTTAAGCTAGTCTGCAGTTTGTTAGATAGATCATACTGATCAGATTGACAGCTGAGTCATGTGATTATGCTGGTCTGAGCTAGTTTGTGCAGCCAGCAATGGGGATTTCCAGAATGACTCATCTCAGGTGAAATGTGATTGGTCATGAATGTATATATAAGTCTATGCATTGAATGTAAGACTGTCCTGTTAGGAATGCTGGTGGTAGGCGAAGCACTTTGATAGTCTAAAGCAGTGAATGTTGACTGCTAAAAGCCTTTGTGTAAATATTGTAAATAAACTGTACATAGCAGAACTGCGTGGAGTGAAGTTGTTACCACCAATGTCAGCCATACTATCTCAGGTTCATACTCCTGCTCATCTTCTAATGTGATTTATGCCATCACATGCCAGCAATGCCCTTCCACAATCTACATTGGACAAACAGGTCAGTCTCTTAGACAAAGATTAAATGGACATAAGTCTGACATCAGAAACCACAATATTCAAAAACCAGTGGGAGAACATTTCAACCTTCCAGGATATTCTGTTGCAGATTTAAGAGTAGCAGTTCTCTTACAAAGGGATTTCAAAGGGAGATTGGAAAGAGAAACTGCTGAATTACAGTTGATATTCAAACTAAAGACAATGCATTTACCTGGGCTGAATAAAGACCTTGCATTCATGGCTCATTACCAATGCTGATTTCTCCACATCCATCTCTCCCCTGGACATCACAGACTCTTCTGCATACCATCCCTAATCCCATCACGCCTGTTATTCACATTTACATACTGTTAACATTTACATACTAATGCTTGTCTGAATTCACTCTCCTCTACTTAAAGACAGATGGATTCACATTCTAGCTGTATCTGAAGAAGTGAGCTGTGGCTCACGAAAGCTCATACCCAGCCAGAAAATATTTTTGTTAGTCTTTAAGGTGCTACTAGACTCTTGCTCTTTTCTACTACCTGTGTATGCATTGTCACTGAGTGCAGAAGCGTCCCCTGCCCGTTGGGGAAACCTCTGACTCATACCCTGAGAGATATCTCTGGTTGTTTAGAGAAATCTCTGAGAGCGTCTCAATGAACATATTTCCAGTCTCTTCATCTCTTGAAGGACCTTCAAGACCTGTCTTGGAAAGCCAAGTCAGACTATATAGATCTTTGTGAAAACTCATTAATCCTTGCTGGAATCAAGATGTCAGTATTCCAAATATGGAAAGATCCCATTACTCTTAGACCCACGTTAAGGTTAGTAGGAATTCTAAGAGTCTCCATCCTATTCATAGGAAGGAATAGTCTGCAAGCATCCATTTCAGACATCCAGCCTTAGCAAGTCATCTTGAAATGAATCTCCTCCAAAAAAAAGAGTCTTTTCCAATCTCACAAGAAGTTTTGTGAAATATCACGCAAGATATAAAATAATAGAATGAGCTATGGCCAGACAACCAGTGTTGTCCTCCATTAACACTCCTAGGTTTTACATCTTGGAGATGTGTGGAGAGAGTGAGGCCAGACAGCTGAAGCCGTCCTCCGTCAACCCTCTCTGGTTTTACATCTTAGAGATGTGTGGAGAGAGTGAGGCCAGACAGCCGAAGCCATCCTCTGTCAACCCTCTCTGGTTTCTGCCTGTTCGGCTCTGCCTTATATCCTCTCCAGATCAGTGGTTATCTGATCTAAGGTTAGATACTTCTGCACCTCTGGAGCATAGGGTTGTGATATTCTTGTACTTGTAAAGCACCAGCTGCCCTGAAGTGCTTGTCTTCTGCACCCATGGAATAGAAGGTTTGTCCTTGACAATACTTTAGCAGTATTGTAAATAAATCCTTGGCAGGTTTATTCCTCTAGGTCAGCAGCTGAGGGAAAGGCTGTAGGAACCCATTACACTATTACATCATACAGTTCACAGTCAGCACTTTCACAAGGAAGCTATATTCCACACTTATCTTATCTGACCTTAAGAAGAGCTCTCTCGCTCCTAAACAAGAAAGACCTTCTAGTTAATGACATTGATAACAAGACAGAGAACTAAGTTGCACTAGCTTAACTTATACGAGGAAGAGAATCCCGTTGCCTCTGATAAGTGGTGCTGATGTCCCTTCATATTATTACTCACAACCTTGCAGCTGCACCATGCCGATTTCAGAGGAGTATTGAGAACAAGTATTGGGTAGCCTTGAATAGCACATCACAGCATGACATTATTATTTATACACTTGAGACTTATATGGGATTCTATGGGCATGTTACTATTTGCGTCCTGGCCCACGACAATGCCATTTATGCAGGGCTGTTTCCCGTGCGGCCACCCTGCCAACTGCTCTAGTGCTTCGTGCATGCCTTTCCTGACCATCAGAGGTCGCCTCGCTCTTCCCGCATGTTTCCGCATGTTTTGCCTGTGTTTTCCAGTCTGAATGATCTGAATGTGTTGAAGTCCAAGTCTCTTGGGAACCTACATAGGAAATGCTTCATATTTTATATAACTAAAACAGGATGAGTGCTTTTTCTGCATGCTGAGAATTTCTAGCTGCCCCAGTAACGTCTGTACCCAGGAAACACACTGGGTGGGGCAGACTGTGCGTTTCACACACTAGCACCCTTCATCTGCGGAGGCCAACAATTGCTCTCCTAAGTCTCAACAGTGTTGTTGTGGGAAGGAACCCCCAAAGGGAATGCGGGGGGGAGGGTGGCCAGATCCAGGCTGGGAAACTCATGGAGATTTGGGGTGGAGGCTGGGGAGGGCAGGGATCTCAGTGGGGTACAATGCCATAGTGTCCACCCTCTAAAGCATCCATTTTCTCCAGGGGAATTGATCTCTGTATTCAGGAGGTGAATGGTAATCTCGGGGGATCCGCAGGTCCCACCTGGAGGCTGACATCCAAAGCAGATGGACAATGTGGTGTGGGACTGGTTAATGTAGCAGCAGTTCCACCACTACAGGGCTACCGTATTAAGTGGCATTTTGATCATGCTGCTGTGCCAGAACGCCTGTAGCTCCAAAGAATAAATTGGATAAAACAAACCCAGATGTCTTGAGGAAGTAAACCATATGTGACTGCTAGCATCGGGCAAGTCTTTACTGGGGGAAGGGGGGGATGGCGTAAATCATTTAGTTAATGTGCTAAATAACACCATCTGCGTCAAAGCTTGTAGTGAACAGAAGCCATCCTGTAAGCTTGGGCAACGAGTTTGAAATGAAACAATGCAAAATATAGGAGTAAATTCTACTGAGGCTTGCCAGCACACACGTTTGAACTGGTGGTGAGCAGGGTAGCACACAATGCTATTGCATGAAGATGCACAGCCAGGAGAGCCAACACCTTTCAGATGGTAAATATTTTTTAAAAGAGCCAAGTTCACGTACTTCACATTAACCAAAGGGGATCCGTGGTTCCCACAGGCCAAAACCCTATTCCAGACCTTGTAGCAATGCAGACAATTGATGGGATACAGAAGGGTCAGGCCTCCTCTGTTTGTGTGTTACGGTTGCCAGCCCTCCCCCCGTCCCCCGGCCACTGGCAGGTGGTGGGGAGATAGGGTTGCTATCATCAGAACATCAGAAAAGCCCTGCTGGATCAGACCAAGGCCCATCAAGTCCAGCAGTCTGTTCATACAGTGGTCAACCAAGTGCCTCTAGGAAGCCCCCAAACAAGACGATTGCAGCAGCACCATCCTGCCTGTGTTCCACAGCACCTAATATATTCAGCATGCTCCTCTGGTCCTGGAGAGAATAGGTATGCATCATGACTAGTATCCATTTAAACTAGTAGCTTCTCTTCCATGAACATGTCCACTTCCCTCTCAAAGCCTTCCAAGTTGGCAGCCATCACCACATCCTGGGGCAGGGAGTTCCACAACTGATCTGTGTGTTGTGTGAAGAAATACTTCCTTTGATCAGTTTTGAATCTCTCACTCTCCAGTTTCCGCAGATGACCCCACATTTTAGTATTATGAGAGAGGGAGAAAAGCTTCTCCCTGTCCACTCCAGGTTGAGGGACTCCTGGAGATTTGGGGTGGAGCCTGGGGAGGGCAGGGACCTCCGTGGAGCAGAATGCCATTGAGTCCACCCTCCAAAGCGTCCATTTTCTCCAGGGGAACAGATCTCTGTAGCTTGGAGATGAGATGTAATTCCAGAGGATCCCCCGGTCTCACCTGGAGGCTGGCATCCCCAGCATCCCTGATTTTGTGGGTGAGGCCACCCTGGCTCCAAGCCTTGAATGGTCACATGCATTTGGCTCAGGCTCCTGGTCACGCCTTCATGATGCTCACAGAAGTTGTGCCACTTCCTGTCTCTGTAGCCACTAGGCCTACAGGTTGAACGTCACGGCACCTCTCAAGAGGTTCCTGTCCCAGCTGTCTCGTAGGTGAGTGAGTAGCTTCTAAGTTAAAAGTAAGTATGTATAGGTTGTCCTGGACAGCGACTGGTTTTTGGAGAGGGCCACGGTGACTGTGAGGTGTTGTTGATGTGTCCCATCACTTGTATGTTAGTGCAATCTATAGGGTCAAGTGCTATGAAGGGGGCATCTGGTGAATGCGTTTCTCTCACCACATTGGCACTGTCTCCCTTAACAAATTAAGCAAAAGTTTTGCTTATTAACATAAAGTTGGCCAGAATCTTGGGCAAATCTATAAGGTTGCCAGGTGGTGGATGGATATCTCCCCCATTACAACTGATCTCCAGGTGATGGAAATCAGTTCCCCTTGAGAAAAGGACTGCTTTGGCCATTGGACTCTATGGCATTGAAGTCCCTCTCCTCTTCAAACCCCGCCCTCCTCAGACTCCACCCCCAAAATCTCCAGGTACTTCCCAAAACGGAGCTGGCAACCTTATGAATCTAGCTTCAAGCAGCATGTGCCACGCCTCGTTGTCCTCTAGGTAAGTCCCCTTAGTAACAATTAACCCTCTTAGATTTCTCTTGAAGATAGTTTCAGGAGGGTGATGGACTGCAGTAGCACAGCCAGATTTGAGTGCAGCAGCACCTTAGAGACCAACAAGATCTGGGGGTTATGAACGCTTCAGAATCGCAGCTTCCTTTGTTAGGTATCTGACGAAGGGAGCTTTGACTCTCAAAAGCTTATTCCCCAAAAACTGATTGGTCTCTAAAGTGCTGCTGGACTTGAATCTAGCTGTTAGATTTCTCAGGCATAGAAGGGAGTGTTCAGATAATATCCTGCTCACAAGAGCATGTACATTATGTTACTTATTTGGAATGCTGGTATGCTGTCTTTCCACCGACTTGCTCTAGGCTCCGAACAACAAAATGTACAAATTAAAGCAATAAATCAGTTCAATAAAACTAGCCACCCTAGCAATAAAACTGCCCCAGTACAGTCAATAAAACCAATAGTACTTCCACAGCATAAAACAGAGGACATAAATGCATGTTATAAAAGCAGTAAGCAGGCAGGGAGTGAAGGCTGAAGATCTCATAAATAACTAGGGTGGCCAGCTCCAGGTTGGGAAACACCTGGAGATTTTGGGGTGGAGCCTGAGGAGGGTGGGGTTTGGAGAGGGGAGGGACTTCAATGCCATAGAGTCCAATTGCCAAAGCAGCCATTTTCTCCAGGGGAACTGTTTTCGATCCCCTGAAGATCAGATGTAATAGTGGGAGACCTCCAGCCACCACCTGGAGGCTTGCAACCCTATAAATAAGTCTTCAGTTAAAATCCAGAGTAAGCAGAACCACTTTAGCCTGGCACTTGAATCCTAACAAGGTAGGTGCCAGGTGAGTGTCATGGGGGAGGGCATTCCAAAGATGGGGTATTACCATTGGGAAAGCCTTAAACAGGCTTGAGCCTCTGGATAGGGTTGCCATCCTCCAGGTACTAGCTGGAGATCTCCTGCTATTACAACTGATCTCCAGCAGATAGAGATCAGTTCCCCTGGAGAAAACGGCTGCTTTGGCAATGGGACTCTATGGCATTAAAGTCCCTTCCCTCCCCAAGCCCCGCCCTCCTTAGGCTCCGCCCCAAAAACCTCCCGCCGGTAGTGAAGAGGGACCTGGCAATCCTATGTCTGGACCATCTCTTAAAGGAACTTTATTGATGTTGCAACCAGTGGGCATTTTATATCATTCCAACATGTAACTAAATTCTTATTAAGCCTGTCTATAGCACTGATCCCAGAATCCGGGCTGTCTACTAACCTACTTTCTAAGCCAAGGATTGGTTTACAGCCCCTAACATTTATAGTAGCCTAGCATGAAAAAATGTAAACTGAGCTGTTCGTATGGTGCCCAGTTTAAATGGGCAGCTTTAATGTATTAATTTCTACATTTTTGGAGGAAAAATTGTAACTGCCTTAACTGTTTTCTTTTATATCCAGAGTTCTTTTTCGAGGAGTGTTTGGGACTGAGGGCACCTGTCCAATGTTGAGACTTCTGCCTGTGACGATTCTCTTCATATGTCAACAGAGGGAGCTGCTGACTGAAGAGATTCATAATGCTCACACTCTGGGCCCACAGTGCATTGGCCGCACTTTGAACATTGAAATAGCCTCTAACGCAAACCTGAACCCTCTAGATAACAGGCTGGAGTGTTAGATGTGGACCTGGGCAAGTCAGTACACTGGCTGGTCCTGGACACACACGCCTCTTTATGATTCCCACTTTTCAAATGGTGTTTGTAAACACCACTTCAAAGAGAAGGCATCAGAATTTGGAAGCCACTCGAATGACTACAAAAGCCAGCGACGAAAATTGATCAGCAAATCCGGGCGCTGATCAGCAGCTAGGAGATTCCTGAAAGACTACTTGGACTCTAAGGTCATAATCTGAGGCCCTACTTTGGATGCCGGATTGCACCAGGGATGTTCTAGCACACTCCCCCGAAACCTCTATGGTTTGGGGGGAGAATGCTAGTGTCCAGTCCCAGCTGCGGATCTGGACTCCAGGGCAGCCAGCAGCAGCTAGCAGCCCGAGCTGCGCACAGTCTGGGACCTGGCAGCTGGGGGTGGGGGGAGAACGGCAGCGCCGACAACGAGCTGACTGCGAGGCCCTGTGGATGCCAGCCCTATCCCCTCTGAGAAGGGCTACGGGCAAAAGAACTTACCAACATCCTCAACGAGGTCCCAACGGAGCGGTGGAGAGGGCCCTGCCCCCACCCTCTGGCCACAGTGGAGCAAGCACCTGCTGCGCTGGGCCCTAGGACAACTGGGCCCCATCGAACAAACCGGCCCCTGACGCTGAGCCCGGGGCAGCAGCTGAGCAGGTGGGAACAGGCTGGGGGGGGGGAGGGGACAGAAAAGCAGGAAGGCCAGTCCTCGCCGCTAGCCAGCAGGAGAACAAAGGAAGCCCCGCTTCCAAACAGGCAGAGCCAGGCCTCTAGTCTGGGGGAAACGGGAAACAGGAAGGCATATGGGGAGGGCCAGGGCTGTAAGGATGGAGAGATGCACAGGAAGCCTTACCCAGGAAACCCCAGCTGCGAGCACAGAGGCTGACTCCTAGAGCTTCCCTGGCGCAATCCAGCGCTTCCACATTGATGCGGAAGTGATGTCATCACAACGGGGATGCTCATTGGGCCTGCTTCCACCTGCTGATCAGCTGAGGGACAGTGGGCAGCTTGGTTAACTGGCGGGCATTTGCCCGCCATAACCGGAAACCTGGGAACCCTATCTCTGACATTCAGAAAACGCATGCCTAATCAAATCAAAGCCCCAAAGTAGTTGGCACAGTGACCATGAGGAAACAGCCATAAATGTCCACAAATTCCCTGATGGTCAGAAGCTAAAGCACTAACACCATGTAATCATGATAACATGAAAGGAAGCTACCCTAAATGGAGATAATAGTAGGATTATGGCTTTAAACTGGAGACAGATGACATACTGCTGTCAGTACTCTGGTCAAACCCACACACTTTGACCAGGGAATAGTGGGATGGATGCAACAACAAGTAACAAAGTGTTTTGCAGATTTATTTTACAGCATTTTCAAAACCTGTTGCATCGGCTTGACCATAGATTATTGTAGAACTATATGGATGCTGGGAACAACCCTGCCTTTGTTAGGCCGCTAACTCTGAAAACCCTTTTTCCGTCTCCACCTTTGTTCTGTCAATAAAATAATTTGGTGTCATGTGTCTATAAATGCCAATGACTCTGAGATGGGAGGAGGGAATTTCTGTGTGCTGCAGAAAGTTAATGGTTGACGTTTGAAGTGGATTTCATCAAGCAGAATATCCGTTCTTCCTGCTGACCAAAGAGGGACCCGTTTTTTGAAGCTTGGCCTGATTGTGGCTCAAGACGGCTTCATGAGACCAGCCTGATCTCCCCCCCACACACACGCGTGCGCACTTCTGAAGGCTGCAAAGAAAAAGTAAGGAAAAGTGAATTTGTAACTGGACTGTGTTATCTGAACATTATCAGTGAACCTTCATACTATTCCTTCTTACTTAAGGCTAACTCAGCACTTTATATCTGATTGGCTTAATGCTGCGTTTTCAATCTTGCTATTTTATATGAGAATTTATTTAAATATAATTTGGTATGTTCTTTAACATAATGTATGCAAAATGTTCATTTCTAGATATTATTGAGCTAAATCATAACAACCCTCACCCATAACAACTAGTTTGCCCTTCGAAGTCAAATCACTTGAAAGCGCTGATATCTATATCAATAATGTTGCCAGTGTTTACAAAGAACTGATCACCTTTGCCTGTATTCTTCTTATTTGCTTTACTGGAGACAAACAGACACACAGGAAATTAATTTATTTAAATTATTATTCATTATTTATTTATTTACATTCTTTCTTGTCTGCTCTTCTCCAGATGGACCCAAGGCGGGCAAGCTGTGATGGAGAATCTGTGCTTTTTAACCTGATGCTTGTTCCAAATAGGACAGAAATATGGCATGCCCCCAACACTCTCCCCCTTTCCTCATACATGAAACAAGTTGAAAATGTCCTGGATTTGGAAGTCTTCAGGCTAGTTTTCCAGGGCATCTGAATGCAGGTGTCTGGACAGACAGTCGTTTCTTTCTTCCCCACCAATCAAGACTGTAAACCACTCTCCAGTTTGGCCAGCTGCTGATGTTGTCAACTCTGGCTTTGGAAATTCCTGGAGATTTGGGGGCCGTGCCTGAGGAAGGTGGAGTTTGGGGTGGAGAGGGAGCTCAGCAGGGAAGTAATGCCAGTCAACCCTTCCAAAGTGCAGCTCCCTCCAGGGGAAATGATCAATGCAGTCTGGAGATAAGGTGTAATGCTGGGAAATGCCAAGCCCCACCTGGAGGCTGGCAGCCCTACCAGGTGCCTATATGCCATTGTTATGACAAACTGGAGTTTGATGATTTTCCACACAAAGGCCATTTATGCAGGGCCAATTTTGATGCTCGCTCTTTTTAAAAATGTGACCTTTAAAATGCCTGTTCACGGTCCTGATGCAAAAGGAGAAATTCCACCACCCCCACACACCCCCACGCCTGCTCCTTCATTCCTTTGTTTGCCTAGTCATTAGCAATTGCCGGTTGCATAGCTAATGCACAGCTGTGATTTTGCATGCTTCCTTGAGGGGATTCTTCGAGGCAGGGGTGGAACAAACACAAAAAGTCGCGTTAAAGGGGCTCTTAAGAAATGTGAAGCAGGTATGCACTAGGCCTGTTGAAAAAAAATTCAGTAAAGTTCAGATTCGGCAAAATTCAGCCTGTTTTGATTCAGGAAATGCTGAAGTCCGAACTTCCCTGATTCGGGTCCGTGGAATTCGGCACCAAGTTCCGGGTTTGGGGAAAAATTCGGCCAAATAAAGCCATTAAAAACACATTCGTGCCTTTCCGCAGCTCCAGGGGGGCATGTTTGGAGGTAGAGGACCCAAAATTTCAGCGTAGCTTGAGGGGAACCTTCTTGCAAGAACCCCCAAGTTTTGTAAAGATTGGGTCAGGGGGTCTCGAGATATGGGGCCCGGAAGGGGTCCCCCCAAAATCACCCACAGGAATAAAGGCATTAAAAACACATTCGTGCCTTTCCGTGGCTCTGGGGGGGCATGCTTGGAGGTAGAGATCCCAAAATCTCAGCGTACCTTGAGGGGACCCTTCTTGCAAGAACCCCCATGTTTTGTGAAGATTGGGTCAGGGGGGCCCAGGTTATGGGGCCCGGAAGGGGTCCCCCCATCTGCCCATTGGAATAAAGTCATTAAAAGGGATATATTAAGACGAATGACAAGTCAGCCCATTGGAAGCAATGGGAGAGGCTGCCCAGCCCATTGAAGATAATGGGAGAGGGGAATATCGGTTGACTTGCATTGACTCCACTGAAAGACATTACAGGGGATGTACTAAAACGAATGACAGGTTAGCCCATTCGAAACAACAGGAGTGGCTGCACAGCCCATTGGAAACAATAGGAACCAGCTAGAGAGAGACTCAGACCCACAGTTAACTCCACACGAAGTTGGCAACCAGTGAAAACAGTAGAAAGCACAGCCCCACACAGAGGCAATCAAGCCCACCCCCCAGCAGAACAGGTGTTCGAGTACCTAGTGATGCCCTTCGGCTTAAAAGGCGCCTCGGGAGTCTTCATGCAATTAATTAATGAAATCCTTCATGACCTATTGTTTAAAGGAGTGGTGGTCTACTTAGATGACATTCTGATTTACTCCAAAACCTATGAGGAGCATGTTGCCATGGTCAAAGAAGTGCTACGGTGCCTCAGAGAGAACCAACTCTATGCTAAAGTATCTAAGTGTGAGTTCCACCGGGACCAATTGACTTTCCTGGGTAACATAATCTCACACCAGGGGCTAGCTATGGATCCTGACAAGGTGTGAGCAGTGGTGGACTGGGCACCACCCTCAACCCGTAAGCAAGTGCAGCAGTTCCTTCGGTTTGCAAATTTTTATAGGGGGTTCCTCCACAACTTTGCACAAGTTGTGTTGCCCATCACCGACCTCTTAAAAACCGTGGGGAAGGGGAGTGCGGCAACTCAGCCATCCGCTCGGGTGGAATGGACACCGAAGTGTCAAAGGACTTTTGAGACTCTTAAACAGTTGTTTACTACGGAGCCAGTGCTAAAGCATCCAGACTGTGGGCGGATGTTCGTTGTTCAGGTAGACGCTTCCGAGGTAGCCATGGGAGGGGCCCTTTTGCAGCTGGGGAAGACGGCCAGTTACACTCGTGTGCTTATTTTTCCAAGACGTTTTCCCACTCCCAGCTAAACTGGCCCATTTGGGAAAAGGAGGCTGCAGCGGTGAAACACGCTTTAACGGTATGGAGACATTTTCTAGAAGGAGCTGATCAGTCTGGACTGATCATAAGAACTTGGAAGCCTTGACAGGGACTCGTTAACTCTCAGCCAAGCAAGTACGATGGGCAGATTTCTTTTCTAAGTTTCAGTTTGTGTTAAAACATGTCCCTGGGAAACAAAACCAGCTGGTGGATGCTCTATCCTGGCTTCCCCAATACCCAAGCAAACTGGAGCGCCCCACGGAGTCCCTCTTCACTCCAGCACAAAGAAGTCTCATGTCTACTTCAGCCGTGCAGACTCATGCCCAGATACGGTGGTCCCCAAGGATCACAGGAGTGTCGTGAGTCAGCCTGAGAGTTACTCTTCAGAAGAAGAGGAGGTGGCAGAACAAGCCCTCACTCCCTCTGAAGAGATAACACTGGAACAGCAAGATGGGGCCTCTGAGCCAGAAGACTGTCCATCTGAAACAAGAGAACAGGAACAGGGAAGAGAAAGCCTTTCACCTTCAGGGTCTCCTCCACCAGTGGAGAGAAGAAGAGTAAAAGGTAGAATGGCACTGCATCAAAGGAGAAAGGCTTTTGGACAAAAGATGTAAGTTGGCGCAGGAGGAATCAGAGTCTGAAGCCGACAGTTGAGCTGAAACACCTGGAGAGTCATGAAGGCAATATAAGCAAGACTGACTGTTAATTGCCTCGTGGGAGCAAATGTTATTGCATGCTGCCTGTCTCTGACAACCTAATCTGAGATTTATCTCTTATCTTGAGAAGCTTCATTTGGAGTCCTGTTTGCTGTGATGTTGAACTTCGAAGAAAGCCGTGGCCTGCAGCCAAGACCTTAAGGGCGAGGAGCTTGTGTCTGTCTGTGACCTTGTTCCTGTACGGTGAGTGTACTGTTTCTGTGTTTTTTAAGGAGCTGCCGGCCCCTCCCGGCAAGAGTAAAATATGTGTCAGGCTCTGCTTCCTTCAGCACCGATACATTGCTGTGTGGAAAGCAGAGACTCAGACCTGCCTGTATGCAAAAAGAAGTAACGCGCCCGACTGAAGCACTCACCCCCCCACTTCTGCAGCAGCCGGCTGAAGTGTCAGGAGAACCTCCTGCAAGCCTAACTTCCGAAGAGCCATCCAGGCTTCCTAGCACAGCTCCTGACAGTCCTGTTCTGGAGATGCTGTAGTCCATGGCCACCAAACCGAGCAGTCGGCCAATACCTTCCCCCACAACATCATTAGGCTGGGGGAGCTGTGGTTTAAAAACACCAAGTTATATGTGCCTGAAGCACTAAGGGGGGAGGTGCTGAGTCTCGCTCATGGGGCTAAAATTGCAGGACATTTTGGTTTGTTAAAACTCTACACCTGCTCCGCCGGCAATTTTGGTGGCCAGGAATGCAATCGGACTAGGACTCCTTCATCCGCACCTGTCCCACCTGTGCAACCGCCAAACATTCCACAGTGTGAGTTCTAGCCCTGTGGCAAAACCATAAACAGATTCCAGCAGACGGCAAGTCCACGAAAGCAGTTTTATTGATTAGACTCGACAGGTTACAGAATCTATGAAGGACTCTATGAAGTCTAAACACGGGGCACAGACTGGCCTTGGAGAGAACTGCAAACAACACCTGGGAGCACAACCATGAACTGTCTTCATGGCCTGCTCCTGACACACAGGGAAACCGCCTGGGTTATTAAAGCCTTTGGAAATGCCTGCAGGGCCGTGGTAAGTCATTGCTATGGATTTTATGACTGATCTCCCTCTCAGCTGGGGGGAAACGGTACTATGGGTGGTTACAGGTCTCTTTTCCAAGCAGGTACATCTGGTTCCCTGTGCAGGCTTGCCCACTGCCCCAGAATTCGCCCGCCTATTTGTGTCACATGTTTTTAAATATCACTCTTTTCTGCGCAAGATAATCAGTGACTGCGGAGTTCAGTTTGTGGCCAAGTTTTGGAAAGCTTTTCTCAAATTGGTGGGGGTGGAGCAGGGGTTGTCAAGTGCATTTCACCCTTGGATTGTAGAATTCACAAATTAAAGGACTAAAGAGTCATTAACTGCTAAGTTGCAGTCGGGTAAGCATATATATCTTTCAATATAATACACAGATGGGTTATAAGGTTATATATATTAGACTATTACACTATTATGTTTTGTTGTTGTTATAGATATAAATGTAAAGTCTGAAGAAGCTATCACAATATCAACGCGAAACAAGATGAAACCAGGGTTTTGTTACTTTCTACATATTTCAAGTGTATACAACCTGTGTGTATACATTGCATGCATGTACAATTACATATGCAGTGCACAGTTTTCTCCAGCAGCATTTTCTACGCTAGCTTCTTAGCAGCAATACATCCAAGGAACAACATAGGGTTGGCCAGCAAGGATCAGCTGAACACGGAACAAGTGCATCTTTCAATTTTGGCACTGAAGGATCATACTGCCGGATAAGTGGAATTCCCCTCTTTTTTCCTCCCTGGTGTTCCAACTATTACATTATTACAATTCTGGATTGATGTTTGTTATATAACTTTGAACAACAGTTATATGAACTTTGGCTTATGGACACTTACATGTTATGGTCCATCTTATGCATTCAGTATTGTATGTCTTACTGTAATAATTCATCATACGTTGATATGTATAAAGTGTAATACAGTTTGAAAAAGAATATTTAGAGTGATTAGTGGTTGTGCACTGAAAAATAATTTTCCTGTATAGGGATTTCCACCACCTGAAGGTTGGCAACCCTAATTAAGAGGGAAGGCCATGAGAGAATCAGCTGGCCTAGGAAAGGAAGTTAGTAGAATCCAGGGGCTAAGGGAAACTTGTGCTTCCATGTGCATTCCCACTGTTTGAGAAATTCACTAGTATAAACCTATTTCATTGTTTTGCCACACACTACACAAGTTCTAAGGAGTACAGCCTTGCTGGCATCCCTCAGTTAGCACTGTTCCATTAGGAAAGCAATGGTGGCATTGCTCCTCCAACGCCATCAAGTGCTGATCACTGCAATGCTCAGCCCCTTGGATGGAGAGGGCATTTTTGATAGGTGATCTACCCCTCCTATTTTTGTACCATACTTTGTACCCGCATTCCCCCTTTCTAATAGGGTGCTGCATTAATTGGTTCACTCTGCATTTTTACTCAGGTCATTTATGCATGGGAGTTTTACCTGAGGTTCGTTGCTCGCTGGACCCACACTTTCCTGTAGGGAATCTATGCATCAGCAGACTCCAAGCTCCAATCAAGTCCCCACCCCTTTAAATGCTGTTTTGTGATTACTTACTTTGTAGAGCTTACTGTGAGAGAAAAAAGCCCCCCCCAAACCCAATTGCTGCATAAAAATGCATTTTAAGAACAAAAAACAAAAAATGGAGCAATCTGAAAGGGGGGGGAGAAATCCAAGCTTTGGTTTTTAAAACCTTTCTTCTGCTCAGAAAGAGCTTCTAGGAAGCAGGAAGCATTTGAATCCCTGCCTCTTTACACACTGCTTTGTAATTGGCTGTGAGAGAAACCATGCTTGCGTGTCCCAGGCTTTGTTTATGCACAGGGATTTCACCCGGCCTGAGATAAGGGGGGAGGGAAGAATCGGGTTAACAGAGGAACAGGAAGTCATCCAGGTCATCTCGGGCAGCCCTTTCCTCGGGCAGCCCTTTCCAGCAGTGCTGCCTCTAAAGGAGGATTCCCCCCCAATGAAGACAAACCTTTGCCCTTACCTGTAAAACTCATGGAACCCATTGGGTTCCACGGGGATATGCCACCTAAAAAGGTGGCGTATTTCCAGGTAAGGGCAAAGGGAGCGTTTCCAGGCCGAAACAGCTTAGGAGGCCTTCTGAAGGCAGCTCCTCCCCTGGCCTGGCGCGGGATCGTCCCGGGAATGCCTCTGGGAGAACGGCACACAGAAGTGTGCCATCAGGACACTGGCGCTGGGCTTTGCTGGCAGCCTGGGGCTGCGCTGCCACGTCAGTGCTGGGAGGCTGGCAGCCGCACCCCAATGCCAGCGTCCACGCTGGTCGTGCTGGAGGAAGTTGCCCGGACACCAGCGCAAGTGTTGCGGATGCCGGCGCAGGCCCTTCCTGACCTCCTTAGCAGTTTTGGCCACTCAGCTCAGGAATGGGCTGTAATGGACAGAAAATGCACGCATAACTCCAAGGAACAACTGAGACAGACGGGGAGCAAATGTGAGTGAAAGTACCCATGCATAACCGACCTCAGACAGAAGTCCCACTTTGTTTAATGGGGCTTCCTGCTAAATTGGTTTACAGAGGATTGTAGCCGAGTAGCTTCTGATAGCACTCGGGTCCATAGACTATGATACTATGATATTGTAGTGATCACAGTAAGTAGGAATAGAGATAAGATGGGGCAGTACGACTCTTTGGCTGTGCAAAGAGTTAAGCATATCGATTAGCGAGCAACTGGTTTGACTTCCGTACTATTGCTGATAAATCCTTACTATGTAAAGTTGCTCTAAGAGCCAAATTGGAAATTATAGGCAGATACATGTAACCGAATCCAGTGCCGTTTTGGATTGTAAAAGCCACTTTGGGAGACAGTGATTCAGAATAGGAGGGTGGGGTGCTTTATCCTTTGGGGGGAGAAAGTGTTTTCACTACTTCACTGCTTTCAGCTGGCCCCTCCCAAAGAGGCTCTTCAACAGGAGATCAACAGTTGTAAACATTAGTGGATAATTTGTTGTCTTGCTCTGGGAGAAACCCACTAGATCCTGATAGCTATAGGAAATACTGGACTTCCACCACTTTTCTATAGTAAAGGCAATAACCTGTAAAAGGTTTGCAGATAGGCGTATAGAGCCATATGTAACAGAGTGAGGAGGTTTCTTTCAAACAATAAGGTCAGAAAATATCTGGCACGTGAGAGGCTTTGTGAAGTAAAACCTAAACAGAAGATTTTTGTCTCATCTTAGGGTATAGATCAGGTAAACAAGGCTCCATAAAAGGTATTTGGCTGGTCACAGAAAAACAAGGAGTAGGCACGTCTTACATGAGATATTTTGTAGTTGTAACTAAGATGTTTCACCTATAAATGATTGAAACTTGGTTCCCTACTGAGAGGGCTTTCTTTTTTAGGCAGTTTCTTGTTGGTTGGTTTATTGGGTTTAATTACAAGTTTCCTTCACACACTGTTTCTTTACTTTTAGGAGTTACTAACTTTAAAATCACTTCCCCAGTTTCTTTCTTAAACCGGACTGGGATCTCTCTTTGCTTTAAAGCCTCTTCTCTTTCAACCCTTTTCGGGATCGCTCGTTTCACCAAAGCAATTTCCTTTTCTAGCTTAGAGATCACTCTTCTCTTTCGAGCTGTTCCCCAAATTAGACTCTTAGGAATCACTCTCTGAAGCTAGTCATTCAGTCCTTATATGACTAGTTGTCTATCCTGTCCTGATCCAATAACTCAAAATGTATTCCTTTTTTAACTTTTGAGGAGAAATCCTCCACCGGACAGCTTACAGCTTTCACAGCTGGGCCTGTTCTGTTCTCCCCCTCAGTTCCTTAACCCCCTAACTGTTCTTAACTGGCACAGTTCCAACTGCCACTCTCAGAATTCCACACCTGTCAATCACGGGGCTCCAAGTCCAGGATAACTCCCTGGAATGTAGCTGTCCATCACACCATAACTAGCGAATTTTGCACCTGAGGCAAGAATATAAAATTGTGCCCTCTATACGTCCATAGTAGTTACTTTGGTAAAAAAAAGTAAATACATAAATATCAAGAATAATAGTAACACAATGTTTGTTTTAGTCATGATATGCTTTTTCTGCACCCCTCAGCTTTGTGCGACCGAGGGAAGTGCCTCACTTCCCTTGCCACTGTTACCGCTCTGCAGGTGTACCTTTTCCTTGTGGGAAATACTGGTGTAATATCAGTGTCCCAGCCATTGTAATATGTATGGGAGTCCATAAGAAGAGTGAACAGTATCTGCCATAGGGTTAGCAGAGCTCCAATTTTGTTACAGAACTTCAGTAAAGTTGTCTAGGAAGCTGCCTGTTATAATTAATTCTGCTAGGTAGCTCTGAGAGAGCCACATGGTGTAGCGGTTAAAGCGTCAGACCTGGGAAACCCAGATTCAAATCCCACATCACAGAAGCTTGCTGGGTGACTTTGGGACAGTCACACACTCTCAGCCCCGACCCTGGCTAGTATTTGGATAAGAGATCTCAAAGGAATACCATGGTCATGATGCAGAGGCAGGCAATGGCAAACCACCTCTGAATGTCTCCTGCCTTGAAAACCCTACGGGGTCGCCATAAGTCAGCTGTAACCTGATGGCAAAAAAGGTAGCTCTGAGACAACCATTCTTTTGAATGCAGTTGGGAGTTCCTTGCCATGACTTCCATAAAATGAAAGTATACCAATATCTCTAGCAATTTTGTATAGTTAATCTTTGTCTTGATTTTTTAAAACTTTAAACGATAAGCATCTCTTCTAATTTTCTGTATGTACCCCTTCTCGCCCTTGTTTTTAATTTAATTTTGCTCCAGTTCTGCTTTTTAGTTTCTTCTCCTGGCGTGGTCCAGATTTGCTTCAGTATTCTTCCATCCCTCGTAGGAAGTATGTATTTCAGGAAATATATATTTCATGCTGGCTTGCATCCATGATCCTTTCTTCCTTTCTAAGGAAAAAAAAAAAGACACATTTAATAATTTAGCGATGTTTTCCTTGTCATCCTTAAGATCCCATCTGAATACATGCTGTAATTTTCAACAAGCATGAGTTTTTATGTGTCAGGTTCCTTTCTCAATCACGCCTTTCCCCAAATCCATTCTCTATTGATCTAAAGATGTCACTGGCTTACCCTTGTTACTGAACTATAGCCCTGGATAGCCGGATCTTGTCAGATCTCCATAGCTAAGCAGGGTTGGCCCTGGTTAGTATTTGGATGGGAGACCACCAATGAATACCAGGTTTGCTACACAGAGGCAGGCAATGGCAAACCACCTCTGTTCATCTCTTGCCTTGAAAACCCAATGGGGTTGTCGTATGTTGGCTGTGGCTTAATTGCACCCCCCCCCCCAGATTTAATATTGTACCCTCTGTTGAATGATTTCCCTGACCTGGATAGCCCAGGCCAGTCTGATCTCTTCGGATCTCAGAAGCTAAGCAGGGCCAGCCGTGGATCATACTTGGAACATCTCTTGCCTTGAAAACCCTATGGGATGGCCATAAGTCTGCTGCTACTTGATGGCACTTACCACCACCACCTTGGAGTTACAACTACATGCAGCCATCTTATGGCAATGAAAGCAGAACAAATTGTCGGGGAGGAAAGGCATGCTGTTGCCTCTGTTTGTCAACAATCACATAAGGGACAGATGTGAACATGTACCATCCCCCCTGACCCACATTGGCCCACGCACTGACATATTTTCTTTCTAACTGTTGAATGAGAGCCTTGTTTGGTATTCTTGTGGTCTTTGTATTTGAACAGGCTGATTTTTTTTTTAACATCAACTCATTTCTTTCCAATTCCTCAGAATTTTGTAGGAATGTGTTATTCTGCATTTCTCAGGCTTTTGAACCTCTCCTGAAGCAGGTCAGTGCCTAAGCTGTTAGAATTGACCCATTCCTGAGAAGTGGTATGTTATCTTATTCAGTTAGTCACCTAATAAGCAGGATACAACTTAATTTACTCACAAAAGTAAGTCTTTTTATTGTATAACTTCAATGTAATATATGTATGATAAAATATTTAAAGTCTTAAAAGTGCATACAAGAATACAAGCAAGTTCTATATACTAAGTAATCTTAAAATCCAAAATTTAGAATATGACAGTTAAAGAAGTCTGATTTAGTTAAAAGAATCTGATTCACACTATCTAGAATAACATATAAGTAAGTTCAATAATATTCAAATGGGTATCCGGTAGTTCTTCCCATTTCGCATCAGTGGATGGCTTGCTGAGATGACTCAGCAACCATCCGCTAACTACGAGAGGTTACACACCTGGTTCGGAACAAAGGTTCTGTGAAATATATTTTTTCATAGGATTGCCATTATTGAAGAAGCTGATGCGAAATGGGAAGAACTACCGGATACCCATTTGAATATTATTGGTATCTATGAACTTTGTACCAAAGGGATTATATACTTTGCATAGCAAAGAGTGGACCTTATCTGGATAATGATCCAGTTACTCTTATCAACTGTGAGCATGTTGCATGTTGTTTTGCTTTGTCTGTAACAACTGCTTAGTTGTAATTTTGCTATTGTGTGGATTGTCAATTACAGTGATTTTTTTATTTTGGACATATAAGTGTTTACGTGTATATATTTAGCCATAAGTGCCACCGTGGTTGCTTTACTACCTGGAGGTTGGCAACCCTAACTGTGACAGTTCTTAATCTTGCAAGTCGTATGCCATCCCTTGCTACTGGCTTGGTTGGTTGCACCTTCAGAACTGTTTGCAGCCCATTTGCTGTGGCCGTCTTACATGCACAGGCTTTTAGCTTTGCAAACGCTGAATGCTTGGAGATGGAACATAATGTTTTGGTGTTTATTGCCGCATGAAAAAAGGGTTTCTGTCTTATTTATGTAAGCTTTGTTCGTGGAACCTATTTTCCTTTCTCCCTTTCCCCACGTATACATGATTTAATATTAAATGAACATCAAAAGGAAGATTGTACATGAAAGGACTATTCTCTTTGTCAGTGCTAAATTAAAATCAAATAGGAAAGAAAGAGCATTAGAAAACACAACATTATAACACCCTTTGGCCCCAATCCATCTTCAGTTGCTTATGTAACAGTGGATAAATGCAGACGTTGGTGTGCAGTCCCCTTTGCATAAACAGATACATCTGATCACATCTATAAGGATTAATTGAAGAAGAAGAAGAAGAGTTGGTTTTTATATGCCGACTTTTGCTACCTTTTAAGGAGAATAAAATGGGCTTACAATCTCCTTCCCTTCCTCTCCCCACAACAGACATCTTGTGACGTAGGTGGGGCTGAGAGTTCAGAGAGAACTGTGACTAGCCCAAGGTCACCCAGCTGGCTTCATGTGTGGGAGTGGGAAAACCAACCCGGTTCTCCTGATTAGAGTCATAGAGTCATAGAATCATAGAATCATAGAGTTGGAAGGGACCACCAGGGTCATCAAGTCCAACCCCCTGCACAATGCGGGAAATTTACATTTACCTCCCCCCCACACACCTAGTGACCAGAAGATGGCCAAGATGCCCTCCCTCTCATCATCTGCCTAAGATCACAGAATCAGCATTGCTGACAGATGGCCATCTAACCTCCTCTTGAAAACCTCCAGGGAAGGAAAGCTTACCACCTCCCGAGGAAGCCTGTTCCACTGAGGAACCGCTCTGTTAGAAAATTCTTCCTAATGTCTAGATGGAAACTCTTTTGATTTAATTTCAACCCATTGGTTCTGGTCCTACCTTCTTGGACAACAGAAAACAACTCGGCACCGTCCTCAATATGACAGCCCCTCAAGTACTTGAACAAGGTTACCATATCCCCTCTCAGTCTTCTCCTCTTCAGGCTAAACATACCCAGTTCCTTCAACCTTTCCTCATAGGACTTGGTCTCCAGACCCCTCACCATCTTTGTTGCCCTCCTCTGGACACTTTCCAGCTTGTCTACATCTTTTTAAAATTGTGGTGCCCAAAACTGAACACAGTACTCTAGTTGAGGCCTAGCCAGAGAGGAGTAAAGCGATACCATCACTTAGCGTGATCTGGACACTATACTTCTGTTGATGCAGCCCAAGACCGCATTTGCCTTTTTAGCTACCGCATCACACTGCTGACTCATGTTCAGTGTTTGGTCTACTAAGACCCCAAGATCCTTTTCACACACACTACTGCTCAGACAAGTCTCCCCCATCCTATAATTATGCATTTGATTTTTCCTACCGAAATGCAGAACTTTACATTTGTCTTTGTTGAAGTGCATTTTATTAGTTCTAGCCCATTTCTCCAGCCTGTCAGGATCATCCTGCATCTTGGCTCTGTCTTCTACCGTATTTGCTGCCCCTCCCAATTTAGTATCATCTTCAAATTTAATAAGCATCCCCTCTATTCCTTCATTTAAATCATTTATAAAGAGGTTGAACAACACAGGGCCCAGCACAGATCCCTGAGGAACTCCACTAGTCACTTCTCTCCAAGTGGAAGAGAACCATTAACTAGCACTCTTGGGGGAACTATCTGTCAACCAGTTGCAGATCCACCTAACAATAATAGGATCTAACCCACATTTTCCCAATTTGTCAACTAGAATACTATGTGGAACCTTATAAAAAGCCTTACTGAAATCTAGATAAACAATGTCTACAGCATTCCCCTGATCCAGAAAGGTAGTCACTTTCTCAAAAAAAGAGATAAGATTAGTCTGACATGACTTATTCTTGAGAAACCCGTGCTGGCTCTTAGTGATCAGGTCCAACCTTTCTAAATGCTCAAGGACTGACTGATGATTTGTTCAAACACTTTTCCTGGTATTCCTCAAGCTGATGGGTCGGTAGTTACCCGGATCTTCCTTTTTCCCCTTCTTGAAGATGGGGACAACATTTGCCCACCTCCAATCTTCTGGCACCTCACCTGTTTGCCAAGACTTTTCAAAAATAATGGACAGAGGTTCCGAAATTACATCTGCAAGTTCTTTGAATACCCTTGGGTGCAATTCATCTGGCCCAGAGGATTTTGTTTCATTTAAAGAAACCAGGTGTTTGTGCACTACCCCAATGCCAATTCTAGGCTGCAAATCCCTTCCCTCATCACATGTTCTGTTTATGCCATGTTGAGCACCACTTCCCTCACGAGAAAAGACTGAGGAAAAGTAGGAATTGAGGAGTTCTGCCCTCTCTTCATCTCCTGTTACAATTTCACTTTCCGGTCCATGCAATGGGCTTATCTTGTCCTTGTTCTTACTCCTACTCTGTACATAGGAAAAGAACCCTTTTTTGTTGCGTTTAGCATTTCTCGCTAGCCTAAGTTCATACTGAACTTTAGCTTTCCTAACACTCTCCCTACAAGCACTAGTTATTTGTTTATATTCCTCTTTGGTTATAAGGCCCTCCTTCCACTTCCTAAATGAGTCTTTTTTATTTCTCAGCTGTTTAAAAAGCTGTTTATGGAGCCACCCTGGCCTCTTTAGGCTCCTCCCATTTTTATTTCTCATAGGAATGGTTTGGGATTTCACCTTCAGTATTTCATTTTTAAGACACACCCACCCTTCTTAAACTCCCTTCTCCTTAAGTATTTCCAATCATGGGATTCTACCTAGCATAAGGTTAAGTTTGTTAAAATTTGCTCTTTTAAAGTCCAACCTATATGTCTGACTATGTACAGGTTTTCCTTTCCCCAAAATTGTAAATTCCAAGAGTACGTGGTCACTACTACCCAGGGTGCCTACTACTTTAACCTCATCAACCAGTTCTTCCCTGTTGGTGAGAATCAAGTCTAAGATAGCAGACCCCCTTGTTTCCCTGTCCACCTTCTGGAATAGAAAGTTGTCAGCAAGACAAGTCAGGAGTCCACTGCTCCTAACCTGGAGTTGGCTCTCTGAGCATTGCCAGTACAAAAGGGGGCATGCAACTCTAGCACTATGCTACGTGTGACCTTTTTTTTTTTTTTTTTGGGGATCAGGGCATCTTCGGGGATGACTAGCCCCTTTGAGCTATGGACCGCCAGGGCTGCAGGGCAGTTTATTAACAAGTGTCACTTTAAAAACCCACGAACAAAACCTAGATCTAGGGAGCAAAGCCTGCCTATCTGAACAAGCAAAATTCCATATTTCTTCAAAGCCCTGACCTACATGGGCCAGGCTATCCCTATCTCATCAGATCTTGGAAGCTAAGCAGGGTTGGGCCTGGTTAGTATTTGGATGGGAGTCCATGAAGTAAGTCCAGGGCTGCTATCCAGAAGCAGGCAATGGCAAACCACCCCAGAATGTCTCTTCCCTTGAATACAATCATAGACGCATAGAGTTGGAAGGGATCACCAGGATTATCTAGTCCAACAACCTGCACAATGCAGGAAATTCACAACTACCTCCCCCCCACACCCCAGTGACCCCTACTCCATGCCTACAAGATGGGGGGGGGACCCCTCCAGAATCCCTGGCCAATCTGGCCTGAAGGGAAATTGCTTCCTGACCCCAAAGTGACAATCAGCATTACCCTGGGCATATACGAAAGGGCCACGAGAGCCAAACACTGATGAAACCCTTCCTGCCCTCCCTCTTATGATCTGCCTAAGTTCACAGAATCAGCATTGCTGACAGATGGCCATCTACCCTCTACTTAAAAACCTCAAGGGAAGGAGAGCCCACCTCCTCCCGAGGAAGCCTGTTCCACTGAGAAACTGCTATAACTGTTAGAAAGTTCTTCCTAATGTTTAACTGGAAACTCTTTTTGATTTAATTTCAACCTGTTGGTTTTGGTCCGACCTTCTGGGGCTACAGAAAACCACTTCGCACCATCCTCTATATGACAGCCCTTCAAGTCACCATGCATTGGATGTGACTTGATGGCACATTCCACAATCACCCTTTTTTAAAAACAAAGTAGGGAATTAAGTACCAATAAATTAGTAAGAGTGATAAATAAATAAACAGGCAAGTAACAATATATAAATGAGCCCTGTGGCGCAGAGTGGTAAGCTGCAGTACTGCAGTCCAAGCTCTGCTCACGACCTGAGTTCTATCCCAACGGAAGTCGGTTTCAGGTAGCCGGCTCAAGGTTGACTCAGCCTTCCATCCTTCCGAGGTCGGTCAAATGAGTGCCCAGCTTGCTGGGGGTAAAGGGAAGATGACTGGGGAAGGCACTGGCAAACCACCCCGTAAACATAGTCTGCCTAGTAAACGTTGGGATGTGACGTCACCCCATGGGTCAGGAATGACCTGGTGCTTGCACAGGGGACCTTTACCTTTTTACTTTTAACAATATATAACAATACAGTGTACAATATATAATATTTCCCATTTTCCATACCTATTTTATTTATTTTATTCACTTCATTTATACCCCACTTTTCTACCCAATGAAGACCCAAAGCAGTTTACATCATTCTGTTCACCTCCATTTTATTCTCGTAACAACATTTATGCCTGGGAGTTTTCCCTGAGGTTCATTGCTCGCTGGACCCACACTTTCCTGTTGGGTGTCTATGCACCAGCAGTCTCCAAACTCAAACCAAGTCCTGCCCCTTTAAATGATGCTTTGTAATTGGCTTATTTTGCAGTGCTCATTGTGAGCGAAAATATCCCCCCCCCAAAAAACCCTATTGCCGTATAAAAAAGCATTTTAGGAACAAAAACCAAAAACCGGAGCAATCTGAAAAGGGGGGGATAATTCAAGCCTCGGTTTTAAAAAGCCTTTCTTCTGCTCAGAAAGAGCTCTGAGGAAGCAGGAAGCATATGAATCCCTGCCTCTTTACACACTGCTTTGTGAATGGCTGTGAGAGACAGCAAGCGTCTGTGGCTCGTGCTTTGTCTTCTGCATAGAGACTTCAGCCGGGCTGAGCTCAGAGGAGAGGGAAGAGTCGGGTTAAAAGAGGAATGGGAAGATCCGGACATTGCGAGGGCTGGCAGTGAGGTTGAAGGGGAAGTCATAGAGCATCCACTTCAAGGTCATTTTGAATGGATGGAAAACTCATGCAGAACTCCATGGAACAACTAAGTCAGACAGGGGGCGAATGTGAGTCCAAGTATCCATACATAAATGACCTATGAGGTAGGTTAGACTGAGGATGTGTGAATGGTAGGGCTGCTAAACAAGAAATTCGGTAAAATTTGGATTCGGCAAAATTCAGCCTGTTTTTATTTGGGAAATGCCGAAGTCCAAAGTCCTCCTATTTGGATCCGTGGCATTCGGCATGAAATTCGGCGTTCGCGAATAAATCCGACCGATTAATGCCATTTAAGCACATTCGCGGCTTTCCGCGGCTCCGGGGGGGCATTTTTGGAGTTAGAGGTCCCAAACGTTCAGTGTAGCTTGAGGGGACCCTTCTTGCATGAACCCCCAAGTTTGGTGCAAATTGGGTTAGGGGGTCCCGAGTTATGGGGTCTGGAAGGGGTCCCCCCTCTGCCCATTGGAATGAAGAGGAGCCGGCAATTCTTAATGTGCATCAGAGAGCGGCAAATCCAAGGCAAAACCTCCCATTGTTTCTGGGGCAGCCAGAGAGAGACTCACCGACCCACACTGACCTCCAGGCAAAGGTGGCAACCAGTGAAAACAGCAACAATCACACTCGCAAAGAGGAGATCAAGTCCCCCCAGGACAGGTTGCCCCCCCTTTGGCTTGCCCCCCCACAGTAGAAGTCAGTCCGTGGCTTCTAAGAGCAGATGTAAATATGCCAAAAGTGCATCCAACAAAGCTCAAAGCGTAAGTAAACAGCTTAACTAGCATGGGTAACATATCTTTTCATTTCAACACAGCCAAAGTGCATCTTATAACGCTACTAGTGTAAGTGCGATCTGCGCAAATTCCGTATCTTCAGGATTGATAGATTTCACTCGCAAAGAGGCAATCAGCACCCCCAGGACAGGTAACCCCCCAAATCACATTCCACAGAGGCAATCAAGCCCCCCCCCAGCAGAACAACCCCCCCTCAAACCAATACGGCTCAGCTCAACCCCAAACAAACGATCCAAGGAAGAGGAGGCGGCATGGGTGCCGAGCGGAGGGACACTCACTCTGCACCGCCACACTGACTCAACTCCAGGCGAGGGTGGCAACGGGCAGAAAAAGGCAGAACGCACACTCCCGCAGAGGTGAGTGGGCACCCCCCCGGCAGAACAGGCAACAGCCCCCCTTTGGCTTCCCCCCAACCACAGAAACTGCTTTCCCCCCCACACAGAATCTGCTTCCCCCCACACACACACACAGGAGAAAAGGTATAGAGAAAAACCCCAAAAATCAAACTGTGTGGATGTCTTCCAGCAGGAGCAGGGAGGAGAAGTAAATCAAATCCTATTCCAGTAAGCAGCTTAGCTCAGGATCTCTCAGCCGCAGCACCACCAAAATGGAAGGCAATGAACTTGGGAAGGGATGGGACGGGAGGGACTCGGGAGTTTTTATACTCTTCTCCTGGCCAATTCAAAAGGGAGAATCCCTGCTCTGATTGGCCAGAAGAAGACCCAGCTTGGGCCACCATTGGCAGCGGGAAAATGCTGATTCGGGGGTGCCAAAGTTGTACGAATTTATCTGGCGTCCACCCGAACTCGCTGAATTCGGCTCGTCGTTTTCCCACCTTTTTTTACTTAGGCTCTATCCGAACTGGAAACTGCCGAATCAGGGAAAATTCAGCTGTTTTCCATGTCGTATGGAACCAAATCGAGAGCCCTAGTGAATGGCCCAAGGTCATCCTCCAGCTAAGACAAGACAAGAGACAAAGCACATCTGGTTAGATCTCTCATATTATTTCTCTGAGGATATTTTAAACTATCCAGAAGTAGGAGAGAATCTGAATGCTAGACTGAGTCCCCCAAACAATCCCCTTTAGAAATCTAGACTTTGGGATGGTCACCCTCTAAATATTGCCTCTTTTCTGTCTGAAGCAAATCCCATGACTCAAAGATAAATTATTCTTCCCTCCTCCACATGAAGCCTGCTGGGTTACCTTGGGCCAGTCACAGTTCTTTCAGAACTCTCTCAGCCCACGCGGAGGCAGGCAATGGCAAACCACCTCTGAATGTCTCTTGCTTTGAAAATTTGGTTAATGTAGCCGAGTTTGCCCAGTCATAGAAACGTGATATTGAGTGTAGTAAATAAATCTCCCAATAAATATATTGTCAAAAACAACAACAACAAGTAGATTCATTTCACAGTCAGGTTTCAGTCGAAAGGAAGAGAGAGGCCTAATCTAAAGAGTACTTTCCCTCTCACAAGTTGCCAACTGATCTGGCATCATGTGTATTGAAGCATGAGGCATCGTTTCTACAGGAGAGACCTGTAGATGCGTGTGATCCCATGAAAAGCCATGTGGAGAGAGGGAAGAATAATGAACACGGAGAGAGTGGAGGGGTCAGAGGGCAGCTCCCAGGTTAAGATAAAGAGAGGGACATCCCATTCAAGGAGAGAACACTCATACACACTTAGAGTGATGTAGTCCCCCCCCCCTCAATGTCCAGGCATGCTGAGTCGCTCACTCCATCAGTCTCGACAACTTATTTGGTCAGTAGTTCAGTTTTCAGTGGGAAATCTGTTGCTGTCAGACCATCTTCCTCTTTTTTAATCATAGAGGTTTAATCATATTTGTAGAGGTAGCCAGCCTCTACAAATATTGAAGGATTTACATAACAATGACTCTGGACACATTAGAGCAGTTAGATGGACTGTTGATTTAAAAAACAAGCTCTTCATGATACAGAGGTTTTTTTTATTATTATTATCCTTAAGAATAAGTTAATGGAAACAGAAGGTCCTAGAAAAAGCGTACAATATTATGAAATGCTAACTATGGCCTTTCAAAAAGATTGATCTTGTCAGGTACTGGTAAAAAGAACAAACATTTTAAAAAACCCTGGGCCTGTGGTAATTGTAAGGATCTTAAAAAAACAAAATGCTGTAATCTATCAAGATTATAAAAACAGAGGATTGAGAGAAATCCCTATGGAATATTATGTGATTAATAGGGTTGCCAGCTCTGGGTTGGGAAATACTGGGAGATTTTTGGGGCGGAGCCTGAGGAGGGCGAGGTTTGGGGAGGGGAGGGACTTCAATGACATAGAGTCCAATGGCCAAAGCTGCCATTTTCTCCAGGTGAACTGATCTCTACCAACTGGAGATCAGTTGTAATAGCAGGAGATCTCCAGCTAGTACATGGAGGTTGGCAACCCTATTAAATGTAAATTGAAGGCTGAAATTAAGTCATAGGAACAGAGATATGGGAGAATGATGGGATAAACTATTATGTGATGCCAGACAAAATGATTCACACCTCTTTTGGAAGGTTATTCGTGGGGGATATGCAGCATTTTATTCCCCATTAAATTACCATATTAGAGCCCTAGAAGAAGAAGAGTTGGTTTTTATATGCTGACTTTCTCTACCGGGTTACAATCACCTTCCCTTCCCCTCCCCACAACAGACACCCTGTGAGGTAGGTGAAGCTGAGAGAATGTGACTTGCTCAAGGTCACCCAGCTGGCTTCGTTTATAGGAGTGGGGAAACAAATCCAGTTCACCAGATTAGCCTCCGCTGCTCATGTGGAGGAGTGGGGAATCAAACCCGGTTCTCCAGACCAGATTCCACCGCTCCAAACCACGGCTCTTAACCACTACACCATGTTGGCTCCCTAGAGGGGGAACAACACTTTGTTGCTTTATTTTCAATTGTGACTCAAGAAGTTAGATCTGTTATAACTGCAATAAATTTACCAGAGGGGCCTCCAGTCTCAATCTCTCATATAGAGAAATTAATTCCTAAATTAAAAATTAACAAAGCTCTGGGAAGTGATTATATGCCTTTTGAACTATTAATGGTTTTTAAAGATAGATGGATTCCCTCTAGGGTATTAACTACTCCTCCTAACTTGGTGTCATCTGCAAATTTGATTATCATGTCCTCTATTCCATCATCCAAGTCATTTATAAAAATATTAAATAGTACCGGTCCCAGGACAGACCCCTGTGGCACCCCACTGGTCACTCCCCTCCAGGATGAAGTTGTGCCATTAATGAGCACCCTTTGGGTTCAGTTGGTCAACCAATTACCAATCCACCTAACAGTAGCAGTGCCCAGCCCACATTTTACTAGCTTTGTTTCAAGAAGATCATGGGGGACTTTATCAAAGGCTTTACTGAAATCAAGGTACACTACATCTACAGCATTCCCTTCATCTACCATACTTGTCACTCTTTCAAAAAAAAGATATGAGATTAGTTTGGCACGACCTGTTTTTGAGAAACCCATTTTGATTGTCAGTGATCACAGCATTTCTTTCTAAGTACTTACAGACAGTCTGTTTAATTATCTGCTCTAGTATTTTACCTGGTATTGATGTCAGGCTGACTGGGCAATAATTGTTTGGGATTTCTTTTTTCCCCTTTTTAAAGATGGGGAACACATTTGCCCTCCTCCAGTCTGCTGGAACGTCTCCTGTTCTCCAGGAATTCTCAAAGATTATTGTCAGTGGTTCTGAGATCACTTCGGCCAATTCTTTTAACACCCTTGGATGCAGTTCATCCAGCCCTGGAGATTTGAATTCATTAAAAGTAGCCAGGTATTCCCCTACTTTCCCAGTGTCTATACTATGCTGTAATTCCTCTATTGCGTCCTCTGCTCCATTATTCCCAGATTGAGCACTATTTCCCTTTTGGGAGAAGATTGAGACAAAGAATTCTGCCTTTTCTGCCTCCCCTGTTAATAATTCACCATCCTCTCCACGCAGTGACCCCATCGTTACCTTGATCTTCCTTTTGCTATGGACATAACCAAAAAACCCTTTTTTGTTGTTTTTAACTTCCCTGGCTAGCCGGAGCTCATTCTGCGCTTTAGCCTTCCTGACTTTCTCCCTGCATGTGCTGGCTACTTGTTTGAATTCCTCTTTGTTGATTTCCCCATTTTTCCATTTCTTGTACATGCCCTTTTTAAATCCTATCTCAACCAAAAGTTCTTTGGACATCCACCCTAGTTTCTTTCAACCTCTACCATTTTTTCTAATAATTGGAACTGATTGAAATTGCGCCTTCAATATCTCACTTTTAAGAAATTCCCATCCTTCATGCACTCCCTTTTCTTTCAGTATTCTTACCCATGGGATCACCTCCAGTAGTTCCCTAAATTTATTGAAATCAGCTTTCTTAAAGTCTAGAATACATGTCTTACTACTCCTGGCTTCTCCTTTCTTCTGTATAACAAACTCCAGGAGAATATGGTCACTCCCACCTAAGGATCCCACTCCTTCCACCCAATAAACCAGGTCATCATTATTGGTTAAGATCAGATTCAAAATAGCTGTTCCCCTTGTTGCTTCTTCCACTTTTTGGACAATGAAGTTGTCTGCAAGGGAAGTGAGGAATTTATTGGACCTTATTGTCCTGACAGAGTTTGTCTTCGAACAGATGTCAGGATAATTGAAATCTCCCATCACTACTACATCTCTCTTTTTTGAATGTTTGGACATCTGTTCCAGGAAGGCATCATCTAACTCTTCAGTCTGGCTTGGGGATCTATAATATATCCCCACAATGACATCACTGTTTTTCTCCCCCTTAATTTTTACCCAGATGGTTTCAAGCTGGCTTCCAGTGTTTAAGTCCTGGACCTCCTCGCAGGTATAATAATCCCTAACATATAATGCTACTCCTTCCCCCTTCCTATTTGGTCTATTTCTCTGAAATAGGTTATACCCTTCAAGTATTACATTCCAATCATGAGACTTGTCCCACCAGGTTTCCGTAATGCCTATTATATCATATTTGCTTTGTTCTGTTAAGAGTTCTAGTTCATCTTGCTTATTTCCCATGATCTGTGCATTAGTGTAGAGTCATCTTAGACCACAGGCACTTCTACTTGGCAGCTTTTTTAAAATTGTTTCCCTCCCATTGATGAGTTTTTGAAATGTCTTTCCTTGCGTATGCTCTACCCTCCGCAAATTCTTCATATCTATATCTGCAGTTATTGTTTTCATGTGAGGCTTGAAATTTACGTCTCGCTCCCCTGGAAGATTTAGTTTAAAGCCCTCCTTATCAGTCTTGCAAGGCTCTGGCCAAACACATTTCCCCCCACCTTTGTGAGGTGCAAGCCATCTACCGACAGAAAAGCATCATCTAGGTAGCATAAGCCATGGTCCAAAAAACCAAACCTTTCCTGGCAACACCATCGACGCAGCCACTCATTTATTTCTAGAATTTTTCCTTCCCTTCCCAAGCCGTGGCCTACTACAGGAGGAACTGACGAAAACATAACCTGTGCTCCCAGTTCCTACACCTTTTTACCCAGAGCTGTATAGTCCCTTTTAATACTTTCTAGGCTGTGCTGGGCAGTATCGTTTGTTCCCACATGGATAAGCAGGAAGGGATAATGATGTGTGGGTCTAACAAGTATATCCAGACTTTCCGTCACATCCCTGATGTGCGCTCCCGGCAGACCTCTCGAGATGACAAGTCAGGTCGACACAACATCCCTGAGAAGTGTTTGTCCAGCCGCTGCTTGAAGACTGCCAGTGAGGGGGAGCTTACCACCTCCATAGGCAACCAGTTCCACTGCTATTCTTACTGTAAATTCTCCCTCTAATATCCAGCAAATACCTTTCTGCTCATAATTTATACCCATTGTTGTGAGTCCTATCCTCTGCTGCCAACAGGAACAGCTCCCCACCCTCCTCTAAGTGACAGCCCTTCAAATAATGAAAGAGAGCAACCATGTTCCCCCTCAATCTCCTCTTTTCCCTAACCTTTTTTATTACTAACACCTAATTTGTTTAATCTGATTCATTATTAACAACTAACTTCTGTAACATTGTTCATTAAAAAGGTAAAGGTCCCCAGTGCAAGCACCGGGTCATTCCTGACCCATGGGGTGACGTCACATCCTGACGTTTTCTAGGCAGACTTTGTTTGCGGGGTGGTTTGCCAGTGCCTTCCTCAGTCATCTTCCCTTTACCCCCAGAAAGCTGGGTACTCATTTGACCGACCTCGGAAGGATGGAAGGCTGAGTCAACCTTGAACCGGCTACCTGAAACCAACTTCCGTCGGGATCGAACTCAGGTCGTGAGTAGAGCTTGGACTGCAGTACTGCAGCTTACCACTCTGCGCCATGGGGCTCGGAACACTGTTCATTAGTAACAACTAATTTCTTTAAACTGGTTCATTACTAACTGGTAACTATTATATGTTGGTCTTCCGCTACTAGCAGAGTTTGCATTGCAAAGAGTTTCACTTTTTTGTGTTTGGGGGTGGGGGTTATGTTTTTCAGGTCTGTACATAAGTAAAGATTTATCTTGTATTTCTCCTACATAACTTCATATTTTCAGATTGTACTTCTCTCAGATTGTTCAGACTCATTGTACCCCTATTCAGCCAACACACTGTCAACCAGCTCTGAATATGCACCTCAAAAGGATGTTTAATAAGAATTTGTGGGGAGGTTGAATTTTTTTAAATCACGCAAGCCTGTCTTTAACCCCTGCAGACTAGTGTGTGTGTGTGTAGGGGGGAAGCAGTGCAGTTTGAAATGGCCAGGCACTTCAGAGAAGGCTCATTAACGGACTTAGATATGCTGTATGAAACCCTTATCCCAGTATCGCTGTACTTGGAATCGGGCCAACAACTGATGACAACAGGTTTAGAATGGCATTGTGGAAAGGGCCTAAGGGAGATCTCCATGTGACAACTCGACGTCTGCAGAGAAATAACCAGACTGCTGAATGACTTGGCAAGATATTAGTGTTCGCTTGGGGGAGGGCGGGGAGGAAGGGGGAGGTGTAGGGTTGCCAGGTCCCTCTTCGCCACCAGCAGGAGGTTTTTGGGGTGGAGCCTGAGGAGGGCAGGGTTTGGAGAGGGGAGGGACTTCGATGCCATAGAGTTCAGTGGCCAAAGAGGCCATTTTCTCCAGAGGAACTGATCTCTGTCACCAGGAGATCAGTTGTAATAGTGGGAGATCTCCAGCCACCACCTGGAGGTTGGCAACCCTACTCAAAGTGGAGCTGTCAACCACAGGGCTTAATGTTACATGCCCATCAAAAGACAAGCTGGAGACCTGGAAGGCAAGGAAGAAATAAAGAACATCTTCAGACTGTACTGGAGCTGATAGCCTTAGATAGTGAACAGCATGAGCTGCAAACTCCGTGGTTACTTCTGTGGCGCCATCCACACCTACAGAGGAGCTATGAGCTTGTTTGCTTGGAACAAAAGTTCTGAGAACATTGTCTTAATGGACTGCCAATAACGAAAAAGCGGTTTTGCGAAATAGGATATTTACCGGGAACCTATCTTGGCGTTCATCTACACAGCCACAAGGACCTTAAGCTTTGCTTTCATTACTCAGCTGCAAGGTCCCCAAGTTGCATCGGCTGTTGTTACTACTCTACACAGAGAGTTTATACATGTATTATCATGATTAGTGCATTAGATGTATTTTGCCTAATGTTTGTTTTGCAAATTGTGCTCGCAAGTGTAGTAGATTGATTTGAGAACAGCATATTTTTGTCTGTATTTTGCCATAAGTGCTTGAGAATTCCAGTAATTACCTGGAGGTTGGCAACCCTATGTGCCATCACTTGCAATAGCTCTGTTTCTCCATATTTTCCCTCTCACAACAGTGACAGCAATCTTTGGGATCAAAGTACCATTTGAGGTAGAGGACTGATAAGCGTACCTAAGCCAGCCTTGAGGTAATTACTACAGCCATTCTGTCCCCCACTCCCACGTTACCACAGAAACACGGCGGTAAAGTCAAGTCACTGGTATTTGAAGACCCAAAGCAAGAGAGGAAATTAAGTTCACAAGGTGAGGAAGGTTTTGAATGGTCTTCTTGCTTCTTAGTGGCTGCTGTTGCTTGTTTCCATGTGTTTTGCAGTTGATTTAGAAAAAGGGAAACGGTTCTTGGAAAGCTCAGCGTATGAATTAACTCACATTAATCCTGTACACACAGATACTGATGTGTACCCAGCAAATCGCTGTCAGCGCTGCAATAACTGTGGCTATCAATTACTTTTCGGATTATGAGGTGTAAAGAAAAAATGTATTTCAGGCTTCCACGGCGATAAAAGGCTGTTGATAGATTGGGGGTGAAGGCTGCATTTCGCTGGGAACAAATATTCCACTGTTTTTAGAAGTGGGTTTTTGGGGGAGAGTGGAACCGTGGTTTCTTTCTGGGTTTTTAAAAAACGGTGTGTGTGTGAATGGATAGGGGGAGCATGACGTGCAGAATGTTAAAATGCAAAGCCCTGCCCTCTGATTGGTTCCCGGGAAATGGATACTCTTTATATCGACAGCAATTGCATCCTCTGTGCTTTGTCGAAGAAAGCAAGAGTGGAAAAAGACAGAGAGACAGGAAGGCATCGCAACAACAGTAAGAGAAGTCTCGATGTTCTCAGTTTCATGATCATAGAAATATTGTACTAATGCAACAGTTTGTTACACTGTCCTAGGACTTTACTAAAATATTCAGCAGGTAGCAAAATTCCTGTTCATGTTTGTCATAATTTTTAGTTTGGGTCTCCTTCTTTGTGTCTTTTAACAGATATGCAAATGCATGTTCGAGGACGCATAACAGAACAAAATGAACTTGAAACATTCTCGTCCTATATATACTATATGAAACTATTACTAAAATAGACACAACTTCAGTGTGTTATTTTGGGCATCTGGATGGCAATGTTGGCTGCATATAGGCAAAACATTTATATGTAATACTGTTCATCTGGCTACAGCAGCCCTGGAAATTAAATACAGAGTTAAAACAGACATGTAATTGTGTGTTCTGTGTCTCCAGTAATAAAATATCCTGTTTATATAAGACCTGAAAGACATGTCCTATGGAAACATACACTGAATATGTGATCCATCCAAAGAAGCCGTTAAGATGGCATAATGAAACTTTAAAGTTTAAGCTAGGTATCAGTAAACCAACCGAACTTGTAGTACCATCCGAAGCAGAGTTACACCCCTCTAAGTCCATTGAATTCAACGTCGTTAGAAGGGTATAACTCTGCTGAGTTACGAAAAGCCATTTTCCTTTTAAATGTATTTTTATTATTTGAATAAAAATAATGAATATGACCGTATACTGCAGTTATGCTGGATTACAAGAAGTAAAAATATTGCATATGATTGAATGTTAGCTTCAAATTTGTTATGCTGACGCATAATAAAATCCATTTAAAAATAAATGTATCTGAATATTTTTCTTCAGAAATCACTCAGTCCAGAATCATTTTTCCAGTCTCTTAGATTTTCCATAAGAAGTAATATTTCGATCTGATGTTGATTGTAAGCAAGTAATTAGATCAAGGTGATCATAAATACTCCCAAAGTGCTAATTTTAGGTTGGAGAGAATACCTGTCACCTGTAAGTTATTTCCAAAATCTCTTTCACAATATGGAATGTCCATAATATAGAGGAAAAATCAGCACTGCATACATAGCATCCCTAAAGGTTATCCTACAGCTTTATAAACACATAATGGTCTTCGATGTTAGGAGCAACTTTAAAAGTTTCTTTTCAAATTAACGTTATTTAGATGTCTATTTCCTTTTTACCATATACAGGAGATAGGTGGCCCCATAACAGTTAGTTAACAAGTTAAACTCTGCTATATGAAATTGCAACCAAAGTATATATGATTCCCCAACCCAAGATCTTTAATTTCAATTGATCTTAGCACTTTAAATTGTTTTCAAGGGGGAATGCGTATGTGCTTAAATCTTTGCTATTGACATCAACGGGGCTCTTAAAAAGTGTTTAATTTCAGTTGCAACATGATGTCAATTTTTAATTCCTATATTATTGTTGTTGTTGTTTAAGTTGATCATTCTGTATAGCTCTTTTAATGTGCAAATGGATTTCATATGTAACACTGGCCAAAATAACAAATTTATGAAGGAAAAAAATACGCCCCAAAGGATAGCATGTTGAGTGGATCTAGTTTAAGGTTTTCAGCCTTTGTGAAGCATTAATTTCTCTAGCATAGGTGTGGGTGTTGAAGATGAATGCTAATGGTATCTTGCATTGAACTGACATTTAAAAAACATTTCTAGCTAGTTCTAATAATTGGAGTGTGGCTGCCAGACAGTTCGACTAAGCCTTCATATAACAGAGGTTGGAGGTCTATCCTGCCATATTTATACATACACTCAGTTTGGGTTAGAGATTTTGTGCATATTACAATGTTTTATCCAGAGATAACATTCATACAAAAAACTTTGCTTTCTCTGAGATGTGCAGTTTGGCATGGGTAAGGTAATTTTACCCCCGTTCAGTGCAGGGTTGCCAGCTCCAGCTTGGGAAATACCTGGAGATTTTGGGGGTGGAGCCTGAAGAGGGTGGGGTTTAGGGAGGGGAGGGACTTCACTGGGGTATAATGCCATAGAGTCTACCTTCCAAAGCGGCCACTTTCTCCAGGTGAACTGATCTCTGTTGCCTGGAGATCAGTTGTAATAGCAGATCTCCAGCCACCACCTGGAGGCTGGCAACCCTAGATCTCTTCCCCTCCCCAAACCCTTCCCTTCCCAACCCCCCAAACCTTCCCAGCAACATTTGTGCATGCACAAACACCACAAAAAATAGGGTTGCCAGGTTGCTCAGACTGGCGGGCAATTACCCGCCAATCCTTTGCCCAGCTCAGAAGTGGGGTACACGTGTATGCGCAGCTGCGCCATTGCGATCACATCACTTGCGGTTTACACCTGGAAGTGCCACATTGCAATGGGCCTTTTACCACTCCGACTCCCAGTTTAAGTGGTAAAAGGCCTGTTGCGATACAGCACTTCCGGGTGTAAACCGTAAGTGATACAATTGCGCTTGCTCTGGTCCGACCTTCCGGGGCAACAGAAAACAACTTGGCACCATCCTCTATATGACAGTTCTTCAAGTACTTGAAGAAGTACTTCGTTAATGTATGAGTAAGTTAGAAAATTGTGTTTATATATATATTATGGCTAGCTACCTTTCCAGGATCTTTTTGTCAGAAAGGCACAGTTTTTGTAAACAACAACAACCCATCAAACAAACAAACAAACAAACAAACAAACATCTTCCATTTGTGAACCATAGGACAATTTCCCCTTCCATTAACAAGGTGGGGCTTGTGTTGACATTTTGAATATTCAGTAAACTTTTTTAGCCTTTCCAATTGGTCTGCTTTTTGCTAATGATATCATACTATGTCATCGGATCACAAGGGAACACACTAAAACCTAGATGGGGGACATTTATTTGCATCCTCCCCAGAGTATGAAGGGGGTGGGGAGGAGATGCATGTATTCCTTGCAGCAAGATCTGAATTCTCACATGCACATTCTTACGCATTTCACTAGGGGACAGGGAATATACACATCTCCACCAAAAGCACAAGAGGGCAAGTGAGCCAGTTATGTTTTCCCCCATTGCTGCTTCTGTCTCATACAAAGACATCCTCAGGTGGGCCGACAGGGCAGCCCTAAGCAGAATCACATCCTTTTAAGGCCATTTAAGTCATGACATCCTTCTATGTTAGGGTTGCTAAAACTGCTCCAGCAAATGCTGGGAGATTTTGGGGGTGGTGCCTGAGGAGGGTGGAATTGGGTGGGGGTGCCATCACTTCCTATGTGCCCCTCTAGGAATTCTCCCAAGTACTATGATATTGGCTGTAGAGATTGGGAAAATTCCTGGAGTGGCACCAAGAGGTGCCATCACTTCTGTGGGATGGGGGGGGGGGAGGAGTTGTTGCTGGCCCTAAAGACCATAGATAATGGAAAAAATTCCTAGAGCATCACTATTGATGCCATTCTCCCCATGTTAGTCATCATGATATGATTAAACACCACACAATATTATAGAAAGATGTACTCAGTGTGTGGTTCAATCCCAACTTCACATCAAGCCACGATTAAAGATGCCTAGCAACATTTGGTGTAATGGCTAGGGTTCCCAGCTCTGTACTGGCAAATGCTGGGAGATTTTTGAGGTGCTGTCTGAGGAGGGTAGACTATCAGGAGGAAGTGATGTCACTTCTGGGTGGTGCTCTAGAACAGGGGTGTCGAACTCAACTGTTATGAGGGCCGAATATGACATAAATGTCCCTTGGTAGGGCCAGGCCATGCCTTGCCTGCTCAGATCGAGAGTGGGGGGGTGGCTGCCTCGGCTGCCTTGCGGGCCGGATAAGAGCTCTGAAGGGGCCGGATTCAGCCCGTGGGCCTTATGTTTGACACCCCTGATTGATAGGGTTGCCAGGTCCCTTTTCGCCACCGGCGGGAGATTTTTGGGGTGGAGCCTGAGGAGGGCGGGATTTGGGGAGGGGAGGGACTTCCATAGAGTTCAATGGCCAAAGCTGAGCTACTTGGGAACTGTAATCATATTGCGCATGCGGTCCTCTTGTCTTTCTCCTCACCATGTCTTATTTTAATCAATGTGTATCTTCCTTTTTTTGATAATGACAACTTTTTAGATACCAGCTGGTTAAATTTGTCTAATTTTGTTTCTGATATTGTCCATAAACACCCTGAGATTCCTGTGTTTCTTTTGGGTGATTTTAATGCAAGAATTGGTTCCAACCCTTTGTTTTGGGCTTCTACTCTAGGTCTGATTGACTCTGAACCTTTACCCCCGAAGCTAGATTTCCCCCGCTACTCACAGGATACACGCTCTAATAATGTGGGGTACAAACTAATTGAGTTCTGTATTGCTCAGAATTTGTTAACTCTTAATGGCTTGATACAATTTCTATCCTCTCATTTTTTCACATTTAACTCCCGTCAAGGGAAAAGTGTGATCGACTATTGTATTTGCCATCCCTGTTTTTTATCCCTTGTTAAATCTGTTATTGTTGATTTCTGCCCGGAAAGTGATCACTCTCCGCTTTTGCTTTCCTTGGGCCATTTACATAAAAATGCTTATTCTCAAGAACCACTAGTTGATTCACAGTCATATATGATTCTTAAAAAAATCAAGTGGTCTGAATTCTTGACGGAATCTTTTTCCTCTCTTCTCTCTTCTTTTTTTTTAATAAATATTTATTAATTTTTATAACACAAAACAAAAACAAAACAAATACAATGAAATTAACATAAAAATACAAAAAGAAAATACAAAATACAGAAGGGTATTTATATATTGTTGAAGGCTTTCATGGTCAGAGTTCATTGGTTCTTGTAGGTTATCCGGGCTGTGTGACCGTGGTCTTGGTTTTTTCTTTCCTGACGTTTCGCCAGCAGCTGTGGCAGGCATCTTCAGAGGACCACGGTATTTATACACCTTAATTATTACATTCATGGTTACTAAATTATAAAATCCAAAAAGATACCCCTTCACCCTCCACCCACCTGAAAAGTGACCCTTCACCCGACTTCTGAAGAAGTATCTAAACAGTATTTATAATACTTATTAACACATCAATATAAAGTTATTAAAACTAGTTTCTATAACTCGCTAATTTATACTGTAAAGTCCATTTTTGCCAATTTATCCCAATATGAGGTGGCCTTAGACCATGTTTTTTTAAATTCTTCCATATCCTTTCCATGTAGGAATTCCGTTAATTTGGCCATCCTCATATACATCCATAATTTCTCTCTCCAGTCAATAATTGAAGGTTTATTCACTTGCTTCCAAACTTTAGCTATCACAATTCTTGCAGCAGCAAAACTATATTGGCAGATAACCCTATCATTATTACTCATATTTTTTGGTGGAATTCCCAATAAACAGAATACTGACTTCCTTTTTACTCTACCATTAATCAGATTACTCGTTTCTCTCAGTACTTTTTCCCAAAAGCTTTTAATTTTTTTGCATAACCACCATACATGCATATATTCCGGATTCGGGGGCGAATGCCTCGGCAGCGCGCTCCGCACTTCGGGCTTCAAAGTGGCTGGGGGGAGTAAGGAATCTGCCCCCCCAACAATTCCAACGCGGCTCCCCTTGGAGAAGAGGGGAAGCTGATCGGGGTGCCGGCGCGCATCTCGTCCAAGGTGCGTTCACTGCCTCGGAAGCGGCGGTGAATGCCCGGACGGGTGAGCGGAGGAGCCGGCGCCATTTACACTCTCTTCTCTATTCTGAGACACTTCTTACTCAGAAAAGTATGATTTTGAATTTGATTCTCACTCTGAGATACTTTTGTCATTTGCCCAGACTGAGCTGCTTTGCTCTTCACTGGCAGAGCCTGTACGGACCGGCTCTCCCAAGCAATGTCCATGGTTTGACAAAGAGTGCTTAGAACTTAAAAGACAACTCAGAGTTTTGTTTAACGATCTTTGTTTTGATACACCTTATGACAGACTAGGTAGTTTTTTTCCTTTAAAAAGCAATTTTAAGATTTAGTTACGAGGAAGAAGAAAGCCTATTTCCATCATTTATGGTCTCAGATGCTTCCTTCTCTTAAATCTCAGGATAGTAAGACTTTTTGGAGGACGATTGTAAATTCATCCAAAAACAATTCCCTATTTGAAGCTGATATAACCCCTCAAATTTGGGTGGACAATTTTTCCAAACTTTTAAATTCATATAGCAATGATGCACCCTCTCCTGAAATAATTATACCCCCTCACATCCCCAGATGGCCTCCCATTAGAGAGGAGGAAATTATTGACTTGATAGGTAGTTTGAAATCTTGTAAAGCCCCTGGCCCTGACGGTCTTTCTGCAGAAGTTTTTAAGGAGTTTATTGACTGGTGGGCTCCTGTTCTTGCCAAACTTTTTACATCTATTGATTTATATGGCATTTTGCCAGATTCATGGCTAAATTCAATAATAATTCCACTCTACAAGAAAGGGGATCCTAAAATACCAGACAACTGTCGCCCTATTAGTCTCTTATCCGTAACTGGCAAACTATATGCAAAACATCTAGAAAACATTACCCAGCGCTTGCGCAGCTGGGTAAAGGACAAGAATATTGGACCTGAACAGATTGGATTCTCTAAAAATAAATCAACCTTGGACCATTGTTTAACTTTACTAACCCTGGCTGAGAAGTATATGAAAATTGGCACGAAGAAACTTTACATTGCCTTTATTGATTTAAAAAGTGCATTTGATTCAGTTATAAGAGACAAACTTTCGGCTAAGTTGAGCAATCTAGGAATAGATCAGCGCCTTTTAATCCTTTTGAGGAAACTTCACATTGGTACTTCGTGCCGGGTCAAATTTTCTTCAAATGGTTTTCTTACTGACAAAATCCCATCCAACAAGGGTATAAAACATGGGTGTGTTCTTGCCCACTTCTTTTTAATTTATTTATTTCTGATCTGCCTGGAGCATTGGAGTCTGTGTATGGCCACCCTCCCAAATTAGGTGGCAGAGCAGTGCCTTGCCTTCTATACGCAGATGATACGGCAATTCTATCTTTTACCAAAGTTGGCCTTCAGCATTATTTGATGGCCTTTGAGGAATACTGCAACCTTAATGAGCTCAAAATTAATTATTCCAAGTCCAATGTTATGGTTTTTAACAGTTCTAAACTATGTTGAATGGTTGGAAACTCCAGTTGTTATTTGGTTTCTAATTTTTGGTTAGTGCCAATTATAACTTTGTGTGATGTCTGAATTGAATGTCTGGGGCCTGTGAAGAAGCTGAAACAACAAAGCAATTTGGAATTGATTTATTTAATTACTTGTATGCTGCCTTTCCATTAAAAATGGGGGGGGGGAAGCCAACACAAAACACAACCAATGCCACTGCATGGAAGCTCCTTTCGCCAGCAGCTGTACAGCAATGTGCCACATGGCTCCAGTGATTTTCTCCCTGGCACTGCAAACCATGAAAACAAGTTCTTCTGAATCAACATGGCAACCCACCACACATGCATTATGAATAAGGCTCCATTTTGAGCAGTTCTGCTATCGTTGGTTCTTGGTCAGCGTATCACAGGCTTTGCATGTGAGGAAAACAGTCCTATTTTCAGATGTGTTCTTTCCAACCCCCCTCCCCCACTCTCTCAAGGTCAATCTGAAATCTGGAGATGGATACTGCAGAGTTCCGAAAAAGAGGAAAAGAGATGGTGGATTATATTGCAGATTACCTTGAGCACATAGAGAAGAGGCAGGTGTATCCTGATGTAGAGCCAGGATATTTGAGGCCACTCATCCCAGATTGTGCTCCTGAAGAACCTGAAAGATTTGAAGTTATCCTCCAAGATGTTGAAAGAGTCATCATGCCAGGGGTAAGAACTAGAGATAAGCTTTGAAGAATATGCATTTATTTTAAACTTGATGTAATTCTTATCAGCACTGATTCGGCTATAAGGGAATAGCTAATTCTGTTCTCATCTACTTCTAAATTTGTATAAATGGCCATTGCATAGAACCCCTTCACATTTGGAATTTTAGGTTGAAGAGTCAGTGTACTGGCTAAATATTTGGACTTGGATATCCATCACGACCATACACAGGAAGAGCCACCTGCATGGGACTCGAATCAGAGTTCCACCGGTATTAAAACAATTAATCAGCTTTCTTTGCAATATGCTCTTTCTCTTTGTTTCATCAAGCAAATAGCCTACAGGAGGGTGGCAATTTAACTTGATTAATCCTCGGTTTAAGTATAGGATTAATCAAGCTCTGATGGTAAGCACTCTCCCCCACTTCTGACTCATTCACAAAGCCATTGTGAATCATATGAGTCTATGGTCAGTCTGTGGTCCTCCATAGACTCTTCCTGGGTTTCTTGTCATAGCTGCCCTCCCACCTTTTCAGATAAGCATCAGGTCTACAAGAGTGCCAACTCCCTCAAAAAGAACCGAATACATCCCAAATATTATTAGTCATAATTTGTGGAATTTGCTTTGCACTGTAGGCTTCGAATAGGAATGGGCCGCACACGTATCTTTCATGTCTCAGGGGAGATTTTTCTCACGATATTGGTGACTGGTATCACTTTTTCTTCACACATAGTTTAACATCATTTTTTAAAAAGAAAAATCAGTCTTTTCCTGTTCAGGTCAAAACTATTGCAAAATCTTACCATTTATTGATGCACAGAGACAGGTTGTTCCTCGTTTTAATTAGACTGTTGTCAAGGGAGTGACCTCTTGCTAAAAATGATCTAACTCAGGGGTGTGGAACTCATTTGTTACGAGGGCCGGATATGACATCAATGTCACTTGGATGGGCCGGGCCATGCCTCGCCTGCTCAGATCGAGAGTGGGGGTGTGTGGCTACCTCGGCTGCCTTGCGGGCCGGATAAGAGCTCTGAAGGGGCCGGATTCAGCCCGTGGGCCTTGTTTGACACCCCTGATTGATAGGGTTGCCAGGTCCCTTTTCGCCACCGGCGGGAGATTTTTGGGGTGGAGCCTGAGGAGGGCGGGATTTGGGGAGGGGAGGGACTTCCATAGAGTTCAATGGCCAAAGCGGCCATTTTTCTCCAGGTGATCTGACCTCTGTCAGCTGGAGATCAGTGGTAATAGCAGGAGATCTGCTACTACCTGGCAGTTGGCAACGCTACTGACTGAACCTGTCATTGGCTGTTTTCTAATTTGCTGGTTTTGGGCAAAGTGATAAGGTGGGCAGTAGCCGAGCACGCTCTATAGGGTTGCCAACCTCTAGGTACTAGCTGGAGATATCCCACTATTACAACTGATCTCCAGCCAATAGATACCAGTTCACCTGGAGAAAATGGCCGCTTTGGCAATTGGACTCTATGGCATTGAAGTCCTTCCCCTCCCCAAACCCCGCCAGCCTCCACCCCAAAAACCTCCCGCCGGTGCCAAAGAGGGACCTGGCAACCCTAACGCTCTGGGATGATCCACCTGTTCTGGATGCATTTCAGTCTGGCATTAGCCCTTGTTTCGGAACAGAGACAGCTGTCATGTGAATGATTTCTGTTTACAGATGGATAAGGGTAACACATCCGTGTTGGTCTGGATTAATTTGTGGCCTTTAATGCTGTAGGACTACGAGAAATAAAGGCCAACAAAATGGAGTCATTTTCAACACTCTGAGTGTTTTGGGGGCGGAGCCTGAGGAGGGCGGGGTTTGGGGAGTGGAGGGACTTCAGTGCCATAGAGTCCAATTGCCAAAGTGGCCATTTTCTCCAGGTGAACTGATCTCTATCAGCTGGAGATCCGTTGTAATGAAGTGCCCTGGTTGTCTTATAGAGTCCAATGAAGACAACTAGGAGGAGGTTAACAGTTCTTTATTTAGCTAAACACAGACCTGGAGGTGAAATAACCCACAAATCAGATGCAGAGTTACTCACCCGAGAAACAAAGGAAAGTCAGTATCATTTATGCAGTCCCATGGCTGCTGACAAGCAGATTGATACACAAAAGCACCAATGCAAATTAGATTCATATATACAACCATTTGCATGTCCTATGAGCGTGGTCTTAAGGCGTTCACTTAGTGAGTGCCTGATCTTGTGAGCTTGGTAACCAGAAACTACATTCCTGAAGATGAACGTAATTCAGAGCTCTCTCCTGGTGAGAGGCCGTACCAGGCACAGAGAGCATGATTTGTTGGTTCATGGCTCCCGGATGCCAACTTCCCAAAGCTTCCATGTGTGTGCGTATGAATACATAGTGTTCTAAACCAACCCTTAAATCTGGGCATTACAGTAATAGCAACCCTATGTACCATCCAGTTCCATCTTTCCTTAATTCCAGAAAGAAGGCCTGTCTGTATTCTGGGTTGTTGCCTAGATGCTGTGTGGTCAGATGGCTATGGGGGAACAAGCTAAAACTGAATCCAGAAACCATGAAGGTGATGCTGGCTGATAAGGCAGATGGGACCCTGTTTAGATTAGGTCTTCGATGGGCTGTGTTAAGAGCTGTTGTGTGCTTGTGTGTGTGTGTGTGGCGGGGTCTGTTTGGACCCGACCTTTTGTTAGAAGGGCAGGTTGGAACTGTTGGGCGGGAAACAAATTGAAACAAACAAACAAACAAACAAACATATCCTTTACCATCTACTTTTGGCCCTAGATTGTATCTCATTCTGGACTCAGCCAGTCTGGCCAGGCTGATCACCATGACCATAACTAGGGTTGCCAACCTCCAGGTATTAGCTGGAGATCTCCTGCTATTACAGCTGATCTCCAGCTGATAGAGATCAGGTCCCCTGGAGAAAATGGCTGCTTTGGCAATTGGACTCTATGGCATTGAAGTCCCTCCCCTCCCTAAACCCCGCCCTCCTCAGGCTCCGCCCCAAAAACCTCCTGCCAGTAGTGAAGAGGAACCTGGCAACCCTAACCATAACCTCACGGCTAGATTACTATAAAGGTCTCTATGTGGGACTGCCTTACAGATGATTTGGAAACTGCACTTAGAACAGAATGCAGAAGTCTGTTATCAGTATCAAACTGTTCTGTGCATTTGGTGTCTGTTTAGGAGAATTTGCATTGGTGTTTATTCTGGCATTTATATCCAATGTGGTCTTGTTTATGAGTCAGAACCTTTTACCATTCGATCTGCATCCGTTCTTGGATATTTTAATTTAGTATTTAACAAGCTTTAACAATTATAATATTTCTTTAGCTAACTGGCTTGGGTTTAAACGGCGGCCAACCTGGGCAGTACTGGAGCCCACCTAATTCCATAATTGCCTCTGCAGGTGTGGTCCTGCTGACGATTTTGTGCTGCTACAGCAACATTAATTCCCAGGAATGGGCATGTTCTGCTGAAATTGCATAATAGGTTTCTGTTTAGACCCATGCTCATAAGAGATGGAGAGCATGCAGAGTGTTTAGAGTTGCCAATCTCCAGGCGGAGCCTAGAGTTGTCTACATTGCAGAGATCATTTTCCCTGGAGGAAATGGACTTTTCAGAGGGCCGACTCCATGGCATCACTTCCCTTCAAGGGTCCTTCTCCTCTCCAAACCTGAGTTTCCCAAGGCACCACCACCAAATCTGCAGGAATTTCCCATAAAGTGGGAGGTGGCAACTGTCAAGTGTGTTTCATAGGGTTTGGGTTTTATATTTTTTGCTCTGCCAAATATGGAACCCCCGGGTCCTCACAAATGCTCCCTTTTCTTCATTGCTGCAGGTCACCCACTGGCACAGCCCCTACTTCTTTGCTTATTTCCCTACAGCGAGCTCTTTTCCAGCTCTTCTAGCAGACATGCTCTCTGGGGGCATAGGATGCATTGGCTTTTCTTGGGTAAGTTCCTCATTGGCCTGCAGCAGGGCAGATCGAGCCAGGCAAGGGGCTGTTTAGGAATGGTGTGTTTGAGGCGGTGGCTATAGTGCAAGTTTGAGCCAGGACACATTTTTTTTTTAAAGAAAATTGGTTTCTAGTTGACAGGATACATCTGATGACCAGGTTCTGGGAGGCTTTTGGTGTGTGTCCAAAGATAAGCCTGACAACGGGGTCAGTTTGGGAGTTCAAAAATGCATGTGAGGGACCTCAAGATAAAAACACGTTATAATTTTTGTTTGGGCTGGCTGTAGCGTTTCCAGCTGCAGGGAGAGGTTCACACAACTGAATCCACATGCCAAAATTACTCACATATAGAAAACAAAATCACATTTTACTAGGTGAGTCCTCTCACACAGGTCTTTTATGCATGGCTGTTTCTCTCACCATCACCCTTCTGACGACTTCGGGTCTTTGTGTTGGTTGTGCATGCCGTTTCCGACTGTCAGAGGTCGCCTCGCTCTCCCCCTGTGTTTCCCTGTGTTTTCAAATTCGAGATAAAACAGGTCTCTGAAAATGTGGGCAAAATGCAGGGAAACACAGGGGGAGAGTGAGGCGACCTCTGACGGTCGGAAACGGTATGCATAATCACCACAAAGACCCGAAGGTGTCAGAGGGGTGAGGGCGAGTAAAACAGCCATGCATGAAAGACCATATTCTGAAATGGTAGAGCCCAGGTTTAACTTCATCACCTCAACTGAGGCCAGAGATAGTGTGTTGGGGAATCCCCAAGCAGAATATAACAACAACTACATCAACAACAAAATTAACAGAATCTGTACCTTCAACCAGCCACTGAGTCCAGCTGTTGCTCTTTATCACTATCAAGGGAACTTCTGTCTAGCACATTTTAATCCACTCTTTCTCCAAGTGACCTAGGCTGCCATACAAGGTATTCCTGCAGTCATTTTATCCTCACAACAACCCTATGAGGTAGGTTAGATTAAAAAAACAACGGAACAGACTAAGAAACGATTACTTAAGAAGTTCTTAATACCAGGGGTCCATAAATTGTACCTGTTGGCTTTGCAGTGAACCATTTTTTCCCTATGAACTAGGTTTAAGATCTGATCCCATCGCAATATTATTGTAGCAGTAAGATAATTTATAAACAATTTGGAATTTCAATTGTGTTGATAAAAGAAAAGTAATTCTTTTAAAAAAATATTTTGTGAATAGGGGCTTGTGTGCATCACTATACAGGTTGAGTATCCCTTATCTGGACATCCCATATCCGGACTGATCCAAAAACAGGACCCTTTGAGCCGGCATGCAGGCAGATCCATGTTGCCTGCTTTCAAGGTTTCCTCTCACCTAAAAAAATAAAATACAGTGTCCACTGCATCGTAGGTGGAGACTGTAAGCCTACCGTTGTTTGTTTGTCGTTGCTCTTGTTTAACAGCTGATAACAGGTATTCTGGTGAGATAGTTACACCTTTGCTTTCTGATAGTTCAATGTACACAGCATTATTAAAAAATATTATTTAAAATTACATTCAGGCTATGTGTATAAAGTGCATATAAAACATAAATGAATTTGGGACCCATCCCCAAGATTATGTATATTATGTATATGCATATATGTATATGCAATAATTCCAAAATATTCCATTATACAAAAAGATCCAAAATATGGACCACTTCTGGTCCCAAGCAGTCCAGATAAGGGATACTCAACCTGTATAACCGTGGTGGGCAGACCTCCGGTTCTGTTTTGGTTTTCACTTCTTATTTGGGGTGGGTAGGGTGTTAACTAGTTTATTTGCGATGTAGAATGGTATGGGATAGCCTAATCTCACCAGATCTTGGAAGCTAAGTGGGGACTGTACTTGGATGTGGGACCACCAAGAAAGACTGCAGAGGAAGGCCATGGCAAACCACCCCTGCTTCTCACTTGCTGGGGTCGCCAGGAGTTGGTTGTGACTTGATGGCACCAACATATGTATAGCTGGTCTATTTAAATGGCAGATCTCCATCATTTTTAAGGGTGGGATGCACTAGGAAGCCGGTGGCTACCATCATTTGGGTGTGTATAATTCTTTTTTTATATTTCAGCTCTTTTCTGCTGTCTTTTTCCTTTCTAGGCATCCAGCCCAGCATGCACAGAACTGGAAACAGTGATGTTGGATTGGCTAGGAAAGATGATCAATCTGCCAACACAGTTTTTGGCTGGAAAGGATGGAGAGGGAGGTGGGGTGATCCAGGTAGGCTAGAACAAAGAGAATATATAGTTGTGAACATTTTGTGTTCTTAGTTATCGTTGTATATTCTGCTCATACCAGATAGAAAGCGTTGTGTGTGTTCATAATCAGCAGAATCACTTAGTGCATGTAGTAAGGACAAACAGTTCCTCAGATGCTTGCACAAGACATGTATTTATCAACAGGAGCTTAACTAAAGATAGGAAAAGAAAGGCTAATGTGTTACTAAAACGAGTGGCTCGGTTCAAACATCGTGCGAATTCATTGTAAATAGGGTTGCCAGCTCTAAGTTGGGAAATACCTGGAGATTTGGGGAATGGAGCCTGAGGAGGGCGGGGTTTAGCTAGGGAAAGGACTTCAATGCCATAGAGTCCAATTGCCAAAGCAGCCATTTGCTCCAGAGGAACTGATCTCTGTCGCCTGGAGATCAGTTGTAATAACAGGAAATATCCTGTCACCACGTGGAGTTTGGCAATCCTAATTGTAAAAGAAGCTTAAATTAAAAAAAAAAACTGGAACAACTGAAGCACCACCTTATGTCAGAAAGACTTGTTTTCACCTTTGGTGTTGAAGTAGCTGTTTCCTTCATCTGGGATAGTACCAATTTTGTGCTAATGACAATAGGAAATTGTGTCTGTTTGCCTGCTGGAAATATTGCCCTTTTCAATTCTTATATCCTCCATAATTTTGGAAGACACCAATAATTGCTCTGTTTAGGGACTGGAGGATGAGGGGAGGTGACTGTGCTGGTGGTAGAAATGAAACAATTTGCCGTGTTGTTCCTCTCGCCTCCCGCTTTTAACCATAAAGATAAAATCATGTACGGACACGAACGAGATGGGCTTTCTATTAGACTGCCAGTCATTCCTGGATTGGACCCAATTAATATTGCGGCAGTGGCCTGTGGAAATTGGTTCTTAATTACCTCTGAAAGGCAAAATCGATATGAGGCCCTTTATTGCCAATTCAAAAGTGACATTTGAAACTTCTTTTAAAAAAATGAAAGACATTTTTCAGCTTGAGGCTGTGGTAGATGCAAGGAGCTGTTCTCACCAATAACTTCTGCCAGCTCTTGGTGCCGCCTTGCCATGGTAACCTTTGTTTGCTTGCAGTGAAGAGGAAAGGATCATAGCCAGTTCACTTAGCATACGTGTTCTAAAAACCAACTTTCTCATCAGAGTTTTCAATATATGCACCTCAGGGTTTTGGGGGGTGTTTTTTGTTCTTTATTATTTTATTTTATTTGAAATAAATCACATTAAAGCACCTGAGTCCTGTGGATTTCAATGGGAAATACTTATCCAAGTGCTTAATTCACAAACGAAGAGGAATTTCACAGTGCTTTACTTTGGCTGAATTGCGCCTTTAATTTACCAAGTGATGTATACAATGCCGGTCTGTCCATCTTCTTCTCTGGAAGGAGCCTCCACATTTGCAGATGACCGGCTCTCTAAATCAGAGCACTGATAATTTGTAAGATTTATTTTGGGGTACATGACTGAGTGCATGCACACAGATGCTATTAGACCGCATGAACTAGCAAGGTTAGTTTGTATGTGTTTGATGCATGTATTACACTGTGGTTGTCATAGTTTCTAATTTTATAATCCAGTTTTTATGCATTTTTTAAATTGTGCAAACCACCTGGAGTCTCAGTTGGGTTGCCAGCAACAGGTTGGAAAATGCCTGGAGATTTTGGGGGTGGAGCCCGAGGAGGGTGGGGTTTAGAGAGAGGAGGGACTTCAATGCCATAGAGTCCAATTGCCAAAGTGGCCCTTTTCTCCAGGGGAACTGATCTTTGTCACCTGGAGATCAACTGTAATAGTGGGAGATCTCCAGCCACCACCTGGAGGTTGTTGGAGAAGGCAGCACGTGGCTCAATAGTAAAACTAAAGTAAACCCAAATTGGGATATATGTATGAAAAGAACTGCAAGGGTGATTAATTCTAAACCAAAACAATATTAATACACCAACATCAAATAATTAGCATACATCAAATAATGCACAGGAGCTTGAGGGAGGTCATATAATCTGTGTTGGAATGCACACGGACACCTCAAACTACAAACAAGGCGAATAAGGATATAATGTATACAATGTTACAATGTATAAGCCTCAAACAAACTGAAATAAATGGATACAGTAAAGAAAAGTTGAAACAAGCCTCACCAGGCTTATATACAATGTATTTAAAGGTGGAAACAAAAGCCTCACCGGGCTGTTATTATAAAGAACAAATGAAATAATTGGTGCAAAAGCTCAAAGTCATAGTCCATAATTCAACACAAAGAAAACCTGAGCCGGTGGATGAACAGGTGGGTACAGAGCAAGGACGCGTTTTGAAATCCTTCATCAGCTTGCCGACCACGTAATGGATTAAAGGAACCACCATTCATTCACTGAAGTTGCAATGAATCTAAATATAATAAACAGAGGCTTGTAGTAAAGAAATTACTATACTAGCTTAAAAAACAATGATGACCAAGTGGAATGCCAACGCTTACCCACTGCTTTGTAAATTATTTTTCTCTTCCAAGAGGGAGACTCATATTGAGAACATTCCTGGAACATAATAAGGCTAGTTGTTATAAGATAAAATCCAAGGAAGTACATGTGTGCAGCACTATGCCACTGAAAGCACTTACCCTAAGAGAGAAGAAAGGAAAATATGTATGGGATGATCTGTCGTTGCCAAGAGGTCTGGAGGCAAATGCTGAGAACCAAGTTGAAATAGGAACAGGTGTGGGCTGGATGTTGAGATAGAACACTGTGTTAAAGGGACAGGGGCTGTAAGAAACTGTAAAGAACTATAAGAAACAAGAGAGATCAAATTCAGTATTAAGGCCACTGGGGGCTAGAGTTTTGAAGAGAAAGATGAAGCGTCTCTCTTGACAGTTGAGAATCTTTTTTACATCTTGAGCCTGAAAGGGGTTTGGCCGATATTGCCACAAGACAAAAGAACTTGATGTCACGGTCAGTATGACCGTGGCTAAGAAAATGGCTGATGATGGGCACATCTAAAGTAGCACGATGTCCGCCAATGCGCAAACGGACCTGGCGGAGTTCTTTTCATACATATATCCCAATTTGGGTTTACTTTAGTTTTACTATTGAGCCACGTGCTGCCTTCTCCAACAGTCACCACCTGGAGGTTGGCAACCCAGAGTCTCAGTGAGAAAGATGATAAATGAAATAAATAAATAATGGGACATAAAAGAGATGGCATTTACAAAATGGAAGTAGCAAAAAGTACCTCTTCAGTGATGTATTTCCCATATCCCCGTTTGGAGCAGGGTTGCCAACCATCATTTGGAGCCTGGAGATGGAGGAGAGGGGTATTCATAGCTACTAGTTAAAATGGATACTAGTCATGATGCATACTTATTCTCTCCAGGATCAGAGGAGCATGCCGAATATATTAAGTGCTGTGGAACACAGGCAGGATGGTGCTGCTGCAGTTGTCTTGTTTGGGGGCTTCCTAGAGGCATCTGGTTGGCCACTGTGGGAACAGACTGCTGGACTTGATGGGCCTTGGTATGATCCAGCATGGCCTTTCTTATGTTCTTATGTTTCTTAGGAGATCTCCCAGAATTACAAGTGATCTCCAGACTACAGGGATCTGTTCCCCTGGAGAAAATGGCTCCTTTGGAGGGTGGACAATGACATTATACCCCTCTGAGGTTCCTCCCTTCCCCAAACCCCACCCTTCCAAGGCTCCACCCCCATATCTCCAGGAATTTCCCAACCCTGAGCTGGCAATCCTAGAAGGGGGCCACATGGTTCTAAAATGGTCCTAAATCTTTGTCCTATTCTCGTCAGTGCAATGGATAAGCTTTATTGGTTCTTGTAGGTTATCCTGGTTGTGTAACCGTGGTCTTGGAATTTTCTTTCCTGACGTTTCGCCAGCAACTGTGGCAGGCATCTTCAGAGTAATAACACTGAAGGACAGTGTCTCTCAGTGTCAAGGGTGTAGGAAGAGTAATATATAGTCAGAAAGGGTTGGGTTTGAGCTGAGTATTGTCCTGCAAAAGTATTGTCCTGTAAGTATCAAGATAATGTGCTAATGATACTTACAGGACAATACTTTTGCAGGACAATACTCAGCTCAAACCCAACCCTTTCTGACTATATATTACTCTTCCTACACCCTTGACACTGAGAGACACTGTCCTTCAGTGTTATTACTCTGAAGATGCCTGCCACAGTTGCTGGCGAAACGTCAGGAAAGAAAATTCCAAGACCACGGTTACACAACCCGGATAACCTACAAGAACCAATGAACTCTGACCGTGAAAGCCTTCGACGATAAGCTTTATGTTTGGAGACATTTTCCATTGGATTATGGCCTATGCTGCTGAACCTGTCTCTTCTTCACCACAGAGCACAGCCAGTGAGGCTACCTTGGTCGCACTACTTGCAGCTAGAACCAAAGCAATCCATCGAGTCCAGTCAGAAAACAGAGGACTGACTCAGGGAGAAATCGTTGGCCGTTTGGTGGCTTATACATCTGATCAAGTGAGTTCTGCTGCTTGTTGGAGTATGGATTTGGGGTGGGGACCAGTATCATGCCAGTATGCAACGTCACTTCCAGCAAAAAAGTTGTCACATTATGGGGGACACTCTAGGATTCACAAAAACTCTATGGTTAAACCACACACCCCATTTTTGCTGCCATTTTTCCCACTGGCCTTTCAGGCACCAGTGGGCTGTGACGGGGATTGCTGGGAGGTCTCCCACCATAGTAGGAGACCTGGGAAACCTACTATCAAAGCCAAAGGTCAGCACACACCCATTACCCTCTCTTGCTAAATTAAAATCATTTTATTCTCTGGAGCTGAAATAATATGGCCTTTGCGTTATATTGTTGCCTGCCTTTCTTGCTGCTCCTTATTTTACTGGCTTCTCTCAGTGTGTGTGTTTAGCTTAATTGTTTTAATTTTCTCTCTGAGTCTAACCTACCTCACAGGATTGTTGGGATGAAAAAAAGGAGCATAAGAGAACTATTGGTGCTGCGTTGAGCTCATTGAGGGGAGTGTGGGATAAAACTGTAATAATTAGATACCCCTTCATTTCCATTATATGCACACCTTTCTATTCTGCTTCTTCTCAGCTAGGGTTGCCAGGTCCCTTTGCCACTGGCGGGAGGTTTTTAGGGCAGAGCCTGAGGAGGGCAGGGTTTGGGGAGAGGAGGGACTTTGATGCCATAGAGTCCAATTGCCAAAGCGGCCATTTTCTCCAGGTGAACTGATCTCTATTGGCTGGATATCAGTTGTAATAGCAGATCTTCAGCTAGTGGCTGGAGGTTGGCAACCCTAGCACAACTATATGGCTACATGCTGGGCAACTGGCCCTTAAACTTATCAGGAAAATTCCAGGTGGGCTGTTGTCCTGGAGGGTGCCTGGCAACTAGGAACAAATGAAGCCAGCTGGCCTGTGTGGTATAAACAAGGTCACAGGGTCTACTCAGCCCAGTTTAGGCTGAGATCAGTTGTAATATCAGGAGATCTCCAGCTAGTACCTGTCAGTTAGCAGCCCTATTCTCATCTGATACTCTATCAACCCTATGCCCTTTCTTACCCGTTTCCCCTCTCACACATTCTAAAAGTATGAAGCAGCTAGGGTAGGCTTGCCATTTGCCCTCCTGTTCCAGGCAAAAACCTGCTCTCAGCCCCAATACCCCACCCTTGAGAACTTGAGTAGAGGCAGAAGAAATGGCCGAAACATGGCCACCATAGAAACCCTCCAGAAATTTCCCTGTGTCTGTATGGTCATGACCATAGAGACGAGGGGAAATCCCCAGAACATCACCTGGAAGTGCTGTCACATCCTCCCCAGGCACCAACCTCAAAATCTCCTTGCATTTGCCAAGGCAATGCTGGCAACCCTACGCAAGTGTAAGTGGGAACCTTCTGGCCCCTAAAAGACTAGCAAAATGGGATTCTAGCATAAGCTTGTGTGGACTAGGGTCCTATTCTTCAGACTTTATGAGTGAATCCTCATTTTGTGTGGACAGTCTTTGAGTTGGCCCAGGAAAAGAGTTGCATTTACCTGTACCTGCTGTCCATTGAAGTCTTCTGTGCAGACACACATGGTGCCTGGGCCTGCTCTCAGGCCTGCCGCTGGACTGCACCAGCTTAGTTTAGTGGTTAAGAGTGGTGGTTTGGAGCAGTGGACTCTCATCTGGAGAACCGGTTTGATTTTCCCCCTCCTCCACATGAGCAGTGGATGCTAATCTGGTGAACTGGGTTGGTTTCCCCACTCCTACACATGAAGCCCGCTGGGAGACCTTGGGCTAGTCACACTCTCTCAGCCCCACCTACTTCACAGGGTGTCTGTTATGGGGAGGGGAAGGGAAGGAGATTGTAAGCCCTGGTTTGATTCCTACTTAAGTGGTAGAGAAAGTCGGCATATAAAAACCAACTCTTCTTGTTCTTCTAGCTAAGTTTCTACAGAGGGGACTGCTCCTCCCCCAGTTCCTAGTGAGGGATTCTCGCTCAAACTGACACATGCCTGGGGGCGGAGCGTCCCCCTCCCTCAGTTCCTTTCTTGCCGCCACCATGACTTGTTGTTTTACAGCGTGCTCAGCACTGCAGATAGGAAAAATTTTCTTTGGATTGTCATTGAGAATTCTACCGATCGCTTGTTCATGAATTGGGTTGAGGTGAGCTGGTTCGGCCACCCTCCTATTGCCCCTGTTTTTCTGACTCAGCCAACGATACCTACCCGCTCGTGGGAGGATGACTTCCCAGGGTGCTACATCGTCTGAATTGCTAGAGAGCCACAGCTTCGAAGACCACATTTAAAAAATGTGAGAAGTGCTCCACTAAAATGACCCAAACAGACAAGCACCAGCTTTGTCTAACATGTCTAATAATTTGTCTAATAAGAACTTCTCTTGCACCTTTGCAAGACAGTCCTGTGTCCAAGATGCTAAGAAGCTGTCCATAAGTTTTGACCACTGTGCTTTATCCAAGTCAGTTCTCTGGACGAACATTGGATCGATGCGTTCTTTACTCTGTATTCAATGGTCTAATTAACGTGCTAAAAGGAGATGACATTTCAAAAATTAGCATCTCCCCATAGCCTGATGTTTGTCAGTGCAATGTTATCCACATGGGGTAGGGCTTGTTTTTGGCAACACTGGGCAGCAAGAAACATGTCCGCAGGCGCCGGTACCATTTTATCAAGCATTGTTTTATGTAAACTGGCCTCATTTTGTATCAAAGCAATCCTACTTCCTTCAATAGGATTAGCATTTAGCAGCCACCCTTGCACACAAAATCTCAGCAGGGATGGGATCAGAATTTTTTTTGAACTTAAACCAAGGCAAACATGACCTTGCCCTTTTACCTTTTCGACATAGAAAAATACTAACCCTAGCTGATGAAGCCCATGACTGTGGCTTCCTCCAACAAAGCTGACATTTTATTATTTAAATGTCAGTGAGACAGCAGAAGTGTTTCTTTTGTTGGTTGTTTTTGAAATCTTTTAAAAGCCCCCACCCCCCGGTTTTGCAGCATTTGCTGGCACGCTTTCCTCTTTCTGAACCTTTTAAAATTCAAAATATTTTGAATCTTTGCAGTGAGTGTAAATCAACTGCTTAACAGCACAGATCATTAACACAAGACGCAGGTCAATACCAGCCAGGTAGTACTTTCCCCTTCATTTGAAACTCGGAACCAAATAGGAAATCTTGATCAGGGAATAGGGTTGCCAGGCCCAGAAACCAGCAGGAAAAATGGGGGAGGACTTTGGTGACGGTGTGACATCACTTACAGGGGAACCCCCCCCCCAGAAGTGACATCACACCTCTCGAGGAATTGCCAGTAAAATCATAGAGTTTTCAGAGATGCATAGACACAGGTTTTCCCCAGAAGCGATGTCATGCCATTGGCCCAGTGACCAGATTTTTAAAACTCTTCTCCTGCTGCCTCTCTGAACAGTGGCAGGAAGCAAAAGGCAGGGCAGGGAATCCCCCACACTCAAACTGGCAACCTGTATCAGGGACATATATTGGACCCAGAGCTGCCAAGCCTCCTGTTGTACCATAGAGTTTCTGGCAATTCCTAGAGTTATTTTTTGTCACTTCTGGGTAACTCTGGAATTACCCCTTTCCAAAACATAAAATCAGGCTCTTCGGGGAAGGCCAAGCCTATCAGGGTTGCCAGGTCCAATTGCCAAAGTGGCCATTTTCTCCAGGTGAACTGATCTCTATTGGCTGGAGATCAGTTGTACTAGCAGGAGATCTCCAGCTAGAACCTGGAGGTTGACAACCCTAATTATTACTGTATTGGTTTGTCTCACAAGCCCTTTTAAATTCTTGTTTGATGTATGAAAGATGGGGGAGGGGGAGATAACACATGCAGTAATGCAGAAAGGTAATTTGGGGCCTAGAGCAAAACAGACTTGGGAACCATCTCCTGCAAACGCCCCCCCATGCGGAACATTGATAACAAGGCATATTTCCTCTGGATTATTGACATGATAAATGTGTTCTGTATTTTAGCATACAGTAGTTCATGAGGATAAATTCGTGAGTCCACCGTGGTGGACTGGTTAAGAACGGTGGACTCTAACCTGGCGAACCGGGTTGGTTTCCCCACTCCTACACATGAAGCCAGCTGGGTGACCTTGGGCTAGTCACAGTTCTCTCCGAACTCTCTCAGCCCCACTTACCTCACAAAGTGTCTGATGTGGGGAGAGGAAGGGAAGGAGATTGCAAGCCAGTTTGATTCTCCTTAAAAGGTAGAGAAAGTTGGCATATAAAAACCAACCCTCCTCCTCCTCCTCCTTCATCAACATGAATCTCCTAGGCAAGCCAACTGGCTTACAATTTGACTCTGTAAGCCTTCTGCCCTGAACATCAAAGTTAGACCAATTAAATCTTGTTTGCCTACTAACCTTAGACAATATGAACCAATACATTGGGGTGGGAGAGCAGGCTCAGCCTTGTGAGACAGCAAGGCCATTGGAGCCTAACCTGAAGGTTGGAATAGAGCCTTTGTGTGCCACAACTTAGGGTTGCCAGGTCCTTCTTCGCCACTGGCAGGAGGATTTTGGGGTGGAGCCTGAGGAGGGTGGGGTTTCAGGAGGGGAGGGACTTCAATGCCATAGAGTCCAATTGCCAAAGCAGCCATTTTCTCCAGGTTAATTGATCTCTATTGGCTGGAGATCAGTTGTAATAGCAGGAGATCTCCAGCTAGTACCTGGAGGTTGGCAACCCTAGCACAAAATTACTATCCCCAGATGGGCTTGCATGTGTTATAAATGTCCAGTATTGGTACAAAAGCCTGTAAGAGTATATGTAGTAGTGAATCTTCTTATTTTCAGATGTCCTTCAGCCAGGTACAAGAGAAAAAGCAGGTTCCAAATGTCAAGAAAAGAAGGGGAGACGGCCGTTTCCCATTCTTCCTCAGTCCCTCTTCAATTCAATACATGACTGTACAAAGTCTCCTCTCAATTTATAACTGGAACCACCTCTAGTATAATCCAATTTTCATTACTTCCATTAGTAGATACCTGAGGTATCCCCCTGGGAACTGGTCTGACTTTCCTAATAACCGGTCTGACTTTCCAAAATTGGACTTTTATAACACATGCAAGCCCATTTGGGGATAGTAATATTGTGTTATTTACTTGGCTATTTATAGCTATGAGGACAGATATATAGTTGCACTATCTATTTAGCACTTTGTGATATACTTTCGCTCCTGTGTTTGCTTGCTTACATTCTGTACTTACACAGTGGTGTCCCTTTTGAGTAACCACCTGGAGGTTGGCAGCCCTACCTACAAGTATTGAAAGAAACAATGAATGACCAGCTTTCAAGGAAATCACTTTCTTTTTCTCCTCCTTAGGGTCAGGCTTCTTTACCATTGGGTATTTCCTTCTTAATATTGGTAGGGCCCATGCCATGAGATATGACCAAGCAGTTAAGTAGGGTTTAATATTACAGAATCAACACATGAATAATAACATTAGGCCACAAAGCTTTTCTGGTGGTCTTTTTGGAGTCTCTGAATTCCAGCTCTGTGGATACCCAACAGCACATCTCTGAATCAATTACACAGAGCTTCCCGCTTACCCCCTACGCTTGGGGTTGTAAATGCCCAATCCTCAATGAGGAATGACAGTCTTTTATGTCTCTTGACGGTCAGGGGATTGTTCTGTCTGCAGAAGGATTAGCCTTAAGACGTTTCTGACCTTTCAGAGCTGCCGGTTGCTGAGCTTCTTCCTGCATTAGGTTCATAGCTGGGTGACTCAGTAATCCAAAAAGAGAAAAAAAAAATTCAGGCTAGAGAAAAAGATCAGGTTCAACAAGGAAGCAGTCTGGCTGGGATAGTAAATGGTTTGATTCTGCCTTAAATGGTAGAGAAAGTCGGCATATAAAAACCAACTCTTCTTCTTCCTCCTCCTCCTCCTCTTCTTCTTCTTCAAGAGCCCTTTGCTTCTGTCTCTGCTTGGGTGAAAAAGCTATAGTACAAAGCTTCTTAAACTGTGGGTCACGACCCCACATAGGGTCGCGTAACTGAATGTGGGGTCACAAAAAAAATTGATTTATTATCAGTAAATGTTTGATTTGTAAACCTATTTTATGTACCTATATACCCGGGGTCACATAAAAAAATCTCGGGTGAAAAAGGGTCATAAGTGGAAAAAGTTTAAGAAGCCCTGCTTTAGTACATAAGTGTGTGCGTGTGTGCGTGTGTCCTTGGGGATAGGGGCTTTGTCAAAAGCAAGACTGGGGGGGGTTGCTGCTGGGAGATCTAGGATTAGATCTTCCCAGCATCTTTAAATAGTTGTTCAGGGATCCCGCAATCTAGATCAGAGATGTGGTACAGGATAAGCAAAGGGGTATACCCAGTTTTTTAGTTCAAAGTGCTGGTTCATACCTTCCCCACTGTCTCTCCCAATATAAACCCATGTGGCAACTTGGATCAGATTTTATCTTCCTAGCCGCTCCTGCCACTGTTCCATCCCAAACTTTTTCATCAGTGGCTCCCACATCGTGGAACAGCTTCACTGAATCTCTCATATGTGCGCCCACTCTTTTAACATCTAGAAAATTGTGTAAACCGGAACAGAACAATTTATTCAGGAAGGGGATTTTGACCTAATTGGTATTACTGAAACTTGGTGGGATATCACTCACGACTGGAATATTAAGATTGAAGGGTACAACTTGTTCAGAAGAGATAGAAAGATAAGGAAGGTGGGAGGAGTAGCATGGTATGTCAAAGATGTGTACACTTGTGAAGAAGTACATGAATCAGCATGGTAGTTCAGTCGAGAGTCTATGGGTAAAAATAAAAGGAGTAAGAAATAAACATGATATTATGGTGGGGGTCTACTATCGACCACCAAACCAGGCAGAGGACTTGGATGAGACACTCCTAGACCAAATTACAAAGTTCTCAAAGAGACGGGACATGGTGGTCATGGGAGATTTTAATTACCCAGATATCCATTGGAAGTCCAACTCTGCTAAAAATGCAAGATCCAATAAATTCCTGACTTGTCTTGCTGACAACTTCCTATTCCAGAGAGTGGACAGGGAAACAAGAGGATCTGCTATCTTAGACTTGATTCTCACCAACAGGGAAGAACAGGTTGATGAGGTTAAAGTAGTAGGCACTCTGGGTAGTAGTGACGATGTAATCTTGGAATTTACAATATTGGGGAAAGGAAAAACTGTACATAGTCAGACATATAGGTTGGACTTTAGGAGAGCAAATTTTAACAAACTTAAACTTATACTGAGTAGAATCCCATGGTCAGAAATACTTAAGGAGAAGGGAGTTTAAGAAGGGTTGGAGTTTCTTAAAAATGAAATACTGAAGGCGCAATCACAAACCATTCCTATGAGAAGGAAAAATAAAAGGAGCCTAAAGAGGCCAGGGTGGCTCCATAAACAGCTTTTTAGAGAGCTGAGAAATAAAAGAGACTCCTTTAGGAAGTGGAAGGAGGGCCTTATAACCAAAGAGGAATATAAACAAATAACTAGTGCTTGTAGGGAGAGTGTCAGGAAATCTAAAGCTCAGTATGAGCTTAGGCTAGTGAGAGATGGTAAACACAACAAAAAAGGGTTCTTTTCCTATGTACAGAGTAGGAGTAAGAACACGGACAATATAAGCCCATTACGTGGACCGGAAAGTGAAATTGTAACAGGAGATGAAGAGAGGGCAGAACTCCTCAATTCCTACTTTTCCTCAGTCTTTTCTCACGAGGGAAGTGGTGCTCAACATGGCTTAAACAGAACACATGATGAGGGAAGGGATTTGCAGCCTAGAATTGGCATTGGGGTAGTGCACAAACACCTAGTTTCTTTAAATGAAACGAAATCCTCTGGGCCGGATGAATTGCACCCAAGGGTACTCAAAGAACTTGCAGATGTAATTTCTGAGCCTCTGCCCATTATTTTTGAAAAGTCTTGGCAAACAGGTGAGGTGCCAGATGATTGGAGGTGGGCAAATGTTGTCCCCATCTTCAAAAAGGGGGAAAAGGAAGATCTGCGTAACTACCGACCCATCAGCTTGACTTCTATACTGGGAAAGGTTTTTGAACAAATCATCAGTCAGTCAGTCCTTGAGCATTTAGAAAGGATGGATCAGGTCACTAAGAGCCAGCACGGGTTTCTCAAGAATAAGTCATGTCAGACTAATCTTATCTCCTTTTTTGACAGTTACTACCTTACTGAATCAGGGAAATGCTCTAGACATAGTTTATCTAGATTTCAGTAAGGCTTTTGATAAGGTTCCACATAGTATTCTAGTTGACAAATTGGGAAAATGTGGGTTAGATCCTATTATTGTTAGGTGGATCTGTAACTGGTTGACAGATCGCACCCAAAGAGTGCTAGTTAATGGTTCCTCATCCACTTGGAGAGAGGTGACTAGTGGAGTTCCTCAGGGATCTGAGCTGGGCCCTGTGTTGTTCAACATCTTTACAAACATCTAGACCTCACCTGGAGCACTGTGTTCAGTTTTGGGCACCGCAATTTAAGAAAGATGTAGACAAGCTGAAACATGTCCAGAGGAGGGCAACAAAGATGGCGAGGGGTCTGGAGACCAAGTCCTATGAGGAAAGGTTGAAGGAGCTGGGTATGTTTAGCCTGAAGAGGAGAAAGATAACCAGGGGATATGATAACCTTGTTCAAGTACTTGAAGGGCTGCCATATAGAGGATGGTGCCGAGTTGTTTTCTGTTGTCCCACAGGGTCAGACCAGAACCAACGGGTTGAAATTAAATCAAAAGAATTTCCGTCTAGACATTAGGAAGAATTTTCTAACAGTTAGAGCAGTTCCTCAGTGGAACAGGCTTCCTTGGGAGGTGGTAAGCTCTCCTTCCCTGGAGGTTTTTAAGAGGAGGTTAGATGGCCATCTGTCAGCAATGCTGATTCTGTGACCTTAGGCAGATGATGAGAGGGAAGGCATCTTGGCCATCTTCTGGTTACTGGGAGTGTGGTGGGGGGGGAGGTAGTTGTGAGTTTCCTGCATTGTGCAGGGGGTTGGACTAGATGACCCTGGTAGTCCCTTCCAACTCTATGATTCTATGATTCCGGCCAAAGACCAGCAATTAGACATTGCTAACAGAACAATTCTAAAAGTATATATACAATAACAGTACCATAAAAGGTACAATAAAAGTATAAACATATTAAAAAGTATAAAACTAGAGAATGTACACTCTAAGTCTGCACTGTACTTCGGTCGACTCTGGCAGCTACACAGAATCTCTCAGTGTGACCGATGTTCCAGGCTCAAGGTCAGCCAGAAGAAAGGAGGTGCACCATTCCTCTGATCTCCCTGGAATTTTTTAAAGGATAGGCTGAATAAAAGTGTATCTGAGGCCATTGTGTAGTGGCCAGTGCAGCAATATGTGTCCAACTGTTTTGATAAAATGGACTGACCATGACCCTTTTGTGTCCTAGTAAAGATAAGACTGTTACTCTGTCTGTAGTTGATTATTTAATGGCTGCTTTGAAGAGACGCAGAAAGTTATAAGCAAGGCATGCCTAAATGCTTATTTGCATACAGTCTCTCTTTTTGCACTGGAGCTGTTTTGGTTTCTTCAGTAGCACAAAGGCATGAACGATCATGAAATGGGATGTGATGGTATCTCCCTTCCAATAAGGTGGATAGGAGAACGTATGAGATGAGCCAGGGTGACTGTAAACCATCACTGTTTACAAGGGACCGCCCTGCTGGTCTAATGTCGACACCAGACTGAAGGATGCTTTTAAAACGTGGTAGGGAATGAGCCTGTGAAAGGCACAGAAAACCAATTTTTGTTTCCGTAGGGAAGTATGAGATTCTTAGGGGACAAACCAATGCCTGTGATGCCATAAGTAAAATAACCTACCAGAATGGAGCATGAAGCATTAGTCCCAAGCAAGCTGCCTTTTAATGTTTTTTTTATAATAGTTGTTCTATGTATTTTGTGTTGGTTGTGTTTTCTATCATCGCTTTATTTCTATTGTAAGCTGTTTTTAGTTCTGCAAGGGAGAAAGGCGGCTAATAAATGTTTTAAATAAATAAATAAAACATTTAAAATTTCATGTTGGCCTGGGCTTTGCACAGCAATCCAGGCTCTGGACGCTGCAGAATTTTACTTTGTTGAGCTTCATGCCAAGAAAGTTCTGAAAACAAGTGTGATCTTTGGGGCACATCTACACTTCCAGCCGTGCAGAGGATGTTTATTCAGCGAAAGGGCAATTAGGGAGCAATGCTAAACGGGACATTGATAGGCCTAATTCTAGGAAAGTGTTCTTAGGATTGAAACCTTGGAAACCCCCAACCTCCTCTTGTGTTCTAACCCATGTTGAGGAGAGGAGAGAACCTGAAGGATCAGGCCAGTGGAAGAACACTTCCCATTAGGGTTGCCAGCTCCGGGTTGGGAAATACCTGGAGATTTTGGGGGTCGAGCCTGGGGAGGGTGGGGTTTGGTGAGGCTGGCTACATTTGAGTTGAATTTGTAAGCTAATTAGCCTTAAGCCCTGCGAGGCCTCTAAAACGTTTGGTTTTGTTGTTGTTTTGTTAGTGTTTTACTTTATAATATATGCTTACAATTCTCCATTAGTAGTTTATGTTGTAATTTTTTAATTTTGAGCCACGTGCTGCCTTATCATATAGTTCTCACTAATTGCAGCATAGGTTTTCTATATCTCCAGTTTACCACCTGGAGGTTGGCAACCCTACCCTACTTCCCATTATGATATACAAAGGACTGGTGCACTTAGATTGCATGGCCAAGATTTTGTTGTGTTCAAATAAAAGTAGGATGGTTTTCAGGAGATTGTTTTTTTAGGATGCATTTCCTCCTGTTCATTTGCAGGCTCATTTTTCAGTAGAAAAGGCTGGATTAATTGCTGGAGTGAAGATCAAGGAGGTCCCCACCAATGACAAGTTTGCTGTACGTGGATCAGCTCTAAGAAAGGTTCTGGATCAAGACAAAGCTGTTGGTCTTATCCCGTTCTTTGTAAGTATTGACCATCTTAGGATGCTGGGGGTTCTAAAATTAGACCTTCCCTGCATCTTTAAAAGCCAAATGGTTGTGCAGGCTCCTTATCCAGATCAGAGATGTGGTGCAGGATATGGGGAGTAAAACTGTTACACTCTTATTACAGTTCATGAATTGAAACTATTTCCCCCCCCCAATGCAGTTTTAGCCCTGGAAAAGAAAAAGACAGGCAAATGGCCTGTCTTTTTTCCTCTTCCACAGATCATTACAGCACTGCATGGTCAGCATTGATTGACAAATAATGCGGGGGTGAATGGTTAAACCCCCTCCCCTCTGCTACGTATCCCATTGAACTGGACCCCCATGCAGTTTTGAAAAACACAGAGAAGATCCGGTCATCTTCCAGAAGGCATGAAAATTCTTGAAAACTATTGAGGTTATGTTATGCACCTGCTTTCACCAATGTGATGGGGGGAGAGTAATGGCTGGGTTGGCTGGGTGTAAAATGTAATTAGGCTCGAAAGGGTAGCTTTCAAAAAATTTCTGACCACTCCTCCCTTGACTTTGTATGATCTATTTAATGGCTTTCCGAGCATCAGCTGGAGTTGACACAATCCTGTGATTTGTACCAGGTCTTCTCTTTGTTTACAGAAATGTGTCAGCTAAGATTAAGGTAGGTAACATTATCCTTCTTCTTAGTGACAAGGAGTACTAATTCTGCAGCATGTGGATTGTCTTGTGTGGATTTACAAGGATAAAGGCTTCTGCTCTTGGCAAGTTAGGAAAGGGGCAAAAAAAAAAAAAAGGGCCAGCTGTTAGAATTGCTGCTAAAACTGCTGCCAATTTCTTTTGATAGACTGGATTGAGGTGGCATATATTTTAAATTGTCATTCAGTTAAATGCAGCAGATTGTAGCACTATGCAGCCATTTTCAGCACTTAAAAGTTATCTTGATTTCAGCAGGGCAGATGGGCTTAGATTGCTCACATGAAAATCAGCAGGGCTTGGAAAGGCTTAACTTTGCACGGATCATGCCCTTGGTTTTTAAAATGGACAATAGCTGTTCTTTTTAAAGATAAGATAACAGGCCTGTCCCAATGGAATTAAACAATACATACAAATCTTGCTTATGGTAAGCGCTAAGATACATGTGACATTAGGGATCCAGTAGATCACTGATGTGTTATTTAACCTTAGAAAGATGGTACCGGTGGGCTTAATACAAACCGGGGCCATGGCACTAAGGATGAGCTCCCGCAGACATGTAGGCTAAGCCCTGTGTTTGGGCAAGTGTTGTTTCCTACCCGATGCTAGGATTGCAAACCTCCAGGCACTAGCTGGAGATCTCCTGCTATTACAACTGATCTCCCCTGGAGAAAATGGCCGCTTTGGCAATTGGACTCTATGACATTGAAATCCCTCCCTTACCAAACCCTGCCCTCCTCAGGCTCTGCCCCAAAAACTTCCCGCCTGTGGCGAAGAGGGACCTGGCAACCCTACCCGATGCAGACATCTAACTCTCTTGCATCCAGAACTGGAGTGGCAGCAGCGCCATGGCCGTATTTAAATGCTACCATCTGAGGAGGATCTTGCCCTGGGGGCTCCTCTGGGCTGTCAGCTCCATTTGCAGGAGGCCGCCTGTCCCTGGCTCCAAATTTTATTACACGGGTCTAATATGGGTTGCAAATTGGGTTAGAGTGATTGGCCAGGCCTGGCAAAGCATAAGACGGACACCTCCCCTCCCCCTTTCCCAAAGGCCAACAGATGCTACCAGCTAAAATGGCTTTTGGGAATTGATGGGGGGGGGGTAAGGACACATACACCCACAGGATGGAATACAGCTGAACGTTGTCACGTACACACGGCTCTCGTTTGAGGGTCTGACGTGATAACGAAAGGCCTGTGTGCTCTGACTTTTAAAAGGATTATTTATAGCAGGATGCTGCTTTAATTTGGATGTTACCTTCCCTGCTAAAATTGGTGTTTGCTTCAGCCGATGTCCAGCCGCAAGGACCTTGTAGCGGTGTGTTTGTGCAGAAGGGGCAGTGTTGTGTATGTATATAGTTGGGGAGTAAGCAAGGGAGACTTAGGAGCTTGAGTTCTGCACGAAAGATCCTAAACCTTGCTCACCCTATTGGTCAAGCAAACGGACCCCATTGGCTCTAAGCCAATATGCACCATTGGTCACTAGGAGGTTATGTCCCCCTATCACGGATCAAGGGGGGAGTGGCCGCAGGCAGCCAAGGGGGCATATAAACAGGGGTTGCTCATTGTGTTAACCAGTTCTGTTCCTGTAATCAATAAACGTGGTTGTTGTTTGAACTCCGTCTCTGACCTCGTGAATCCTTCCCACGCGGACTTAACAGGCAGCATTAAGTTTCTGCTAGTAACCTTTTACATTAATTAAATGGGCAATTAATAGATTATGGTCTACATAGGTTGTGCCTGGATTCTCCATTCTTGTTCAGTCAGGTGGGTCCCCCTCAAGTCCCAGTCACGGGTTGTCTGGTTGCATGTGCAGGAACTGAGGGAGAATGTACAAATCACATTGGACTGAAAGACAGAGTGGATAACCCAGTCGTACAACTATAACATATGAACCAGCTTTCTTCATAATGGATGTATGGAATATACTCAGTGGGCTGTGAGACTTTATCCAGTTTTTCGTGCTGCTTATGTATTTCACAACAGTTGTTGAAAGGGGCTGTGGCTCAGTGGTAGACCATCTGCTTGATATGCAGCAGGTCCCAGGTTCAATCCCTGGCATCTTCAGTTAAAGGGACTAGGCAAGTAGTTGATGTGAAAGACCTCTGCCTGAGACCCTGGAGAGCCGCTGCTGGTCTGAGAAGACAGTACTGACTTCCATGGACTAAGAGTCTGATTGAGTAGAAGGGAGCTTCATGTGTTCAAGGGGCCCTGATCTGGATGTCCCAGGCTAGCCTGATATTGTCAGTTTTTGGAAGCTAAGAAGGGTCAGCCCCTGGTTAGTACTTGGATGAGAGTCCACCAAGGAAGTCTAGGGCTGCTACGCAGAGACAGGCAAGGGCAAACCGCCTGGGTTCATTTCTTGCCTTGAAAACCCTGTGGGGTTGTCATAAGTCAGCTGCAACTTGATGGCACTTTCCTCCACTACCTGTTGGAAGGGAGCTTCTCTGAGCTGATTGGATCTGGAAGTATCCCTTCCTCACAAAATGAATATACACAAATTCCTCAAAAGTGTCCAAGAAATGGCTGCATGCAGCTGACTCACACGGGTTGGTCATGTAGTTTAGGGGGGCAGTTTGGTACCATCCAGAAGTATGCTAGAAGTGGCATACTGACTCTCCTTCAATTGGATTTACTTTTCAATTTCTGTTTTTTTTTTTTTGTTACTACAGTTTTGTGCGACGCTTGGAACCACGACATGCTGCTCATTTGACAAACTGCTAGAACTGGGCCCGATTTGTAAGTCTGTTGACTTCATTTCTTAGTCAAGTATCTGTTTCCAGGCATGTCGAGGAGCAGCTGCCCCTCTGTGTCCAAGGGAGGTCTTAACATCATTTCAATGGGGCAGACGGACTTCCTGATAGTAAAATTCAGCAGGCTGAAGAGTCCTTCTGAGCTGATTTTTGTGCAACAAGTATTCTCTTATTACACATCCGCTGTGTCCAGTTTAAGCATTTCCCCCTAAATTGCCAGAGCTATTGTGCTAGAGGGGAGATGGCTCAGTGATTGCACGTCAGCTTGGCATGCAGAAGGTCACAGGTTCAATCCCCAGTAAAAAAGGATCAAGCAGTAGGTGATGTAAAATCCTACTGTCTGAGACCCTGGAGAGCCACTGCCAGTCAAAACAGACCAGGGCAGGTTCCATGTTTTTGCCCCCACCCAGATAGAGAGTTCCCAGGGCCCCCCCACTCCTCCTATGCCCACCATTAGGCACTCATGTGCTCCATCCCTCCCACCCACTTGCATGCCTTCTATCTGCCAGCTTGGTGTAGTGCTTAAAAGCAATGGTTTGGAGCGGTAGACTCTGATCTGGAGAACCGGGTTTGATTCCCCACTCCTCCCCATGAGCAGCGGAGGCTAATCTGGTGAACTGGGTTGGTTTCCCCACTCCTACACATGAAGAAAGCTGGGTGACCTTGGGCTCAGCCCCACCTACCTCACAGGGTGTCTGTTGTGGGGAGGGGAAGGGAAGGTGATTGTAAGCGGGTCTGATTCTTCCTTAAGTGGGAGAGAAAGTCTGCTATCAAAACCAACTCTTCTTCTTCAATGCAAGGTTTCTTTTTTAAACTCAGACATTCTGCAGACAGCAGCTCTTCCTGCATTGCTGATAATTCTGTTAAGTAAAGGATACCGTTCACAGCATTTTTCTCTTTATAGGTAACACTGAGAATATCTGGATGCATATTGATGCCGCCTATGCTGGGAGTTCATTCATCTGTCCTGAATTCCGCTACCTTCTCAATGGAGTGGAAGTAAGGAATAGCCCTCCAAAATCTAACTGAAATCCTTGAGGGTTTAGTTCCTCCTGAAGTTTCTATAGAGGTGTAAGGAAAGAAAGAGAGAAGCACCAATAATAAGGGATGAATATAAGTGAGGGAAGAAGCTACAGGTACTTTCAGTTTCACATGCATTGGCATACCAGGAACAGTTCTCTTCTCCATTTTATCTTTGCAACAACCCTGTGAGGTAGGTTAGGCTGAGAGAGTGTGAAGCCCAAGGTCATAGAATCATACAGTTGGAAGGGACCACCAGGGTCATCTAGTCCAACCCCCTGCGCAATGCAGGAAATTCACAACTACGTCCCCCCCCCACACCCCCAGTGACCCCTATCCACCTAGCCAGCTTCCATGGCTTGAGTGGCAAGTTTGCAACTGACTTGGGTTGCTTTTACAATTTCTGAAAATACCTAAAGAAGTAATGGCACGGAGCTCTGGAACACCAAATCTCAAAGGTGCTACCGGACTCGAATCTATCTTTTCTACGGGAGACCGACACAGCTACCCTCTGAAACTACCTGCTGTTAACAATTACTATAGTGCAGTGATCATGCACCATCCAAGGACGCGTGGATGCCATCTAAGAATGGCCAAAACAGCATCAAGGTGTAATGAAGCCCCAGTAAAGACTGATCCCTCTCCTTGCATGTCTATGTAGATGAACTTTTCTTGCCTGCATTCATTTTGAAAATCAAGTAACTGCATTTCAAAAACAAAACAAAAGAAGGATAAACTTTGTTATAGAATGAGGTAGTGATATTCTATGTAACCTATTACGTGCAACGGTTTAAAAATATTTGGTTGACCTTCTTTTTCCAATATGCCGAGCAGCTTGGCGCTCGCTCGTGGGCTTGCTTGTTCGCTCAGATAAAGGCAGTGCAATTTCCTGACTCTCCCTCCAGACAACAGAACAAACTCCTTGTCTTCCATGTCAGGAGAGAGGAAATATTACTGTTTGGCTAAAGTCAAAGCCTAAAAAGCGCCAATGGGTGGGGGGCTGATAAAGAAAACGCAGGGAGAAAAAGCCCCAACCGATAAAGTGCCCCTCTTTCTCATTTTTATCAGCAAACAAAGCTTTGCTGCAATTTCCTGTGTGGGTTTTATTGGATCCTGAAGGAAATGAATCATCCATCCATCGTTGTGGTCTAGCATCTTCTAGCATAGCAACCATTCAATAGGGTCTAAATAGATTTCTTACCTTAGCTTATGGGTTTTTCCCCCACTTCTCTGAATTCAGTGTTTTCTCACAAAAGAAATTACCATGGAAGCTGATTCAGTTGGATTGTGATGAGGGAAAACAGAGAAAGTCTGGTGTTCCAGAGTTTCTCTTTCAAGTATTTTCAGAAATCGCAAAAGCAACCCAAGTCAGTTGCAAACTTGGAAATTGCTTTAACCTATAGGTGCTGTTAGAAATCACCTGTTCACTGGAAAAACAGGTGAGAGAACCAGTGTAGTGTAGTGGCTAAGAGTGCTAGTATCTGGGAAACCCGGGTTCAAATTTCCACTTCTGCAATGGAAGCTCACTAGGCATTAGGGTTGCCTCCTCCGGGTTGGGAAATACCTGGAGATTTTTGGGTGGAGCCTGAGGAGAGCAGGGTCTGGGGAGGGGAGGGACTTAAATTCCATAGAGTCCAATTGCAAAAGCTGCCATTTTCTCCAGGTGAATTGATCTCCATTGGCTGGAGATAAGTTGTAATAGCTGGAGATCTCCAGCTATCACCTGGAAGTTGGTAACCCTACTGGGTGTTTTTGGGCCAGTCACATGCTCTTAGCCTAACCTACCTCACAGGGTTATTACGAGGATAAAATGGAAGTGAACAATGTAAGCCACTTTGGGTCCCCATTAGGGAGAAAGGTGGGGTACAAAGGTAATAATAATAATATAGATTGTTTGCCGTGGTGACACTCAAGGCAATTGGTGAGACTGTGCCTGCAATAGGCAACCTTTGCATCCAAGTGCCAAAAAGTCTACCATGGCTACTTCCACATGGACAATGTTCCTTGCTCCAGCTCCCAAAACTCTGGTTTTCCAGAACATGTGAAAGATGTTGTCTTCCTCCCATTCCTTAAGTTTCTCATCCAGAACCATTCTGGAATCTGCTTTGATTCAGTATTTCCAGACACATGAAAGTCTGCAGTGAGTTAGCCTGAATATGAATGGGAAGGTGTAGGTTTCTGAACTTTCCAACTCACCTCGGGTACCGATTCCCCTCCTTTTCTCTCACTCACACTCCTGCTGCTGATGGGCTTTTTGCCATAATTTAAAAGAAATGGTAGTAGGTATATACTGTAACACTATAGTGATTTACCTACTACTATTTTTTCCTGCCCTGCCCTGCCCTGGATAGCCCAGGTTAGCCTGATCTTGTCAGATCTTGGAAACTAATAAGAGTTGGCCCTGGTTAGTATTTGGATGGGAGACCACCAAGGAATACCAGAGTTGCTACACAGAGGCAGGCAATGGCAAACAATTTCTGAACATCTCTTCCCTTAAAAACCCTAGAGGGTTGACGTAAGTTGGCTGTGACTTGCTGGCAATTTTTAAAAATGCTAGCCCAAAATTCCTTTGTGGTGCAGGGGGTGGGATGGGGAGTGGTAAGTGCTAGGAAATGGGAATAGAAAACCAAAAAATTGAACTGTGTTTATGCTCTGTTGCAGTAAGTCCACAAAATCATCCCCATGTAGATGTGGCTGATATCCATCTGTGTGTGACCAATACAGGGCGAAGGGCAGAGATGAGAATTATTGCCAGCATGGTGTAGTGCTTAAGAGCAGCGGACTCTAATCAGGAGAACTGGGTTTGATTCCCCACTCCTCCACATGAAGCCTGCTGAGTGACCTTGGGCCAATCACAGTTCTCTCTGAACTCTCAGCCCACGCGGAGGCAGGCAATGGCAAACCACCTTCAAACGTCTCTTGCCTTGAAAACCCTAGGGGGTCACCATAAGTCAGCTGTGACTTGACAGCACTTTTACACACAGACACACTGAGAGGAAGCTGAGTAGCCAGCGCCTCAGGGGCATACCTTGGTTGGAGAACTGGCCCTATGAACCAAGCAAAATGCTCTGCCATGCTGCTGTTCAACATGCATGCCGGGGGCTGCCCGTTCCTGGGCTATGCTGTGTTTTTTAAAGGATCCAACAGTTCCAGCCAATAAGGCCAGGGCCCTGAACTGGATGGCCCAGGCTTGCCTGATCTTGTCAGATCTCGGAAGCTAAGCAGGGTCAGCCCTGGTTAGTGTTTATATGGGAGACCACCCAAGGAGTCCCGGGTTGCTGCGCAGAGGCAGGCGATGGCAAACCACCTCTGAACGTTTCTTGCCTTGAAAACCCTACGGGGTCGGCATAAGTTGGCTGCGACTTGACGGCAGTTCACGAACACACAAAATAAGGCCAGGATCCAAAGAGCTATTTTTTCGTTGAACAGCAGATTCTTATTGTGACACAAAGTGTGTTCGCAATCCCACTCAGTTTTAAAAGCCATTTGCCCTGCAGAATGATGACAGGCAGGCTGGCTGTTCAAAACAGGCACACTCCAACACTCTTGGGCATGCGGGGCAAGCTGAATGGCTCTTTAGATCTTGGCCTGACAAATTAATCCAAATCTGTTCCATATGCTGTGCGCATGGGCCTTTTGATGCTGATTTTTAGGAACGTACATTTGTGATGCCTAAAAAAGGACTAGCATTCAGTGAATGTTAACTGCTATGAGGTAATGTTCAAATATTTAACCAAGAATGCCTCTCTCCCACTGAAAAATATGTAATTAAAAAAACCCTTCTCTCTAATCTTTCAGTTTGCAGATTCATTTAACTTCAACCCACACAAATGGCTTCTGGTGAACTTTGACTGTTCTACTATGTGGTAAGCAGGCACGGAAGGTAGTCAGTAATTTCCTGGTACAACGTTTCTCACAGCCACAGTTTCCATGTTCTCTTCCCAGAAAGTGTGCGTTCGGGAGGAGGTTTAGACCCTAGATTCTAGTCATATTAAGTAGGGGTGTCTTGTAGCCTAAGTTTTATTAGAGCGGAAATACATTTAAGGGGGAAACTAGTAAAAGATCTGCTTATTACAGATACAAGGAAAAACTACTATTAAATGTTTTTCCCTTATAAAATTTGCTACTTGAAGGAGGAAGCTGATTAAGAGAGCCAGCGTGGTGTAGTGGTTAAGAGCTGTGGTTTGGAGCAGTGGAGTTTGATCTGGAGAACCGGGTTTGATTCCCCACTCCTCCACATGAGCGGCGGAGGCTAATCTGGTGAACTGGATTTGTTTCCCCACTCCTACACACAAAGCCAGCTGGGTGACCTTGGGCCAGTCACGCTCTCTCAGCCTCACCCACCTCACAGGGTGTCTGTTGTGGGGAGGGGAAGATCATTGTAAGCCGGTTTGATTCTGCCTGAAGTGGTAGAGAAAGTCGGCATATTAAAACCTCCTCCTCCTCCTCCTTCTTCTTTGTCTATGGAGGTGAGCCCTTCAGTTGTATGCATGTATCTGTGTAAAATTTTCATCTGATTAAAATTGCAGCCCCACTTCTAACAACCACTAAAGTAGCGAAATTCTTAGGTAAAGCAAGGCAGTGACAAATGATTTCTCTTCAATGTTTGTTGAGGGTGAAGAGGAGAACGGATTTAACCTGTGCCTTTAAGATAGACCCTGTGTACCTGAAGCATGACCATCAAGAATCTGGTAAAATACCTTTAAATGATACAAACCTTACCCTAACTTGAAAATATTTTTTGGCTGTCAGCACTTTAATAAATTTCACTTTCTCAAAATGATTATTCCATGCCAATCCCATCCCTCTGTACTCAGATATGTGCAGGATCACCTTTTTTCACCCTTTCCATTGTTTTTTCTTTAAAAAAGATGGCAGCCAGCCATGCAAATGTAGTTTTTATTTTGCTTGAAGAAATCAGCATGGAGCATCGAATCACCCCCTTGAGTTCTGTATTGAGTGAGAGGTTTATAATGACCACTGTAACAGACATAAACATTTATAGAAAAAGTGATAAAGATCCACTTATAAAAGGGTGGGTAAAGCATGTGGACGGGAAGGTAAGGGATTAATGCTGCCATCCTAAGGAGAAGTGTGGCCTTCTAAGCCATTGATGTCAGTGTACTTAGAATGGAGGGTAACTCTGTTTAGGAGGGCAGTGTAAAATTCTGATCCCAAAATCATTACATGGAAGGAAGCTGTTTAATTTCAAAGGGAACTTGTTTCTCACAATGGCCCCAATCCAAAGATCCTTGATTGACCAACAGATGGACTATGCTATCAATCCCCCCTACCTGAAATAAGTGATCAGTGATTGATACATGAAGCCCCAGATGTTGGGAGATTTGCCAGGGCAGTAATGGGACATGCAGCCTGAATAGCTCGAGCTTGTCAGAGATGGGAAAGTAAGCAGGGTCAGCCACAGTTAGTATTTGGATTGGAGACCACCAAGGAAGACTGTGGTTGCTAGCAGAGGAAGGCAATGGCAACCCGCCTCTGATCATCTTTAGCCTTCAACATCTCATGAATTGGGTCGCCATATGTCAGTTGCGACTCAACAGCACATTATTCCTTCAATGGGACATTACATGATTCATAAATGTTATCAAAACCATTTCTGTATTTCAATTCCTCAAACAATTTGGTAGACTTAGGACAGGAAATAAGGTATTTCATTGATCTTTGCATAAAGTTAGCAGCAATGATTCCAACATTTTTCTCAAGTTGCTTAAACCAAGGTATGGGCTGAAAGTAGATTGTGGTCCACTTATGGACCAGTGGACAGTTTCTAGTTGTTTCTGAGATGTTTGCAAAGAATGCTAGACTTGGTGAACCTTCATCTGTTCCTGAAAGGCACTTCCTGTGATGTTAAGCAAGGGTACATACTCAGAATAACTTGAGCGATTCCTAAACGGTTAGTAAATTTAAAACACCAGAGATTTTTTTTTAAATTGTAGGAAGCTATGTTCTATAGGGAAAAAAAATCCAAATATAACAGTCATGTGAATACATTAGTGCCTGGATGGATCAGATCAGTGGTCCATCTCGCTTAGCATCCTGTTTCACACAGAGGCTAACCAGTTGACCTGGAGGACCAACAAGCATGGTATAGCAACCAATCTTCCATTGATGTGGCTTTCTAGTGCTTGTAAACTGAAATTGAGGTCAATTATTCACTCAAAAAATTGCTGCTCTCTTGTGGTGGAGCAAAAAACCCCCCGAATTTAAAAGGTTATTCATGGACGTGAATCTAATACATAAAGCCTGATTTAGCTTGGATTACTCATGAGAAAAAGGCCGCAGCATTTGACAGCAGTTGTGTCTGCCCCTGGCATTTCAGCCCTCCCCCTGCCAATAAGTTCACTGTTGAGGCCCACCCCCACCTCCGTCACAATTTCGCCCATCGCAGCTCCGTAGAGGGGAGGCAGCCGAAGGAGAGGGGGAAGGAGAAGTCCTATCGGGCTCCAAACCGCTCGACTCCACTTTTATGCAACCGAATGCATGGGGAGTTCTGCCTTGGATTTGCCGCTCTCTGGATGCACATTTTCCCAATCCGAATTCTCAAAACTCAACAATAAGCCCCCAATGCAGAGTTTTGAGAATTTGGATGGGGAAAATGTGCATCTAGAGAGAGTGGTAAATCCAAGGCAAAACCTCCCCTGCGTAAACGGCCCTTGTCTCCCTTTCTGCTTTGATTCGGCACAGTTCCCCCCTCCCTTCCACTGAAACCTGTGCTGATCAGGTCTAAATTTCTGCAGAGTGTGATAAGTCCTGAAGGAAGTGGTTTGAGAAAAACCCCTGGATTCTTTCTGAAGACTCTTAGGTAGGGCCTGCTTTTTGTCTTTGGTCTCTACCAGGATGGGATCTAATTTATCCCCAAAAAGCCTCTTGCCTTGATATGGGAAACCCATGAGAACTGATTTAGAACTGTGTTCTATCTGCCAAGGACGTAACCAGAGTGCTCTTCTAGCTGCTGAGGCAGTGGCTAGTGCTCTGGCCGCAAATGACATTGTATCAAGGGTAGTCAGCTAGAAAAGAAACTGCCCTCAGGATTCTAGATACCCCTTCGAAAGCTTGCTTCTCTTCCTGAGGTATGAGCTGTGCTAGCTTCCTTGTCCAAATAATAGCTGCCCTAGAAACTAAGGCCGAAGTAATGGACGAGCTGATGGCTAAGGCAGAAGCCTCATGGGCCTTTTTACATGCTAGTTCTGCTTTTCTATCTTCAGGGTCCTTGATCATTGCCTGACCTTCTTCAGTAACCAGATCGTAAGTGTGCAGTGCAGTGACCGGTGCTTCCACTGGGGGCACTTTGAGTAACTCTGCCGTGCTGTGTTGTAGGTTATAGAACTTTCTAGATCAGTGGTTTCCAACCTTTTTTTGACCAGGGACCACTAGGACTTTTTCGTTCGGTGCAGGGACCCCAAGGTTCAAAATAAAAATTCTGAGAATTTGAAAATAAACTTTAATCATCACTGTTAGTTAAACATTAAACTTAGAATAATATTTGAATATATATTTTTATAATAGAGAACTTTTAATTGAAAATATTAATTTACTATGGGTTTATAACTTTGTTTCGCGGACCTTAATTTAGTTCTTGCGGACCCCTGGGGGTCCATGGACCCCCGGTTGGGAACCAGTGTTCTAGATGAAAGGGGAAATTGTTTGGAAGCCATTGGTTTCTCCCACTCCGACCTCATGAGGGAGATGAAATAGTCTGGCACTGGAACTACCCTGTCTGAGGTGTCGTGCATGTGGAAAAATTCCTTGGTTCCCTTCTTTCTTTGTGCAAGAGAAGTCTCAGTGTCCTCAGTGAGGTCAAGGGCTGCTAAGGTCTTTGACAATAAAATAAATTCCTCTGCATTGAAAATCCTAGATTGTTTAGGTTGCTCAATAATGTCCTCCTCATCTGAACTGAACTCGCCCTCCTCTTTGTCATTATCCTCTTCGCCTGATGAGGCTGAGGAGTTGCCCACTTGCACTTGGTAGGATTGGGACCCAGAGGAGTCCTTTAAGGCAGCCTTTGTGGGTCATCCTCCCCAGAATTATCCACCCTGCCTCTGGAGACTGCAGAGGTTTTCAAGGCATGAGCTCCCTGGGAGGAGCTTCTCTAAGAAGAAGGGGAAGGGGGGGCTGAGCCATTCTTAAGACCTCAGTAAAGGCGTCCCTGATTAAGGCAGAGAGCTCTGCCTTTAAGAAGGCTAAACCACCATCTTGAGTAAGGGGAGGAACCGCCCTACCGGTAGCTGGAGTATTCGGGGCTTCGTCCCATCCTTGATCCGAAGGCGAGCTGCCTGAGGACGGGGTTTCCATAGGCAAAGGCGAGCCACCAGCCTCTCTATTCTCCCCAATCTCCAGCTGAGATGGAGTAACGGCCGCTACCTTTGTAGCCTCCACGCTGCAAACCACTGCGGAATTTCCTCCGCTTTTGGCCGGAGCAGCTGATGAGCAGGCGGGGGGGGGGGGGCGTTTAGCGTGTCTAGTATTAGCCGAGCCGGCTCTCTTGCGCTTACTGGCGCCGCTCATGCCGAATTTTACTTTCGCTTTGCCCCTGGATGAATGGCTGCAGGAGGGCTGGTTGGAGATAGGAGGAGAGCTCCGTGGAGCCGCAGAAAGCAGGCTAGGATCCAAATCGCCTTGTGCGATGTGAGATTCCTCTTGCCTGGCCGCCATTTTGTAAAGCAGAAGGGATCGCTAAGATTTCCCCCCCTTTCCAAATCTTTTTAGGAAAAGGAAAAAGATAAAGATATAGGCAGTAGAAAGGATCTAGAAGTGGAATAAGAAAAGGAAGGAAGGATTAGGAGAAAAATTGCTAGAAATCTATTCCTTAAAGCAAGAGCTGCAAAAAAGGCTGCTCTCCCGATAAAGGCAGGAAATAGAATGGCAATGAGGGGCGTTTACCCTAGGAGGCTAGAAAATTTACATATTAGATTCCTGCCTCCCGAACCAAGAGGAAACGGAAACACCCATCCTGAAGATGCCGTTTGGACCCTCTGAGAGAAAAAGTCTAATACACAGGTATATCTAACCCGCCATCCAAATGCAATGGATGGGATACAACACCTCCCAAAAAAAATGACTATAAATATAAAATACGCATATAAAGCCCAACAAATCACCTAAATAAAGTTATCTTTACTAGGTAGCCCTTTATTTAGGTCACCACTTTATCTTTGCGAATTTTAAGGGCTAAAGCTAAAAATCTAGCACAATTCAATATAAACTCTGGGTTTGTCTCAAATAATAGTTTCTGGCTTATTTCGGCATCGGTAATTCCATGGCCATCGCTTTATTATTGGAAAAATAAGCTTCCTTCTCTTTGCTTCATAAAACCTACAAGTGCAAATCCAAGTGAAGCATCTTTCTACAGAGCTTTGAAATGGGCCACTTCCTGCAGGTCCACAGGTGATGTCTGATGGGCCCCAACCCCTGGATCCCCCACCATGACCACGTCTACATGTTCCCACCTGCTTCCAGGGTCTTACACAATACGTGTGGCCACAAATCGATGGAGCTGGAGTTCCCCTGACCAGACTTTTTCTCCTACAGCCACATGGCAGCTGTGGGGAGCTTACTTACCAAAAGCACCATGGGGCCTGATTTGGATTGGAACCTCAGTGTTGGGGGAGGGGAGATCCTGCTTCCCCCCAGCACTGTCTTCTGGAGGTGAAATGGCCAGGGGAGGGCTGATTTTCACACAACTGAAAAGGTGCAGAAAACCAGCATTTGATGCAAATGCAGCCCCACAACAGGGCAAAAAAGTGCCTGCCAGAGTTGTTTCAGCTCAGAAAAATGGGGTGGAGGGTGGGGAAGCTGGAACCCATTCTCCCCCGGCACTCAAGAAGCAGGTGAGTGCTACAGCACTCATAGGCACCATATGGTGATAGATGGCTGGCCCAATGGTGTTTGGTGCCCTAGGCAAATTATGACTTAGACACCCTCTTTCTTCCAGACTTTAAAAATCTTTACTCCTTTTATAATCGGCAAATTCTGAAATAAGAAAAGCATCTTTGGTAAGACCATCATTTTGATAACTGAAATCCGTCCCCATAATGATAACGGCATCTTTTCCCAGTGCTTAAAATCTTTAATAATTTGTTGCCATATTTTTACATAATTATTCTGAAATAAATTAAGATTATTTGGCGTTAGCCATATTCCTAAATACCTAACTTTAGAATCGATAATAAATCCTGTTTTACTAATTAAATCTGCTTGTTGTGGCAGAGTCATATTTTTTACCAAAATCTTGGTTTTGTTCCTATTTATTTTAAATGTCTTTTAATAGGTCTTTTTTTTCAAGCATTGAAATACTTTACTTGGGATATAATAGGAAGATTTTGAAATAAGAATAACAGTCTTGGTAGTATGTTCATTTGTATTGTCGAAATGCAACCAAGTAGGGAAATCTTTTTATTTGTCCATATCAACATATCTTTCTTTATTGCTTCCCATAGTTTAGTGTAATTTTTGGTAATCAAATCCTTATTCTTAATAGACATCCAAATTCCCAAGTATTTTACTTTGTTTTCTCCCATCCTGTCATGTCTGTAAATTCATGTTGCTCTGCTGCCGAAAGATTTTTAAAAATTGTTTGTGTTTTCTCTTGGTTAATCTTGAATCCTGAAACCTCACTATAAGAGTCCAAAATTTCCTTCAAGTTTTTTGCATACATATTGGGATCATCTAAAATCAACAAAAGGTCGTCTGCAAATGCTCTCAATTTAAATTCATGTTTATTTATTTTTAACCCATGAACCTCCTCTGATTCACGAATTTTACAACATAGGGTTTCCAAGACTAATATAAACAATAAAGGAGAAAGTGGACATCCTTGTCTTGTCCCTTTTTGTATACTACCGTTTCCTGACATTGATTCATTGACCAATATTTTAGCTTGTTGCTTTGTATAAATTGCATCAATGCCCCTTCTGAATCTTTCACCAAAGTTCATTTTGTCCAGGATTTTTTTCATGAAGTCCCAAGAAACCATATCAAATGCTTTCTCAGCATCAAGAAAAACAAAAGCAGCTTTGTGTTGAGCATTATGATCATAATACTCCAGAGAGTTTAAAAGTATCCTAAGATTGTCTTTAATTTGTCTTCCTTGGACAAAACCCGCTTGGTCTTCATGAATCAAGTCCTTAATCAGTATTTTAATTCTAGTCGATAAAACAGAGGCATATATCTTGTAATCAACATTTAAAAGTGAAATTGGCCTATCATTGGTTACTTTCTCAGGGTCTCTTCCAGTTTTATGAATCAGTGAAATGAAAGCATGTGTCCATGTTTCAGGAACCAAGACTGTATCCAATATCGTATTACAAACCATCAAAAGTGGATTCAACAGATGCGATTTAAATGTTCGATAAAACAAAGCAGTTATACCATCTGGTCCGGGGGTTTTATTAGTTTTTTGTTTAACAAAGGCCTCTTTTAAGGAAATTGGTGCATCTATAAGTTCTTGTTGGGCTGATGATAATTTTTTAAGACTTACAGCATGTAAACATTTTTCCATCTTCTTATTTGATATATCATCTTTGTGATAAAGTTTGGCATAAAAAGATACAAATTCCTTCTGTATATCTGTCGTGATATAAATTGGTCCCCTTGGAGTTTGTATTTGGGCTATAATTTTTTTTTTAAAAGAGTCTCTCAGTTGGCTTGCCAAAAAATTTCCTGGTCAATTTGCATGTTCAAAGTATTTTTGTTTGGCATATTTTAAATTTCAATTAATCTCTTCTGAAACTACCAAATTTAATTGATGTTAAAGAGTATTTCCCCCCCATAATACTGTGTTTCTCTGGGTCTCTTGAACCTCCATAAGAAGGTCTTTTTCCAACTTTTGTAAATCCCACAGTATATTGTTAGTTAATTGCATCTGCTGTTTTTTCCATGCCGTATTTTTCTGAGACATAAAGCCTCTAATCACTGCTTTAAAGGCATCCCAGACTGTATTTAAGGTAGTTTCTCCATTCGTGTTTATTTCAAAAAAGTCTTTGATAAGAGTAAATAATTCAGTTTGAACTTTCTCATCTTTCAAGAGTCCATCATTCAGTCTCCATCTAAATGCTTGTCTATTGTTCCATTCAAAGGAGACCAGGTTATGGTCGGAAAAGGTCCGACCATTATACGTACTTTACACAGCTGTGTAAAAATTGCTTTACTTGCCCAGATCATATCTATTCTGGAGTGTGAGTCATGCCTTGCTGAATAAAAAGTAAATTCTTTAGCCATGGTGTTCATTGTTCTCCAAATGTCTTGAAGTTCAAATTCTTCTATCAATTGAAAAAATGTTTTTGGAAGGCTTCCTTCTTTGTCATCCTTAGCTTTAGTTTTCTTGTCCAAAACAGGAAGGGTAACTCCATTAAAGTTTTGTTTTAGCAAATTGTGATGGCCAATGGCTATATACAATAAAAATTTCTTCTTCTTCACCTCTCTAATTTGGCACCCCTTAAAGCACTGGTTCCCAACCAGGGGTCCGCGAGAATTAAATTAAGGTCCGCGAAACAAAGTTATAAACCCATAATAAATTAATATTTTCAATTAAAAGTTCTCTATTATAAAAATATATATTCAAATATTATTCTAAGTTTAATGTTTAACTAACAGTTATGATTAAAGTTTATTTTCAAATTCTCGGAATTTTTATTTTGAACCTTTGGGTCCCTGCACCGAACAAAAAAGTCCTAGTGGTCCCTGGTCAAAAAAAGGTTGGGAACCACTGCCTTAAAGCCTGGCACCCCGGGTGACCCTCTTGTTCACTTATAGGGTCAGGCTGGCCCAGGGGGCATCCCTGATTTAGACTTATGGCAGGGATCTGCTGTTTGTCAATATTATACTATACACTCCACAAGCGCTTGAGATAAACAAATAAATAACACAGGTGGGCCATTATTCTCTCATGGTATTAAAAACCCAACCCTGTGCCTATCTGACCGTTTGAATGAGTTCTTGTAAACATCTTTACTTGGGGAAAAGGTTAGTGTTTAATTCATCCTAGCCCCTTCAGTAACGGTTCCTTTCAATCTATATACCTTGTGATGAGAGATGGGAAACATCTACAAAGCCAGAAGAGCTTCCTGAGTATGGCGGCAGGATCTGATTTTAGATGCGAGATAATTGGACAAAGTAACTGTGTTGAAAGCCGTTTAGTCTGTCACTCCAGATCGTCAACAAAAGTGGGGGACGCCGGTTGTCAGCCTGCCTGCGCGATGTAATTTTGTAATTGCCTAGCAATTAACTCTGTTTAGGAGGGGGATAAAAATCCATATTTTGTCTGGGACTATAATTTTGTGTCAATTTGCATTCTCACGTCAGGGAAATTGTACTTGGCTTCCTGGCGGCCCAAAGATAACTGTCATTTGGCAGCACGGGAAGGATGCTCCTTTAGATGGTATTATAGATGCTACATGTGCTAGCTTGTCCAGGCTACCCAGAGATGTCAGCCTAAAGCATATAATCATGGTACCAAGTACTAACAGCTGATTGCATTAGGCCGTAAAGCTTGTTTCCAAGGCAGTACTAGTAGATAATTAGATGCCCACTATGGCAACATGCAATTAGTTACCCCACTGCCTGTTGCCACAATAGTTTGTTCCAACCTGGCAGCCACTATAAAAGAGCCCTTGTCCGGGAGATGGAACAGCAGTTTTCAGCTACTTGTGTGAGGTTCTGGAACAAATTTATTTGCACTAATTCAACTAGGGAGCATTTAAAATCAATGGATAACTGGAACTAATATGAATACAGGACTGCATAGAGGGTGAATTACATGTTACCTTTGCAGATATACGATCCCAACTCCATAATTTGCTAACAAGCAATGTGGGAGCATTTATGGGGAGGGGTCAATAAGGGGAAGAAGGGGGGTACTGAAGATTATCCCTTGCTAATGCCCCAGCTACTTTCTCCCATCCAGTCTTACTTCAGAGGGAGGAAGGAACAAGCCGGAGGGGGATTTGTGGGTGGGAATTCCTTAACAAACTATTACTTAATAATGGGGAGGGGGAAACAAAGTGAATTTGGTACTTGGACTCCAGATGCAATGAAAGATGGGCCTGCAATCTCCTGAAAATCGGCTGGGTTAGGCTATTCCTGGGATGCTTCAATTATGCCGAATTCTTACATGCTTGTGTGGCATCAATCATACAAATACCTGTGTTTCTCCATGTGTGTATGTGTAGCCTCCAGTTGGCCCTGGTTTCCTACCAGAGGTGCACTTAGCAAAATGCACAAGAGCGAGTTCATTGCAAGTGAACCAGTTGTACATTATTCCCTACACGGAGAACACTGTTGTACAGGAAATAATGCTTTCCGCATAGGAGTTTTGATCAGTGTGGAGCAGCTCTTAAAGGCTATTAAGTGCAAAAGGCCTTGCAAGGAATCAGTGGGGGAACATCCAAATGACCTTCCTTGGGATGAGCACACCACATTTCACATGGCTGTCTGCCAGCCCAGCCGCGTCAAGGATTGAGCTGCCTGAAGAGAGGCATACTAGTGACTGTCTGTTTAAACATGTCATCACATTACCTTTTTTTTTTAACTTGCAGGACTTATCACAGATTATAGGGTAAGTATCCCGATGACACCACATCAGAATAATTCAGGTGTCACTGAACTGGATTCAGTTTGTCCCACCTCCACCTAGGGTTGGTAACCTCCAGGTACTAGCTGGAGATCTCCTGCTGTTACAACTGATGTCCTGCTGACAGAGATCAGTTCCCCTGGAGAAAATGGCCACTTTGTCAACTGGACTCTATGGCATTGAAGTCCCTCCCCTCCCCTAACCCCACCCTCTCAGGCTCCGCCCAAAAAACCTCCCTCCAGTGGCAAAGAGGGACCTGGCAACCCTACCTCCACCTCTTGTTGCAGCCTAGTGAGCAATTCAAACTGCTGACCCTGGGGGGTTGAGAGGGAACCCCCCCCCCCCGAGAACAGCACTAGGAGGTGAAGTGGGGCTTGCAATAGGAGGGGAGAAACCATGAAAGTCACTCCACTCTGCTGCAGGCCATCAAGAAATACTTCATGGATAGGGTTACCAACCTCCAGGTACTAGCTGGAGATCTCCTGCTATTACAACTGATCTCCAGCCGACAGAGATCAGTTCACCTGGAGAAAATGGCCGCTTTGGCAATGGGACTCTATGGCATTGAATCCCTCCCCTCCCCAAACCCCGTCCTCCTCAGGCTCTGCCCCAAAAACCTCCCGCTGGTGGCGAAGAGGGACCTGGCAACCCTTCTCATGGATCCAACCCACTGTAAATAGTAGGAAGGGAGTTGATTATCCACACATTTATGTGTTAGGAAGGTGGAATCAGGCACAGCATTTGGCTACTTGACAACTGCAGCATTCTCCGAAACATAATTCTAGATCTCATGATTATAAAGAAATCTGAAAATGTGAGCATTTAAAAAAAATAAAAATTCCTTTATGCACTACTATTAATAGTTTGTGCTTTTATCTCCAGCATTGGCAGATCCCTCTGGGTCGGCGGTTCCGCTCCTTGAAAATGTGGTTTGTGTTTCGAATGTATGGTGTGAAAGGACTCCAGGAATACATTCGAAAGGTCAACATATTTTATATTGTTGCTGAATTCTTAGAAAGAATGTGAAAAGAAGGCGCTCTCATTTGTATTTGTGTCTACAGGCTGACAGACACACAGGCTCGCCTAAAATCACAAAGTAATGGATTATTTTTTAAAAGCTCATCACAACGTGCTTATTGCGGAGCTGTGTAACATGTGATCTCGAGGAACATGGCCCACCTACTTTGTATGACAGCCTCCAGTGCCTTGACAGTGCCTTGAGATTCAAAACAGATAAAAGGAAGAATTTCTTCATACAACGCATAGTTAAATTGTGGAACTCCCTGCCCCAGGATGTGGTGATGGCTGCCAACTTGGAAGGCTTTAAGAGGGGAGTGGACGTGTTCATGGAGGAGAGGGCTATCCATGGCTACTAGTAAAAATGGATACTAGTCATGATGCATACCTATTCTCTCTAGTATCAGAGGAACATGCCTATTATATGGGGTAGGGTTGTCAACCTCCAGGTACTAGCTGGAGATCTCCCACTATTACAACTGATCTCCAGCTGATAGAGATTAGTTCCCCTGGAAAAAACGGCCGCTTTGGCAATTGGACTCTATGGCATTGAAGTTCCTTCCCCTCCAAATCCTACCCTCCTCAGGCTCCACCCCAAAAACCTCCCGCCGGTGGCAAAGCAGGACCTGGCAACCCTAATATGAGGTGCTATGGGACATAGGTAGGATAATGCTGCTGCAGTTGTCTTGTTTGTGGTCTTTCTAGAGGCACCTGGTTGGCCACTGTGTGAACGGACTGCTGGACTTGACGGGCCTTGGTCTGATCCAGCAGGGCCTTTCTTATGTTCTTATGACAAGTCTCCTGTTTTTGCCACCTGCCCAGGATTGCAAAAATAGGGAATTGTCAAAGGTCTGGCCGGCCACAATATGTGGGTGGGGAACTGAGTTTAGCTTGGTGGGTCAAGCAGACCTCATTTGTTGGGAAAGGACACAGTAGGCATGTTCTTCCATGCTTAGGGAAGAAAAATAGAGTGGGTACGGAATCAAATACTGTTTGAGAGGGAAAAATGGTGTGGAATCTTTCCTTTTCTAAATGTTTTGGGGTTGGATGCAGAGGAAGTTGTCTGTTAATGGATGGGACTTCCCTGAGCAGAACAGAACTCTTCTGCCTCCTCACTCCTGTTGCAGCCTGCTGATCTCCCCAAAATGTTGCTCCAAGGTGGCAGGAGACCATTTTGAGGATCTCAATGAGAACAGCAGGCGGGAAAGGCAGAAATGTTCAATTTCACTAAGAGAAGCATCTTGCATTACAAGGAAACAAACTTTGGATCCAACCCAATGGAAGTTATTTATTTAGAAAATTTACAGTGAAATCCTGAAAAGAGTTTCCTTCTTCTAAGCCCACAGACTTCAATAGATTTGGAAAGGTATAACTCTGCTAGCCCGTACCCAGGCTAGCCCAATCTTGTCAGATCTCAGAAGCTAAGCAGGGTTGGCTGGTTAGTATTTGGATGGGAGATCGCAAGGTAGTCCAGGGCTGCTACTCAGAGGCAGACAATGGCAAATCAGCTTGATTCATCTCTTGCCTTGAAAACCCCACAGGGTCACCGTAAGTCAGCTGCAACTTGATGTCACTTTCCAGCACTGCCACCAACCTCTGCTCAGGATGGTACAGCTTGAAATGTATCTTATTACTCTGCTCAGCCAAATTTGATGTCTTCTTTCTGCATAAAGAGCCTTCTTCCAATTTAAGTGGCTCTTCTACCATCAGCTATATAGAGCCACCATTGGTGGAAAAGCCATGTAAGTCAGAGGGATACTCTTCAGGGTGGAGGAAGATTTCAAACTTAGTTGAGCAGAATGGTATGATACATGCCACAGAATATGAGCCAGTATGTGCACAAGCAATAGTGATCTTCTCGAGGGAAGAAGAAGGGTTAGTTTTTATATGTCGACTTTCTCTACCACTTAAGGAAGATTCAAACCAGCTTACAACCATCGTCCCTTCCCCTCATCAGACACCCTGTGAGGCATGTGGAGCTGAGAGAACTCTAAGAGAACTGTGTCTTGCCCAAGGTCACCCAGCTGGCTTCATGTGTTAGGAGCGGGAAAACCAACCCAGTTCACCAGATTAGTGTCCGCCACTCATGTGGAGGAGTGGGGAATCAAACCCAGTTCTCCAGATCAGAGTCCACTGCTCCAAAGCGCTTACACATATATCAAAAGCAAGCCCATATGGCAACAGATACAGGGTTGATAATTAAAACCATGTGCCAAACGCGTTTCACCCGTCAGGCCACCCTCAGTGGTCTAATACAGCATATTTTGCACACATAACATTTCAAATACAAATATAATCATTTAGTGCCAGCCCAGGTATGTATTACAAGATGTAATCCAAATGAGTGTTGCTAAACTATATTTAGAAATGGATAAGCACACCTCCAAGGAGTGTAGTTAAAATAATTCTTTCTGGACCGGGCTAGCATAACATTCAGACTGTGCACATCATTATCAACCAAAAGTAGGGTTGCCGGGTCCCTCTTTGCCACCAGAGGGAGGTTTTCAGGGCGGAGCCTGAGGAGGGCGGGGTTTGGGGAGGGGAGGGACTTCAGTGCCACAGACTCCAATTGCCAAAGCGGCCCTTTTCTCCAGGGGAACTGATCTCTATCAGCTGGAGATCAGTTGTAATAGCATGAGATCTCCATTTAGTACTTGGAAGTTGGCAACCCTAACCAAAAGTGGAAGTGTTGAAATATATAACTGGGCTGACACTAAATGATTATATTTGTATCTGAAATTTTATGTGTGCAAAATATGCTGTATTAGACCACTGAGGAAGTCTGAGCGCTGAAACGCATTGTCATGTGGTTTTAATTATGTGTTGCCATAAGGGCTTGTTTTTAATATATGCACATATATTTCATTGTTTTATTTAGGTCTTGTTTAGGGTTGCCAACCTCCAGGTACTAGCTGGAGATCTCCTCCTATTTCAACTGATCTCCAGCCGATAGAGATCAGTTCACCTGGAGAAAATGGCCACTTTGGCAACTGGACTCTATGGCATTGAAGTCCCTCCCCTCCCCAAACTCCGCCCTTCTCAGGCTCCGCCCCGAAAACCTCCTGCCGGTGGCGAAGAGGGACCTGGCAACCCTAGTCTTGTTTCACCTTACCCTTTGGGTACCCAACTTTGTTTTCAGGTTGGGTCTCCCGCCCCCTTTGTTTCATCTAGAACTCCAGCCCCACCTGGAGATTAGCCACCACAGGTGGGGCAGGCATGGGCTGTTGCACTGTGTATTTTTATTTGGAACGTTGAAAATGATACAATTAGGTCAGCTCCATAAGCCTGCATTAGGGTTGCCAGGCCCTCTTCACCACCAGCAGGAGGTTTCTTGGGCGGAGCATGAGAGGGCGGGGTTTGGGGAGGGACTTCAATGCCATAGAGTCCAATTGCCAAAGCAGCCATTTTCTCCAGGGGAACTGATCTCTATCGGCTGGACATCAGTTGCAATAGCAGGAGATCTCCAGCTAGTACCTGGAGGTTAGCAACCCTAGCCTGCATATACGCAACAACAAATTGGGTCAAACAAAGCATAGGGAGCCAACAGATTTTCTGATAGCTCTTACTTTTGTAAAAACTAGAACTCCTTGTGGAACTCTCTGTTGAACGAGACGTGGGCCTTGCAGGATTTGGTTCCATTCTGCAGGGCCTGTAAGATGGAGTTGTTCTGCCGGGCCTATGGTTGGGGGCAGCGACGGCTGTGCATCAGCTGGTCTCCCCCTTGCTGGGTCCACTTGGGGTTTGTACCTCTGTTATGGTGTCGCGTCCCCTTAGGGTTGCCAAACTCCAAGTACTAGATGGAGATCTCCTGCTATTTCCTTTCCTTTCTCCCTTAGAAGCTCTTATTTCAACTGATCTTCAGCCAATAGAGATCAGTTCATCTGGAGAAAATGGCCACTTTGGCAAATGGATTCTATGGCATTGAAGTCCCTCCCCTCCTCAAGCCCCGCCCTCCTCAGGCTCCAACCCCAAAACCTCCCACCAGTGGCAAAGAGGGACCTGGCAACCCTATGTCCCCTGCTGCCCACCCATAGGATAAGGGGGGGTCACCATCTTGTCACCATCTGTTACATTAGGATTTACACTGTTATGGTGTTTTAATCATCTCTGACATTAATATGATTTTTTAATTTTATGATTGTCAGCCGCCCTGAGTCTGACCAGGTCGGGAAAGGGCGGGTTAGAAAGCAAATAAATAAATAAATAAATTTGAGGGCATCCAATGAAGCTGATGGGCAGAGGATTCAGGATGGACAAAAGGAAATACTTCTTTACACAGCTAGTGATTAAAATGTAGTGTTTGCTGCTTGAGGATGATGTGATGGCCACAGGCATAGAAAGCTTTAAAAAGCGAGCAGACAAATTCATGGAGGAGAGGGACTATCTGTGGCTACTAGCCATGGTGATTAGAGGGAATCTCCACATTCAGAGGGAATAAACCTCTGAATCCCAGTGCTAGGTTGCAATATCAGGGAAAGGCCCAGCTTCTACTCCTTGTGTTTGGACCTCCAGAGGAACTGGTTGGTCACTGGTGTGAGATGGGATGCTGGACTAGATGGACCACTGGTCTAATCCAGCAGGGCTCTTCTTATGTTATTATGCTTACCGTTATACAAGTGTGCATGGTCTTGTCTTCTACTGTGCTCTCCTATAAACATTATGAACATAAGAAAAGCCCTGCTGGATCAGACCCAGGCCCATCAAGTCCAGCAATCTGTTCACACAGTGGCCAACCAGGTGCCTCTAGGAAGCCCACAAACAAGACGACTGCAGCAGCATTATTCTGCATGTGTCCCACAGCACCTAATATAATAGACATGCTCCTCTGATCCTGGAGAGAATAGGTATGCATTATGACTAGTATCCATTTTTATTAGTAGCCATGAATACTCTTATCCTCCATGAACATGTCTACTCCCCTCTTAACGCCTTTCAAGCTAGCAGCCATCACCACATCCTGGGGCACATCCCATCATCTCTTTGCACGGTCCTCTGGTCCCCTGCCCTACACCAAGCGCTTGGCTGTCAAGTCCCTACATTCAGGTTTTGACTCTTATAGATGGCATTTCATTCTCCCAGAGCACTCTATTGCTGTTCGGAATGTCACCATTATTCAACAAAAGTGTTATGGCTGCTGACTTAGATGTTAAGTTTCACTGAATAAAATGGGATTGGCCTCAGAGTCAACAAACACATGCAGTCTATGGAGAAAGCCTACACTGTGAAATAAAAAGTCTTTGGGGCCCTCTAGTGGTTTCATTAAATACTGCTCATTATAGATTTAATAATAATAATAACCTATCTTTTAAAATGTCAAGAAAGTATTTTTGAATTTAAAAATGCAATTTTTATAAGATTTATTTCGCAATGGTTTAAATACTCTGTTGGAAAAATACAGAATCAGACATTTTGGATTTTGGTAGCAATTTTGATTTTCTGAATAAATTAAAGTGTGTCTCTCTGTGTGTGTGTGCTGTCAAGTCACAGCCAATTTATGGTGACCCTGTAGGATTTTCAAGGCAAGAGACGTTTGGAGGTAGTTTACCATTGCCTGCCTCTGCGTGGCCTGAGAGAGTTCGGAGGGAACTGTGACTGGCCCAAGGTCACCCAACAGGCTTCATGTGAAGAAGTGGGGGAATCAAACCTGGTTCTCCAGATTAGAGTCCAAAGCTCTTAACCACTACACCCTGCTGGCTCTAAGCAAATTAATACCAGGAGCCAAATATTTAAATTACTGTCTCTAACTTTTCAGGATAAAAAATTAAATTAAAAATAGTGGAAATGTTGCCATTCTAAACTCGAATCAAGCCTCGAGATTTATACCATACTAATAATCTAATAGCCCTGACCTGGATGGCCCTGGCTAGCCCTATCTCGTCAGATCTCGGAAGCTAAGCAGGGTCGGTCCTGGTTAGTGCTATGCAGAGGCAGGCAATGGCAAACCACCTCTGAACATCTCTTGCTTTGCAAACCCTACGGGGTCTCTATAAATCGGCTGGGACGTGATGGCACTTTCCACTACCACTAATAATCTAATATTGCACGAGCAGAATTCATACACAGCACTGTAAAGTGCAAGAGTGCCTGTTTCTTTAGGCCTGGCTGTTGATGTGCCACAAACTGATCACAAAAATATGTGGGAAAGCAGGACAGTAACCATTATTCTGGGCCTGGTAACTTTAATGGATTTCTTTGCAAGGCTGAATTTCTGTAATCTGTTTGTGGGCTAGATGCACTGTTTTGTTTTTTGCTTTTGAAACTAGGAGCTAGGCTTGCCAAGTCCCTTAGCTCCACCGGCGGGAGCTTTGTGGGGCCGTGTTTGCGGTGTGCAATGTGCGCATGTGCCTGGCACGGCATGTGCATGCACCCCACGCAACACGTCTACATCACTTCTGGATTTACACTCTAGCAATCTTGGCCGAAACCCTATGGTTTCCATAGAGTTTTAGCCAAGGTTGCCAGAGCATCCACATTGCTTCCGGGTAAACCTGAAAGTGGCGTGCGTGCAGCGTGCGTGCACGCAATGCCCGCCGGCCTCAGCTAGTCGGTGGGCAGCCCGGTGGATTGGCGGGATTTTACCCGCCACCACCGGGCACTTGGCAATCCTACTAGGGGCCCCTGTTCAAGATGGGACTAAGATCATATGACAGTCACACTTTAACTTTTGAAGACATGAAGCTGCCTTATACTGAATCAGTGGAAAAGAACAAGAGTCCAGTAGCACCTTAAAGACTAACAAAATTTCTGGCAGTGTACAAGCTTCCGTGAGTCACAGCTCACTTCTTCAGATGCAGCTAGAATGTGAGTCCATCTATCCTTAAGTAGAGAATAGTGAATTAGGACACCCAATGGCAATAGCATGTAAATGGTATATCTGTATATCACACCTAACACAGTTATGCCTGCTAATGTCATTTACTTGCTTTTGACATTTACGTGTTATTGCCATTGGGTGTCCTCATTCATTCTTCTCTACTTAAGGATAGAAGGACTCGCATTCTAGCTGTATCTGAAGAAGTGAGCTGTGACTCACAAAAGCTCATACCCTGCCAGAAATTTTGTTAGGCTTTAAGGTGCTACTGGACTCCTACTCTTTTCTACTGCTAGTGACAGACTAACACGGCTACCCATTGTGATTCATACTGAATCAGACCATCACTCCATCAAAGTCAGTATTGTCTGGCAGCGGCTCTCTAGAGTCTCAGGTAGGGGTCTTTCACATACTACTTGTTCCTTTTAAGTGGAGATGCCGGGGATTGAACCTGGGACCTTCTGTGTGCCAAGTAGACGCTCTACCACTGAGCCACAGCCCCTCCACTAACACTCTGAACCACTGCAGTCCTAAGCAGAGTTACACCGTTCTGTGTCTATTTGAAGCCTATAATGGATGTATTAAATAACTTCTGCTTATCATTTCAGCATGTTAAACTAGCCCACGAATTTAAGGACCTGGTGCTTCATGACGATCGGTTTGAGATTTGTGCTGATGTTGTATTGGGACTGGTGTGCTTCCGACTGAAGGTAAACGTTTTATTTCTTATAGTGTGGGATGGATATTGTTGTGATCTAACACCTTTTTTCTAATTTTAACATTTTAAAATTTAAATTATGGGCAAGTCAGACTATATTAGGAAACAACACATGCTAAAGGGGGCAGCTTGCTTTTTATAACTTCCTAGGGACACTATCGTACAACAAACAAACATTTGGACTTATTAGAAAAATGAAGAAAATGTGCAATTCACTGAAGGGGCCTTGATATTCTGGCACCAATTAAATGTTTGGTGGGGGAGAGTTTTGCAATAAAAAAATTGTCCATGTCTTAAATTTTCATTAAAGGGCTATAATGAATTTTGTTAGCATTCTTGAGATCCCAGAGACCTTGTTTTGTGGGGAAAGTTGGCCTTGGAATATTTTAATAAGCTTCTTTTATTTTAATATAAAAGAATATTTTAATAAGCTTCAATTTGGCTTCTTTTGAAATCCCTCAGATCTTTTGCTGGGCAGGGACCCCCACATCGAAAACAGAACCTTGCTTTAGGTGAAGTTTGATAGATATGAGTGGTTCAGAACCTGGGAGACCCAGGAAATTGATATTAATGATAATTAGGCTTCTCCTGTGGCTTTGGGACACAGGGTAGCCAAAGGTGATTGAGCCTGCACCCATTAATGGCAGTTCTTCCAGTGCTCTTAGGGAAATTACCAGCTTTTTTTCATACTGATCATCAGCTGCTAAGACAAGGGAAACAAAACGTAACTCTTAGCCACATTAACCCTCCAGATTGCTTTCTCTGACATTTGGAAAGATAATACTGTGCGATATCAAGAGATCATTAGCTTACCGCTTCAGCAAATGCCTGAAGTGATATGCCGAGCCTTAAGGGGTGCGATTAAGCAGGAGAAAACAGTTTACTAAAAAGCAAAGAAATTGAGAAAATTAACCTTTGGATGGCCCCTCATTACCATGTGGAGCAGCCATTTCTCTTTCTGGCATGCTTCATGGCCTTCTCCCACACTGCATGCTGTACAATTTCAAGGAAAAACAATTAGAAAAAAAAATTACTTCAAAAAGAGAAGCTTCTTTTAAAACAACAACAACATACCAATTCTTAATATTATGCTCGAGAAGTTATTCAGAATGCAGGGACAGAGCTATACACAACAAGGGGCACAGAGCTGCTGTTGAAAACAGCAGTCCAGTGTTGAGTTTCCCTCATCCTTAATGTCTTTTACAATTAACCCTGCTCTCTGATATCATTTTGCTGTGACCCGCTCTGGCTTCACATCCTTGACAGCTGCATTTGGGAGCTGGAAAATGCAAAGGATATGACATCATATGTGTAATGGCATCAGGATACGGGGTAAATTGTACACAGGGTTACAAAAGGAGGGGAGAACTTGACAGTGCTGGCATTGCCAGCAACCCCGTGTTCCTTGCAATGTTTGGTTCCATCCTTATAGGCTTTCATACGATATACTTTTTCTATGCATTTGTGTCTACCACCAGATTTGTAGAATTTCACTACCGCAGGGTCTATAAATAATAAACCAATGATTGGGTTGGATCCAACCAGCTTTTCTGCTGATGAAAAAGAGAGGAACCACCTAAAAAGGATATCCTGAGGATCATGGAACCTCCATGGACAACAGCCACATGAGACAGGGGCTTAAAAAGGAGGGGAGCAGGGTGAGATTGTGTAGAAAAGCTGGTTGGATCCACCCCATTACTTTAGGAGAATGTTCAGGAAGAAGCTTCCTCTGAGAGAACATAGACCTTGGATGGACCAGTGGTCTGATCCAATGTGACATTTCTTATGTTGCTCTGCTCCATTTCACCAAGAGTGGCTCCCATCACACCACATTTAGAGCAGAGTGACTAACAGATGTCACTGGACCTACAGGCACTGTGCTGTGCAAAAATAAATATTTGGCTAAAGACACTGAGTCTGTTTAAAACAACAACAACAAGCTAACACATTTTATTGAACTGGGACAAAGACAATTAAGTATTTTTGTAAGAGTTGGAAAACCAGTCCAATGTGTTCTGCTAACATTCCTCATTATGAGTTCCCTGCAGTGCAAAAGAAAGAACCGCTTGCAGCACAACCTGAAGCCATCTGATGGAAGAGGCGCGTTCACCTCTTTAAGTATATTAGACTGGAGGAAGAATTCAAACATTGCTGTGTGCAGTGACAGGATACAAACTAATGACACGTTAGATGTGTCCTGGCTTTACATCAGAAAGTGGGTCTAAACAAACCATTACTAATAGGGTTGCCAACCTCTGGGTTGTACTACCCAAACACAAACCTATGCTGAAATGATTAGTTTATAATAGTAACAACAGCACGAAGGCTCCTTAAATAAATATCAATTTACTGTGATAGAATATTAAGGAAACATGTCATGAAAAATTAGCCAAACGTCCAAGAATGGTATATTTACACCAAACAAATGAAATCATGAGTGGCTGAACATCAAAAACATAAATATACAGGTTGCTCCACTATAAACACAATTATACAGGTTGATTCACCAATAAACAACAACGTGTTCTTCCACGGTAAGTATTCTTCCACAGTCAACAAAAATGATAATAAGTAGTATTCTTCCACAGCAACAACAGAAATATTCTTCCACAGCAACAACAATTATACAGGTTGATTCACCAATAAACAACAACGTGTTCTTCCACGGTAAGTATACAGTCAACTTACAGTGGAAGAACACATTGTTGTTTATTGGTTCTTCCTAATGTTTAGGTGGAATCGCTTCTCTATTAGTTTAAATCCATTACTCCATGTCCTAGTCTCCGGAGCAACAGAGAACAAGCTATTTCCCTCAACAACATGACATCCCTTCAAATATTTAAACATGGCTATCATGTCTCCCCTCAACCTTCTCTTCTCCAAACTAAACAAACCCAACTCCCTAAGTCTCTCCTCATAGGGCATGGATTCCAGACCTTTGACCATTCTGGTAGCCCTCCTCTGGACACGCTCCAACTTGTCAACATCCTTCTTAAATTGTGGAGCCCAAAACTGGACACAGTATTCCAAGTGAGGTCTGACCAATGCAGAATACAGTGGTAGTATTACTTCCCTTGATCTAGACACAATGCTCCTATTGATGCAGCCCAGAATTGCATTGGCCTTCTTAGCCGCCATATCACACTGTTGATTCATGTTCAGTTTGTGGTCCACTAAGACTCCCAGATCTCTTTCACATGTACTGTTGTCAAGCCAACTATCTCCCATCCTGTACCTGTGCCTTATGTTGTTTCTGCCTAGGTGAAGTACTTTACACTTCTCCCTATTGCAATCCATTTTATTGCTTATGGCCCAGCTCTCCAGTCTATCGAGGTCATTCTGAACTCTGACCCTACCCTCCGAGGTATTAACTACCCCTCCTAACTTGGTGTCATCTGCAAATTTGATTAGCATGCTCTCTATTCCATCATCCAAGTCATTTATAAAAATATTAAATAGTACTGGTCCCACGACAGACCCCTGTGGCACCCCACTGGTCACTCCTCTCCAGGATGAAGTTGTGCCATTAATGAGCACCCTTTGGGTTCGGTTGGTCAACCAATTACCAATCCACCTAACAGTAGCAGTGTCCAGCCCACATTTTACTAGCTTTGTTTCAAGAAGATCATGGGGGACTTTATCAAAGGCTTTACTGAAATCAAGGTACACTACATCTACAGCATTCCCTTCATCTACCATACTTGTCACTCTTTCAAAAAAAGATATGAGATTTGGCATGACCTGTTTCTGAGAAACCCATGTTGACTCAGTGATAACGGCATTTCTTTCTAAGTGCTTACAGACTGTCTGTTTAATTATCTGCTCTTGTATTTTACCTGGTATTGATGTCAGGCTGACTGGGCGATAATTGTTTGGGATTTCTCCCCCCCCCTTTTAAAGATGGGGACCATATTTGCCCTCCTCCAGTCTGCTGGAACTTCTCCTGTTCTCCATGAATTCTCAAAGATTATTGCCAGTAGTTCTGAAATCACTTCAGCCAGTTCTTTTAACACCCTTGGATGCAGTTCGTCTGGCCCCGGAGACTTGAATTCATTAAGAGTAGCCAGGTATTCCTGTACTATCTCAGTGTCTATACTATGCTGTAATTCCCCTATTGCATCCTCTGCTCCATTATTCTCAGGTTGAGCACTATTTCCCTTTTGGGAGAAGACTGATACAAAGAAGGAATTATGTAATTCTGCCTTTTCTGCCTCCCCTATTAATAACTCACCATCCTCTCCACTCAGTGACCCCATCGTTACCTTGATTTTCCTTTTGTTATGGACATAACCAAAAAAACCTTTTTTGTTGTTTTTAACTTCCCTGGCTAGCTGGAGCTCATTTTGTGCTTTAGCCTTCCTGACTTTCTCCCTACATGTGCTGGCTACTTGTTTGAATTCCTCTTTGTTAATTTCTCCCTTTTCCCATTTCTTGTACATGCCTTTTAAATCCTATCTCAACCAAGAGTTCTTTAGTCATCCACCCTGGTTTCTTCAAACCTCTACAATTTTTTCTCCTGGTGGGAATTGATTGAAATTGCGCCTTCAATATCTCCCTTTTAAGAATTTCCCATCCTTCATGTACTCCCTTCTCATTCAATATTCTCACCCACGGGATCACACCCAGTAATTCCCTAAATTTATTGAAATCAGCTTTCTTAAAGTCTAGAGTACACGTTTGACTATTTCTTGCTTCTCCTTTCTGCTGTATAACAAACTCCAGGAGAACATGGTCACTCCCACCTAAAGATCCCACTCCTTCTACACCATAAACCATTATTGGTTAAGATCAGATCCAAAATGGCTGTTCCCCTTGTCGCTTCTTCCATTTTTTGGACTATGAAGTTGTCTGCAAGGGAAGTGAGGAATTTGTCGGACCTAGTTGTTTTGGCAGAGTTAGCCTTCCAACAGATGTCAGGATAATTGAAATCTCCCATTACTACTACATCTTTCTTTTTTGAATGTTTGGACATCTGTTCCAGGAAAGCATCATCTCTTCAGTTTGGCTTGGGGATCTATAATATACCCCCACAATGATACCACTATTTTTCTCTCCCTTAATTTTTACCCAGATGGTTTCAAGCTGGGTTCCAGTGTTTAAGTCCTGGATCTCCTCACAGGTGTAATCATCCCTAATGTATAATGCTACCCCTCCCCACTTCCGATTTGGTCTATTTCTCTGAAATAGGTTATACCCTTCAATTAATACATTCCAATCATGAGACTCGTCCCACCAGGTTTCCGTAATGCCTATTATATCATATTTGCTTTTTGCTATTAAAAGTTCTAATTCATCTTGCTTATTTCCCATACTCTGTGCATTAGTGTAGAGACACCTTAGACCACAGATCCTTCTTCTGAGCAGCTTATTTAAGATTGTCTCCCTCCCATTGTTACTTTTTTGAACTGTCTTTCTCTTGCGTATGTGGTACCCTCTGCAAATCTTTCATATCTATATTTGCAGTTATTGTCTTCACTTGAGGCTTTAAATTTACGTCTCGCTCCCCCGGAAGATTTGGTTTAAAGCCCTCCTTATCAGGCTTGCAAGGCTGTGGCCAAACACATTTTTACCCACCTTTGTGAGGTGCAAACCATCTCCTGATAGAAGAGCATTATCCAGGTAGCGTAAGCCATGGTCCAAAAAACCAAACCTTTCCTGGCGACACCATCGATGCAGCCGCTCATTTATTTCCAGAATTTTTCATTCTCTTCCCAATCCACGGCCTACTACAGGAAGAACCGACGAAAACACAACCTGTGCTCCCAGTTCCTTCACCTTTTTACCCAAAGGTGTATAGTCCCTTTTAATACTTTCTGGGCTGTGCCAGGCAGTATCGTTTGTTCCCACATGAATAAGAAGGAAGGGATAATGATCCGTGGGTCTAACAACTCTATCCAGACTTTCCGTCACATTCCGGATATGCGCTCCTGGCAGACAACACACCTCTTGAGACAACAAGTCCGGTCGACACACTTTACTCTCTACCCCTCTCAGTAGGGAATCCCCAATAACCAACACTCGCCTATTCCTACATTGGGGAGCAGAGGTTTGAGTCCTGTCATCCACAGGGACCTGAGAGACCAGAGAGGACTGGGCACTGAACCTTTGTTCCAATGATCCAGGCTCAGCATCTATAGGGAGGTTTTGAAACCGATTGCTAAGCAGCAGAGGAACGGAATGTCTCCTGACTTTCCTATTTCTGTGGGTAACATTCTTCCACATGTTCTTCTCCTGAGGTGGGTCCCCCTCCCTACACTGAGTTATTTGGCCCTCCTCCTCTTGCCCTCCCAAGAGGTTTTCAAGAGTTTGGTCCATGAACTCCTCCCCCTCTTTTATACTCTGCAGTGTAGACAAGCGTGCCTCAAGTCCCCTTACTTTCTCCTCCAGTAGAGCCACCAACTTACACTTACTGCATGTGTAATTGCAGTTACCCTCGGGTAGGAAAACAAACATTCCACAAACCTTACATGCCACTGCCTCCACTCTCTCACCAGCCATTCCGCTTTGATTCATTGCAAACATGGTATGGTTTCTTGCACAATCCCTCAATGGTAACCCTACTAAAAGCTTCACGACACTCCCGGTTTCAGAGTAAACTACAAATACAAACTTTGTTTCAAGGCCCCCAGACATGACCCCCAGGCTAAGAGCCACAGGCCAAGAGCCCTTGTGCTCTCGCCCTTAGGCTCGTGCCTGTGGCTCTCACAGGCTACTAAATGAAGAACTCTATGTCCCACCCCTCCAAGCCAACAGCAGAGGGCAGGGCCAGCAATTACTCCCAGCAATTACTCCAACACTCCTTACTCAGGAAACAACACTAAACAAACGAACAAAGAGAAACACTCAGAAACCCCTCTCCAACAAGCCCCAAGCACCTCTCATTCACACTCACTCTCACCCACTAACTCACTCTCACACACACCAGCCTCAGCTGAAGTTCCCAAACAGCTGAGGAACAAGCAAAAACAAAAACTTTCACTGACCTCTTTATCAGCTCTGGGTCCTGCAGACTCACAACACAACTGCCTGTGGCGAGCGTAGGCTTCTAAATGAACAACTCTCAGTCCCACACCTCCAAGCCAACAGCAGAGGGCAGGGCCAGCAATTACTCCAATACTCCTTACTCAGGAAACCGCACTCTTTAGTAGCTCTGGGTCCTGCAGACTCACAACACAACCACCTGATCCTTTTACCTTGAGTTGCTAGGGACTGAACCTGGAACCTTCTACATGCCAAGCAGATGCTCTACCACTGAGCCACAGGCCATCCCGTGTAAGAGAGGTGTGCCTCTATCTTCACCTGTGATGAAATTCCGGACTATTGGGTGGGTGGGGGGTAGAATAGAGCTGATACAGAGCTTATGTACACTTCTAGTTTATGCTGTTGCAGTGATTTGGGCCACATTTAAGGTGACCCAAACTGCAGTTTGAAATTTGAACCATGAAAATAAATGATCAATCAGATACCATAGAACTAGGGATGCAGTGCTGTGAGAGAATGCCTCAGATTTCAACAAGGGGTGGATTTCAGAAGAGAGGGAGATTCCCAGAAAGACGTACAGTTCAACACTTCGATCTACTCAGTATTGAAGTGTATATAGAAAGAAAGGAAAGCAATGCTTGAAGAATATTTCCTGAGATTTTATATTACCTAACTACAGCAATGTTACCAACACAGGTAAAACAGTCACCCTTTGAGCCTCTGGCAGGTATATTTCATATACTGGTCTACTTAATAGGCGTGTTGTTTGTAGCAAAGTGTAGACCCAGTGAGCTCGCTAGAAGTGTAAATACTCTTGGGGAATGTGATCTGAAATCCCCTTTCTCTAAATGCTGCCCTACCCAACCTGCTGGAAAGGCCTTCAATGACCCTGGCTTTAGTTTGTTTGGTCATTATTGCAGGGTACTAACGAACTCAACGAGGCACTGCTGAAGAGCATAAATGATGTCAGGAAGATCCATCTTGTTCCGTGTCACCTGAAAGGGAAATTTGTGCTGCGTTTTTCCATTTGCGCCCGCACTGTGGAATCTGCCCACGTCCAGTTTGCCTGGAAGCACATCGTGAAGCTGGCGAGTGAACTTTTGAAAGCCCAGAGCAGCAATAGTGACGGACTTGATTGACTGGATAATTTAGAGAATGATGAAGGGCCAGTGGTAGCAGTGAATTGTGGTGTCTCCCAGCTTGTCTGATATTTCAAAACTACGAGCAACAAACTATACCAGAACCAATGTGCAGATAAAAGCCTAGGAGTTGTGTCTTATCTTCTTGACCACAATCTATTCAGCCCAGCTCAGAGCAGTATCTGTGTATGTATCTGCCAAATATTATTTCTTCACACCTACTCTGCCTTCCCCCTTCAACTTGGGGGCACCTCCTCCAAGCTCTGATGGATGCATGGACAGAGCCATTTCCTAACAATTAAGGAAACAGCCCACAAGTCTTCTGCCCTAAGCTGTGATTCTCCCTCAATCTACCACTTTAGGGTAGACCCACAGAACAGAGGTATTCAATGACCAGACTCCAAACACACCACAGTATATAAAGTGCAGCTCTCTGGGTTGGAGCCAGACTAAAGTTTCCAATGGTAGGGTGGAACTTCTCTGCTTTCCCTCTCCCACTGCAGCCCATCGATATCCTGGGAAGATAGGAAACCCTGGGGGGGGGGGGTCAAGAGCATGAAGGGGTAATCAGTGGAAACTGCCAATTTAGTCTGGATCCAACCCTCTATGTATGTGGGGGAGGCCACAACAAGAATTAAATAGTGCTTGGTCAACTACCCCTTTGGATGGTGAAGCAAAATTAACAATAGGACTTGGTTAAACAAGTCCTTTTTGGATTATACTTTGCAAAGGGGGATTAATCTGCGTGAGTGGTTGGGAAAACAGAAAACGAGGCATCTGGTGCTACCAAATTCCTGTTGCTTCACTTCCCCACCAATCCATGACCCTAGCAAATTATTCCTGCAGTTTTGTATCTTCTTTAAAGTTATTGTTTGGTCATACGTGAACACAGAGAAAATAGTCATTTTATAGGACGGTTAGAACTATATCTGGCCATACAGTCTCTTGCCAATGTGATAGCTTTTCTAGTATAGGCAAGTTGTTGGTGACACCTACAAAATCAGAGTGAGAAAAGTATATATTTGGATATGTCCAACACCTTCACATTACAACGGAGTAAGCCTTATTTATTTCTGTGTAACTTTAATTGAAGTAACTGTGCTGTGCTTGGAATCATAGCTTTATTGCTACAGGTTTTGCTGCAGATTCCCATTGCCACCATCAGATCATGCTACACTGTGGTAAAGTGTTGTGGTATTTCTACAGTGTGAAATGCTAACTCTTCATTCGTTGTCTTAGTAGGCCTGTGTCCTGACCCCTTTCATGATGCTCACATATACTAAAGACACTAGGCAACGCTTAACCATCAAAAGCCTAAATGTTATTCTTTATGGGATGGTAAAGGCTAGCCTGATCTCGTCAGATCTCAGAAGCCAAGCAGGGTCAGCCCTGGTTAGTATTTGGATGGGAGACCACCAAGGAATACCAGGGTTGCTGTGCAGAGGAAGGCACTGGCAAACCACCTCTGTGAGTCTCTTGCCATGAAAACCCCAAAAAGGGGTCGCCATAAGTCAGCTGCGACTTGAAGGCACTTTACACACACACACAAACCAGTGTTTAGACCATATGATTTTAATGAATACTGTAGGCCAGGGGTGTCAGACTCAATTGTTATGAGGACCGGATATGACATAAATGCCACCTGGTCGGGCTGGGGCATGCCAGCCCAGATTGAGAGGGGGGTGCCTGCCTCGGCTGGCTCACGGGTTGGATAAGAGCTCTCAAGGGGCTGGATCTGGCCTGTGGGCCTTTGACAACCCTGCTCTAGGCACTAGTTAAGCTAGGGAATGTACACAATAATAAGGATTTTGCTTTGGTTTATTATGACCAGATGCAATGGATGTGCCTTTGGTAGTTGTGCAAAAGATGGCATTTCAGCTAGTGAAACGTCTCTCATGACAAGCTGCACATCCCAGAATTCGCTCTGTACCTTAGTTTAGGGCTGTTGAAAAAAAAATCGGTAAAGTTTGGCTTCGGCAAAATTCGGCCCTTTTAAATTCGGGCCGTGCCAAAGTCTGAACTCCCCCGCTTTGGATCCCCGAAATTCGGCAGGAGATCTGGAGTTCGGGGGGAAATTCGGCCGGGTCTTTGAAGTGCTGGGTGCAACCTGCCCAGGCGGCGCCCACCACTTCAAAGAGTTGGGAAGGGGGAAGGGGTCTTTAAAAAGCCCCCCCGCGGGCCTTCACGGGGCTTCCCTGAAGGTGCGCGGGGGGCTCTTTAAACAGATCTGCGCCTTCCAGCTGGAAGGCGCAGATCTGTTTAAAGGCCCCCCCGCGCACCTTCAGGGAAGCTCCGTGAAGGCGCGCGCGGGGGGGGGGACAGATCTGTGCCTCCCGGTCAGGAGGCGCAAATCTATTTAAAGGCCCCCTCGCGCACCTTTAGGGAAGCCCGTGAAGGCGTGGGGGGGCAGAGGGGTTTAAAGACCCCCCACCCCTCTTCCCGGGACTCCCAGGAAGAGGGGTGGTGGGTTGTCAAGCCCCTCTGCGCTGTCTGCGCAGGCAGGGCAGAGGGGTTTAAAGACCCCCGCCCCTCTTCCCGGGACTCCCGGGAAGAGGGGGGATGGGTTGTCAAGCCCCTCTGTGGTGTCTGCGCAGGCAGGACAGAGGGGTTTAAAGACCCCCCCGCCCCTCTTCCCGGGAGTCCCGCCGAATCAGGGGAAATTCGGCTGTTTTTCGGTTCGGGATGAACCAAATCGACAGCCCTACCTTCGTTACAGGAACCCTGTAGTGCAGAAGGAAAAAACTAGAAGCATTTGTGATTCCATTACATCTCCCATCTCTAACCAAATAGAAGTTACTAAAATAACTGAGATTTAGGGTTGTCAAATTTGTTGTGAAAATTCTAGCACCTCAGCCTAAGTGCTTCCCCTCTCTGAAAAGAGGAACATTTCTCTCCCCTCCCCCATTCAACCCAAAGGCAAAGTAAATCTAAGCACGTGCAGAGTTATAAAGGCAAATGGATTGTGTTTTCAAAATTGCCTTGCCTCTTTAGCAGGAAGCAGCTTTTGGGACAAGGAAAAATAAAAATGCATTATATTACAAATAAGGAAACAATAATGGAAATACCAATATACATTTTTGTTTTCCTAGCATTACTTTCTCCTTTTTTTTGGAGGCCAGCCAGGACAGTAAAATTCTGGCTGGTGTCAGGATGGAAGTCCACAGTAGGTCCTGAACCTAAAAGATGTCAAGCAGCCATTCAATTATTTACACCACTTTCCAGTTCTGCAGGCAAATGACAAGCCAGAGATGGACAGGTCCTTGTCCTCTACAGAAGCATCAAAGCCAAGCTTATTCATTCATGTGAGCAGCAAAGGGGCTCTGCAGCTGTGTACCCAGAAGAATCCTCACACTTTGCATGCCTGTGTGCATGCACACACATTAGCTGCTCTACTTGTATTAGGAAAGGACAATTTGTAAAAAGTGAAAAAATACCCCCCCACACACACAAACACAGAAGAAGAGTAATGTTGGTTTTTATACCCCACTTTTTTCTATTTTTGAGGAGTCTCAAAGCAGCTTACAATCGCCTTCCCTTTCCCACAACAGACAGCTTGTGAGGTAGGTGGGGCTGAGAGAGTTTGGAGAGAACTGTGACTGGCCCAAGGTCACCCAGCAGACTTCATGTGGAGGAGTGGGGAATCAATCCCGGTTCTCCAAATTAGAGTCCACTGCTTTTAACCATGCCACGCTGGCCAAGGCACACTCTACACTGCATCTCTGAAAATGTTTGCAAGTGTCAGGCAATCTGAATCTGCCTGCTCAGCACCCACAAGCCACGTGGCTACAAGGGATAATGGGATCAATTCAGACATATAGCACTAGTACTAGAAAATCCTGTGTGTGGTTTCCTGTTGCCACTACAGGAGCTGCAAAATGGCTCCCCTGGAAACACCTGAATCCTCAGGCGTTATTCTGTATGTTCCGGGCTGAGGTTTGGCTTTGAAAGATTCTGAGTTAATCCCTGGCAATTCGTGGCTGAAGTCTTGTGACAACACCAATGTGACAACACACAAAAGTGTTAAAAACCCCTGTCATATTGAAATACTGTGACATGGCAGCATTGCAAAGGAGAACTTTTGACTTGCCAAAGAAGCTCAAGATTGTATGGGAGCAGTGCTGGGTAGTAAGTATTTACATTAAAAGTGGGATTTCAGATACTCAGAACTGTTACTCCACAAGTAGTATTCCTCATTAGCCTATGAAGTTTGAACACAGAAAAGCACCATGAATGTTTCTGGGACTACAATGCAACTTGTACTTCTTTGGCCTGGGTGGGTGGGAGTCTTATAAATTCCGGACAGTTATCTTAGATCCCCTCCAATCTGTCTTATCCCATATCCCTATCTATGTGCATATTTACTTACCCACACACACACACTATAAAAATCTGGTTGAGTCACCTTTGGAGTTTTCCTGTATTGTATAATATTAGCTGTGAATGCTCTTTTGTAACATGGTACTGTGAAGTTTTAAAAACCTGTCGGTCTCCATGGTGGGCCTGATTCTCTCTGATCTGATAATATTGTGAATGTTGTTTGTGAAATGTCCCTCCTGGAACCCACCATATGAAATAAAGTTACCGTTTTTTTCTGGCAGAACTTCTGTGCTTTTTACAGCAGCCTGGCAAGTTGAAATTGAGCAGCTTTTCCTATTACAGCATTACAGCATATCCCAAGCAAGGCAAAACCCACAGAGTTCCTGCACAGGAACTATGCCTACGGGCAGGACAGTCCTCTGGATCCATTTCATTGTAATGTTGGCGTAATGTACCGGAGATTCTGTGCACTTCAAGCATCAAAGCAGACAGTAAAGCACTGTAAGAGGAGATGCTGATGCCGAACAAGGAGTCGATGGTAGCGATGACAGAATGAAGGGAGAGGGCAGTGGGGAGAGTGACAGAAGCACTGCTGCCACCAGGGGAGCTGGGCAGGTGGAGGAAGTACAGGCAGTGTGCAAGTGAGCAGGTAGGCAAGCGAGGGAGTGATGGGAGAAGCAGCAGGGAAGGAAGCAGGAGGCAGTGAGGAGGGTGAGAGAGGTGGCACCACCAGGTGTGTTAGGCAAGAGGAGTAGGAGGAAGGGTACGAGTAAGAGAAAACAGTGGGAGGGAACAGGCAAGGCAGGGCAGGAAAAGTAAGAGAAACCAGTGGAGGGAAAAAAGGTAAAGAAAGGAATTATTACTTTAAATGTATTACTTTAAATTTATATCCTGCCCTTCCCAGCCAAAGCTAGGCTCGGGGCAGGTAACAACATTAAAACCATTTTTCAACAAACCATAATACATATACATTTAAACCAATAAATATCAAAACAGAAATAAACCGTAAAATAACAGAAGGTGCTCAGTTAGAGAGTAGTAGCTGTTGATAAGCACTGCAGTCTGACATTCCCCCCCTCCCCATAGATCGTAAGATAGAATAAAAGAGGGGGGAAGGTAGGGAGGCCAGCGCAGATGACACCCATGGCAGTCCTCAGTTACAGCCCTGGTGGAATAACTCTGTATTACAGGCCCTGCAGAACTGTTTGAGGTCCCACATGGCCTTGATGATACTGGGAAGGGAGTTCCACCAGGCTGGAGCCAGGGCCAAAAAAGCCTTGGCTCTCGTCGAGGACACCCATATGCGGGACCGCCTCTCCTGGTATGTTCCCCAGAGAAGCTTACGTTCATGTAATTCTAACTTGCTGGTGATCCCTGGCCCAAGGAGTATCTGGCTGGCCTCGACCAGGGTCAGGGCTTTTTCGGCCCTGGCCCCTGCCTGGTGGAATAGCCTCCCTAATGAGATCAGGGCCCTGCGGGACTTTCAGGAGTTTCGCAGGGCCTGCAAGACGGAGCCATTCCGCTGGGCTTATGGTTGAGGCCAGCGACGGTTCTCATTATAGTTACTGGCCTGCCTAGTCCTCCCCCCCCCCGCTTTCCCCACTGCTGAGCACCACCCCTTCAAGACCACCTTAGGGTGTGGTTAATTTTATTACAAATTTCTGTCTCTGGAGTTTTGGCGCCATTGAGGGACATTACTGGGCTATTTTAAATTATTTTAAACTATTTTAATGGGTTATTGTTTTATTGTGTTTTTAGACTGTGTAAGCCACTCTGAGCCCGACCTTCGGGTTGCGGAGAGTGGGGTAGAAATGTAATAAATAAATAATAATATGCTCCTAGGGCTGGGGACCACCAATAAGTTGTTATCCATGGAACGTAAAGTCCTTTGGGGGTGTACCAGAAGAGGCGGTCCCGAAGGTACTGATGTGGTCGTGATCCCCCATTAACATACAGTCCAATGGCTCAATGAGGCAGGAGGCTGGATTTGAGCTAATTGGCCAAGGAGTCATAACCGGGTAAGCCAAGTCACAGACTAATGAGCTCTGCAGTCTTGTCACACACCAGGGAGCGGCAATGCAAGAGGTTTTATAGACATTTGACATTCCAATAACATCCGATGTAGCTTGTCACTGCAATGTCATAGTTTGTACAGTGCGGGTGGGAGCATTGCTACATTGAGTGAATAGGGTTCTATTGTTCCCTTGCGAGGAGAAACAAAACTTAAAAGAAGGAGTATGCGGGAGGGAAACTGTTCCCTTATGTGAGAGGAAAGATTCTAGCCTTTGGTCTGTGTGTGTGTGTGTGTGTGTGTGCCTACTTGCTTGATGCTAAAGACAGGGGGTTTGGGACAGCTGACAAGCGGCTTCTTTGGGGATGCGTGCAGCTTGAGTGTCTGAATGAGGTCACTCAATCATAACAGTACGAGGCTCCCAGACCGTGTAAGGCTTTAAAGGTCAAAACCAGCATCTTGAACCTGATCCAATGCTCCAGCTGGAGCTAGTGCAATTGGCGAAGTACTGGCTATATATGTTCCCGCAGCAAGGTCCCCGAAGGAGTCTCAACACAGCACTCTGTACCAACTGGAGTCTCCGGATCAGTCTCAAGGGCAGCCCTACGTAGAGCAAAAGTTACAGCAGTCCAGCCTAGTCACATGGATCTCTGTGGCTAGGAGAGGTAAGGCACCAACTGCCAGGCCCAGCGGAGATGGAAAAAGGCCACCTTCATCACACCTGTGACCTTAGCCACCATTGACAAGGAGGCATCAAGGATCACACCCAGACTGATGGGGGGTGCAGATGTTAATTGCACACTGTCAAAAGCTGGGAGATGGCATTTCACCCCCAAGCCACCCCAACCGAGATACTGGACTTCCGTCTTTGATGGATGCAGCTTCAATTGGCTTTTCTTCAACCACTCCAGATGGCCGTCCATCAACAGGTAAAGCTGGGTGTCATTAACGTACTGATGAAAACCCAGCCCAAAACTCCTGACAAGCTGGGCAAGGGAGAGCATACAGATGTTAAACAATATAGGAGAGAGGATCACACCTTGTGGTACCCTGCACAACAAAGGGTGTTGTTGCGATACCATCTCCCCAGGCGCCACCCTCTGTCCCCGACCTTGGGCACAGGTCCAAGAGGCAAGTGGTTAGCCCCACAGCTAACAGGATCTTGTCAGCATTGGCTTCCGAAAGCTGACTGAACTGGTCCAAAAATGAACCAGAAGACAAGCAAGGGGCCTCTAGTTCACTTACTGTATCAAAATTGGCAGGGAGGTCATGGCGGAGCAACAAAAAAGCTCATAAATGCCTCACAGCTATGGGCTGTGACTATTCTTCTAAGAATTATCCTAAACAACTGTGTCAGGCGAGAGCTAGTGGACGCAATGGAGGCTGCATAATATTCCTTCTTAGCAGGAAGGAAGGAATGGAACTTCCAACCCCCTGTGAGTGTCATGGGTTCCCCACTTGTATGATACTAATTTGAGAAAATGGAGTTTTTTCCTTTGGATTCTAATTTTGCTTTGTATAGTCCATATTTCTCAGAGTTTATGTTATATAGACTATGTAGCGTAAGAGCCATACTTTCCACTGACAGAAGTAGAAGCCGTTCCATTACAATCAATAGAAACTGATCTGATTAAACTTGCATTTACTGTCACATACGAATCTTATTATCCTGCTGAGCAACGTGGTAAAGTTTTACAGGCTTCCCCATCTTAATGGAGCGAAGAACCTACCATATTAGTCAAGTTACCAGCCTTCAATGACAAGATTGCATCTCCCAACCTTATTCTGCCACCCAACAGACAAAATACCCTTTCCAACGGCTTCTCCTGTTGCCATTACTGTTAGCAGAAGACAGTTTCACAACCAACAGGTTCGTTCCCTGGTATCTTCGCCCAATTAAACACACCAATGCAGGAGAAAGTTGAAAGATTTATTATTCAGCTGAATAACAGGCTCTGGTTTATAGGTAGAAGCAAGGATTTTTAGTCCAGCATAGGGTTATATACTTGCCAAGATGTCGATCATTACAAATGTCATTCTTTCCCCCGCCTTATACATGCTTTACCCTGTTCTACCCATAACATACCTATACACACACGTCGCATGATGAGAAAACGGAGGCGATTTTCCCTTTAGGGTGGGCAATTTACTATGCTAATAAATACTCTATACTCTGGCCTTGGCCAAAGCAACAACCTCATCAACAGGCTAATAGAACAATTGGTGCATGGGGGAGACTGTGGATACACTGCCCTTCCTTATCGCCTACAACCACACCAGAAGTCCGTCAAGCCACGGCTCCTCTCATCTACTTTAGAAAGCTGCTCTATTTATTTTCATTAACCCTTAACTCAGGCCCACATTACCAGAAGTAAACGGAGAAGCTGCAGGCTCCGTCCTTCAACACACTAAAATCTGCTCCTTAACTTAAGGCAGACCTTGAACATTTTTTCTTTGGATCTAGAAGCCAGACTCACAATTTAGGAGCCAGCAAATACACTATTGTCACTGTCAAGCAAGCTGCCTCAAGCAGGTCTCTGGAGAGAGGGTATAGCTCCGTGTTGGTGAACCTATGGCACGCGTGCCACAAGCGGCCACCCATAGAGACCTCTCTATGGGCACGCGTGGAGCCGCTGGGCCCCCCCGCCCGTCCCCCTCCTCCACCCCTCCTCGCGGCCTCGACGCCATATGCCTCCCGCCACCCTGCTCCACCTCAGCAGCAGCAGCACCGCCGCCCCACCCAGGCACCGCTCTACCCGCCGCCGCCCGCTCATGCTCGGCCCCGAGGGCTGCCTTGCCGGCTGCACCACTACGCCCACCGCCTCGCCCCCGCCCCGCGACAAAGTTGGCTGCCCATCCCCCTCCTCCGCCCCTCCTCGCGGCCTCGACACAAGTTTCCAACTTTGTTGCGGGGCGGGGGCAGGGGCGGTGCGGCGGGCGTAGCGGTGCGGCCGGCAGGGCAGCCCTCGGGGCCGAGCATGAGCGGCCGGTGGCGGCGGCGGGTCCAGAGTGGCGCCTAGGTGGGGCAGTGACACTGCTGCTGCTGCTGCGGTGGAGCAGGGCAGCGGGAGGCATATGGCTTGCGGCGGGGCGGCTCTTCCGCCGGCCGGCCCGGCGCCCCCGCCGTGGTACCACACCTGAGCCGGGTGGCGGCCGAGGAGCTGCTGGCCTGGGCTGGCTGTGATGGCAGCTTCCTGGTGTGCGACAGCGAGAGCATGGCCGGCGCCTTCACCCTCTGCCTGCTGTGAGTGGCCCTGGCCCGCCGGGGAGCATGGCGCGACGGGGCGGGCGGTCCGCGGTCCCCCTTCCTGGGGCGGGGGGCGCTCAGTGCTGCGCTGCCGGAAAGCCTTCACTTGGCAGAGGCGGGGCACAAGGATCATGGAAAAAAAAAACCCCACAAAAAAGGAGGTTTTGCCTTGGATTTGCCACTCAGATGCACATTTTCCCCATCAGATTCTCAAAACTCTGCATGGGGGGTTATTGGCCATTGTGAATGGGAAGTTTTGCCTTGGATTTGCCACAATGGTTCCATATTAACATACCACACCCTCATTAGCACATTATCTTGATACTTACAATGATTAGCACATTACCTTTGATACTTTTTGCAGGACGATGATTCAGCTCAAACCCAACCCCTTTCTGACTATATATTACTCTTCCTACACACTTGACACTGAGAGACACTGTCCTTCAGTGTTACTCCTCTGAAGATGCCTGCCACAGTTGCTGGCGAAACGTCAGGAAAGAAAATACCAAGACCACAGTTACACAGCCCGGATAACCTACAAGAACCAATTTGTCAGTCATTGTCATGATTTAATTTTATGGATGACAAAGGATAGCACAATTATAGCACAATTAGTTCTGAAAATGAAATCCTTAAAGTGTGGAATTCTCTGCCAAATAATTTTAAGTCAATGAAAGCACTTGGGATTACTTTCCTTACTTTCTTTGGATCATCTTATGATTTGTTTTTTCTAAACCAAAACCTCAGTATTCAGGTTAAATTGTCGTGTTGGCACTTTGCGATAAATAAGTGGGTTTTGGGTTGCAGTTTGGGCACTCGGTCTCTAAAAGGTTTGCCATCACTGGTATAGCCATTCACTAGAATTTACTTCATAAACAAAACTGTACATCGCCCTTTTGCTGTCTACGTGTAAAACAATAAAACAGTTAAATATTATAAATTTGCCTCTGGTTGTTGGGAACTTTTATTCTATGGTCATTTGTTTTATATATATATATATGTAATGTACTTAAAGAAAAGAGATTTAAACCATATAAGACAGCAAGGTACGAGTAACAGTAGGGTTGACAGGTACTCCCTGGCCACCAGTGAGGGATGGGGGGCTAGGGTTGCCAGATCCAGGTTGGGAAACTCCTGGAGATCTGGGGATGGAACCTAGAGATCACAGGGACCTCAGTGGGGTACAATGCCATAGAGTCCACCCTCCAAAGCATGCATTTTCTCCAGGGGAAATGATCTCTGTAGTTTGGAGATGAGCTGTAATACTGGGGGATCCCCAGGTCCCACCTGGAGGCTAGCATCCCTACAGGGCAGCAAGCACAGGTGCCAGTATTTTCATGCAAACTGGGCTACTGCTTCTACTAAAAGCCACCTAATTTCCTTTATAGATGCCGTCCTGGGTGAAAGAAAGGCGTACTTAAGAAAAGCCATGCTGGACCAGACCAAGGCCCATCAAGTCCAGCAGTCTGTTCACACAGTGGCTAACCAGGTGCCTCTAGGAAGCCCACAAACAAGACAACTGCAGCAGCACCATCCTGCCTGTGTTCCATAGCACCCAAGATAATAGGCCTGCTCCTCTGATCCTGGAGATAATAGGTATGCATAATGACTACCATCCATTTTTACTAGTAGCCATGAAAACCCCTCTCCTCCATGAACATGTCCACTCCCCTCTTAAAGCCTTCCAAGTTAGCAGCCACCACCACATCCTGGGGCAGGGAGTTCCACAGTTCCGTGAAGAAATACTTCCTTTCATCTGTTTTGAATCTCTGGCCTTTCAGCTTCAGCAGATGACCCCTCGTTCTGGTATTATGAGAGAGGGAGGGAAACGTCTCCCTGTCCACTCTCTCCATACCAGGCATCATTTTTCAGACCTCTATCCTATCTCCCCTTAACCAGTTTGAAACGGTGATTTCGACAAGAAAACCATACAGCGAGAAAGGGGGGAGGAGACCCTGTCCTCCACGTTGCTCTCTCCCTTAAAACTGCGAGCCCAGCGGCTGCATTTTGCGGGACAAAACGTCCCAGGAGAGAACCTCGGAAATATATGACATTCTACTGCTATCTACTTTTTATCTAAAAGGGGGGGAAATATCCAGCCCCCTCTCTCCACGCCAGGCATAACTGTACAGATCTCTATTATAGCTGAAGAACTGTTAAAAGAACGGGGAGAAATTCAACGGCCCCAGGGCAACGGTTGCCTCCTCCTCCTCGGCTCGCTTCGCGCCTCCCCTCAGAGAAACTCCAGAAGAGCCCCTCCCCTCCCCCTCCCCCTCCCCCTCCCCCTCCCCCTCCCCCTCCCCCAGCACACGCAGGCGCGGCTACGAAGTTCAGCCGCTGCCGCCGCCTCCCACTGAGCGGAGCGTTTCTGCCGAGGGGTCCCTTTGATTGGCTGGCGCCTCAAAGGGGCGGGGTTTGGGAGGCCGTTGGCGTTTTGGCGCGCGGAGGTGGAGGCGGGGCTTCGGCTGAGGGGTTGGCGGTTATTCTTCTGGTGGGTCGAGCCCCGCTTTATGGGATGGGATGGGGTGGGGGCGCTGTGAAGAGAAAGAACCGGGGTGGGGGGTGCTGTTGAGGAGGGGCGGCGGCATGCTACCGCTTCCTCCTCTTCCTAATGCTTCTAGACCATACCGCCCGGAGTCGTTGTGCTTCCGTCTCCCCGCCCGCCATTGGAGGGCCGCTTTTGCCTCGCCTCCTAGACGCCTTGGCGCAGGCCATCGCCCGGCCAGGCGGCAGCCGCGGAGTCGTTGTTGCCCGTGTTCATTTCCCGGCCGCGCGGGGCCCTGTGGGCGGGGGGGGGGGTCTGAAGGGCGAGCGGCAAAGTCAAGGTCTTCCAAGCAACGGGCTGCTGGGCAAGGAGCGATTTGGGATCGGGGCCCCAAGTGAAGGGGGGTGGGGTGGGGTGGGTGGATGTGGTGTTCGCTCTTTCCGCCTGGCACCTTTTACTCTGTCGTCTTTCACACTTTATTACCGTTAGGGTAAAAGTGAGGCAAAGTTTCCTGGAGTCGCACGTGCCGCCAGATCAGGTTACAAACTGCCTGGAGACAATAATAATAATAATAGTAATAATAATAATAATAATGGCCCTGTATGTAAAGGCTTTATTTGCCAGGCAGTTTAATTTATCTCAGTGTCATGAAAAGGCATCGCAATCTCGTTTCCAGGCATTAAGCCTCTGTTAAAGCCTCAGGGCGTTTTTCTCCCGGCCTGTTGGCAACCCTTCTAGCAATGATCTAGGGCAGTGGTTCCCAACCTTTTGACCAGGGACCACTAGGACTTTTTTGTTCGGCGCAGGGACCCCAAGGCTCAAAATAAATTTGAAAATAAACCTTAATCATAACTGTTAGTTCAACATTAAAATTAGAATAATATTTGAATATATATATATTATAATAGAGAACTTTTAATTGAAAATATTAATTTATTATGGGTTTATAACTTTGTTTTGCGGACCTTAATTTAGTTCTCGCGGACCCCTGGTTGGGAACCAGTGATCTAGGGGAAAAGGGTATTTCTATGCCCCAACGAAGGAGTCTCTGGGTCTGTTCCAGGGTTGTGCAAATTGTCACTTTGGGGTCCGGAAGCAATTTCCCTCCAGGCCTGATTGGCTAGGGATCCTGGAGGTTTTTTTTGGGGGGGGGGATCTGAACATAGAGTAGGGGTCACTGGGGCTGTGGGGGGAGGTAATTGTGAATTTCCTGCATTGTGCAGGGGATAGGACTAGATGACCTTAGTCCCTTCCAACTCTGATTCTATAAACCCCCCCCCCCCATTTTTTCACTGTATCTGGGTTTGCAGGGGTGGAATAATCATGGTCACCAGGAGGGGAAAAGTCCTGGCGCGCCAGAGGTGTTGGGAGTTGCTTCTCCAATACCTGGGCAATGTATGTGGTGACCGCTGCAAGGCCCTGCTCTGGCATTTTGTATGGTGGCTGCTGCTGGGTGGACTGAGCCTGGGCACTTTGGGTCCCATTCCACACATTAACCCATCTCTGCTAAAGGGACTGGATACTTTCCTCCCAGCTAGGTGGCAACAATATCTGTATGTAACATATTTATACAACATCAAAACATGAGATGTGTAATAAGAGGAAGACCTTGTGTATGAGACAGTTGCTGAGATGAGCAGTTTTAAACTGCATGTAAAACCATTACATCAAAGAATAATATGTTTGAAATTGGATGAATATATTCAGTAGTACTGAATTAATTATATATCAGTATTCATTAACTGGCATCCAGAAACTACGTCTATCCCAACGTAAGGTCTTGAGATAGTATTCCAGTTCTTTTTGTCTTCATGTGGTGATGGAAAGTGCTGTCAAGTTGCAGCCGATTTACAGCAACCCCATAGTCCAACATATATAAGGTCCTTCCGTTCCTACCAGTCTGTGTAGCTACGAACGGTATGAGGCTTGTACAGCCCTCCCATATTTACCATATCAGTGTTCTAGAGGGAAGAGTGTTAGCCAGGAAACTTCCAAACCAGGATTGCAGGAGGCCATTGTCTTTATCTCTCGAATGTATTTTTGCTAATTAAGCTGTTCTGGTCGTTGTCCATAGATAACGGCAACCCCAAGATCTAATGTGGAGGTGGAGCAAGATGTCAAACCTCAGAAGAGAGGAGTGCCTGCACTACTGTTATTTTTGTAACAATGTAATCCTAAACGAGATACACCCTTCTAAATTGACTGAGGTCCAGTGGTCTTAGAAGAGTGTCTAGAATTGCATTGTAAGGATCAACACATATACTTCTAAGTATACATGCTTAGCATGGCATTGTAAATGTAGGAGGGTGTTGTTTGAATGCAGAAGGTTGGTGTGAATGATAGGAGGAATTATTGAGTCCTCTGCTGTTGAGAGATTCATGCTCCCTTTGACAGATAGCACCATAAAATGTTTGAACCCCAAAGCACTACCTAAACTGAAAAATGTTAGATTATTTTTTTAGATGTCTGAAATATTTGACAGGATTTAATTGTGGTCAAGTGAGGTGATGAATGAAAGAAGTATTGACACTTGACTGTCTCTTCCATAGCTACGGCTAATGTTGAGGTAAACTTTCCCCCAGCACTAAATCTTTTTGTTTGTTTCTCTGTAGATCATGGAGACTGCTAGTCCCAGTGACATATACCTGAGTGAATGGCAGAAGAATTTCTTTGCTGTTACCTCTGGCACCTGCACACCAGGACAGAAGGCAGATGCATACCGTGCACAAGTTTTACGCATTCAGTATGCATGGGCAAACTCTGAGATCTCCCAGGTTTGTGCTGCCAGCCTGTTCAAAAAATATTCAGAAAAATACTCTGCAATTATTGACTCTGACAACACAGAAACTGGCTTGAATAACTATGCCGAAAACATTTTGACTTTGGCACAAAGTCAGCAAAATGACAGTGACAAATGGCAATCTGCTTTGACAACAAGTAATGTGATGGAATTAGAGTGTGTGCAAGAGATGATGCAGACTGGCAAAGAGTTCCAGAGGTCTCTGATGGCACAAGCAGATAAAGAGGTCAATGCCTCTGTTTCTTCAGGTCTTCCCAAACCTGCTCTCTGCTCTGGTGATGGGCAGTCTGTTGTTGAAGCTGGCTCATCAAGTTGTATAAGTCAGGGACCAGATATCCTTGTGGGTCCCCCTTCTCAGAATGGCATAGCTTCCTCAACCAAAGTAGCAGTTGCACATTCTTTTTCATCTGTGCCTGTAAGTGATGTGTCTGATAGAGGGACTCATGCAACCCCATTATTTAATAGTTCTCTGAAATATGCAAGTATTTCTGGTTTGGGGCAGAATTCCTCATCTACTCAGTCTGCTTTTCCAGCAGGGGTGAACAATCTGGGAAAAAGGAAAACTTTTTTTGGAGTTAGTGAAGAAAGCAGTAATATAGCTTATGGGTATAAGTCTTCAGTTAATACAGAAGGAAAAGACATTTTTGGGAGTAGAAGCAGAAACAATGAGAATAGAACATCTGGTTTCAAAACTGCAAAGGAGCAGCTCTGGGTGGATCAGCAGAAAAAATACCAAAATCAACCCCAGCGTGCAACACTCTCCTCTTATGGTGGTATAAAAAAATCTTTGGGAGCTGGAAGGTCTCGGGGGGCATTTGGAAAATTTGTCCCTCCAGTGCCAAAACAAGATGGAAATGAAAATTTGGGAGTGCAATGCAAACCTGGTGCAGAGTCGACTTGTCCTACAGATGAACGGTTAAAGAATATAGAACCAAAAATGATAGAACTTATCATGCATGAGATTATGGATCGTGGGCCTGCAGTCAACTGGGATGATATTGCTGGAGTTGAGTTTGCAAAAGCAACTATCAAGGAGATAGTAGTGTGGCCTATGTTGAGGCCTGACATTTTTGTTGGCTTACGGGGTCCACCAAAAGGAATTCTTCTGTTTGGTCCCCCTGGGACAGGGAAGACGCTCATTGGCAAATGCATTGCATGTCAGTCTGGTGCCACATTTTTTAGCATCAGTGCTTCTTCACTGACTTCTAAGTGGGTTGGTGAAGGGGAAAAGATGGTCCGTGCATTGTTTGCTGTGGCACGATGCCATCAGCCTGCAGTAATTTTTATTGATGAAATTGATTCTCTCTTGTCGCAGCGTGGAGATGGGGAACATGAATCTTCTAGAAGAATAAAAACTGAGTTCTTGGTTCAACTAGATGGAGCAACAACTTCTTCTGAAGACCGCATATTAGTTGTGGGAGCAACCAACCGTCCACAGGAGATTGATGAGGCTGCTAGGAGGAGGCTGGTGAAGAGACTGTACATTCCACTTCCCGAAGCTTCCGCCAGAAAGCAGATAGTGTCCTGTCTAATGTCAAAGGAACACTGTTCCCTAACTGAAGAGGAAGTGGAGCTCATTGTCAAAAAATCAGATGGGTTTTCTGGGGCTGATATGACTCAGCTTTGTCGAGAGGCTTCTCTAGGTCCCATTCGTAGCCTTAAGTCTGTTGATATTACAACTATTACACCTGAGCAAGTACGACCTATTATTTTTCAAGATTTTGATAATGCTTTAAAAACTGTGCGCCCTAGTGTTTCCTCCAAAGATCTGGAATTGTATGACACCTGGAATCAAACATTTGGTTGTGGAAGATAAGGGAAATGAATTAGGATCTGGAAAATTTTTTTATATTTTAAAATTTCTAAACTGTTCTAATAAATGTGAAGAAATTGACAAAATTGTGTTTTTTGCTTCACTGAACTAAATTGTTTTTTGCTTGACTGAACTAATGCCATAGAGCAGATAGAGACTGCTTTTGAAAGAGGCATTCTCACTATGGCAGGTTATACTTGAAGAATTTACTTATGAGTAAACATGTATTCATGGCCTGCTGTACATTGTGACAACATTTGAGCTGTTCCACCATACTGATACACAGTATCTATGGAAAGAAGCAGGAGTGCTTTTTTTGCTATGTAAGTCAAAAACTCACTGGCTTAAGACTTTTAGGGCTGGGCATTCATCAGAGTCACTGGGTATACTGTAAAGCTGTCACCGCATTCTTTTCCTCCACTCAGACTTGAAGTCTGCCTAAGCTGCTTTGGGCGGTTTGCCCCCCATCCCCTCTGTCTCCTGTGCAGTTTGTACATGCCTGGAATGAGGAGGCAGAGTGCTGAAGTGGTAGACTTATCATTTTAGACTGTGTAAGAAGGGTTGTATTTGTCAAAGTTCCCCTACATTAATAGTTCCCTACAAGTGGACAAGTAGCAGACCAAGGGCTAAACTGGCAAATTTCACTTGGATGTGCCAATTTTTTAATTCCAAGGTGTTTTCACGCATATTTATTAATTAAAATATTTATATCCTGTTCTTGTCAAAAGATTCAGGGCACATACCAGAATGCCAGATGGCAGAAAAATAAAATCACAAAACATAAATTCCGCTAATAAATGAAACATTACAAAGACATATTAATCCTAAGTTCCTTCGTTGCAACATCCCTCCCACCTTCTGATTGGGATATAAGGTCTCGGAGATTTCCATTCCGACTCATGTACGATGAAGGGACCTTTGACTCTTGAAAGCTTATACCTCAAAAACCTTGTTGGTCTCTTAAGGTGTTACTGGACTCGAATCTAGCTGTTCCACAGCAGACCGATATGACTGCCCTCTGAAACTCAAAAATGCATGGAGCATTCCCACTTGACCAGCCATCTCTTCAAAAGTGGTTACCTGTCCATGTCAGTTCACTCAGTTGATAACATTAATTGGCGATCTGGGTATACTTTCACCCTGCTCACAAGCAGCTGCAAGAGGTGTAACCACAGGACAGCCTTTCATCCATAGTCGCCTCACCCAAAAAATCACAAGGTTGGAAGAGACCACAAGGGCCATCCAGTCCAACCCCCTGCCATGCAGGATCCCACCCATTTTTCTCTACACAAACTTTATACTACCATATCCTTTTATAGTCAAAGTGCCTTAATTGCAGCATCCCCATCATGATACAGGTGCTTGAGATGTGTAAACATTTCAGGTGGGTTTAATGGCAAAAGAAAAAAATCAGCCTGGTAGGTACAGATTCTTAACTCCCTGCCTCAAACTGGACTGTGGGTCAAGGAAGAAAAAATCACTGGGGAAGTTGGGTATTGGAGAACTTGCTCTTTGCCCGTCATTTTTTCTCTTCTCAAAGTTTCAGTGCTCATCCAGCCCAGAAAGTGGGCTATTTGAACAGCATTTCTCCCTTGTGCACCTGCTAACCCACCTATGTTTGGAGTACCTTCCACATAGCCCCTGAGAAAGCATCAGCAGTAAATAAAACCACTAACAAGGGTAACTTTCATGTTGGCTGAGCCAGGGGGGAAGAATGATGGAGGAACAACATGAGGAACAATGTTCAGGATTTCATTGCTACTTGTGCATTTATACCTTGGTGGCTATCCCTACATGCCTGGGGAAATGTTGGATGCATCCCTCAAACCTGCATGCCATACGGCAAATGTTAGTGAGGACTTTCGAAATCAGGTTATGATATGAGGAAGGTATCAGGGTCTGCATGTTTAAGAAAAAGTATTTTTTAAAACGCTACTTGGTAGGCCTATGCTTGCTCTTGGGATTTTATTAGAAAAAAATGTAGAGCCACATTGGTCCATGCAAAGGCCCAAATCAAGAACAAAATCCATATACCTTTTATTAGGACCAGCCAAACTGGCACAAACATTGTTCAAGCTTTCAGGTTCACAAGAGCTCTTCATCAGGCTGGATGTTACAAAATTTAGAAGGGTAGAAGGCAGAATTCGCAGGCCATGATCATAACGTCTGATCTTGTAGGTATCTTTTGGATCATAGCCACTGTGTAGCACTGAAAGAAAAGTTAGCTTGTGATCAAATAAATACATGTTAAAACTTGACTACAATCTTTCTTCTGTACAGATATTTTGCTCATGTAGTAAAAAATTAATGTGGCACTTATGGTGAAATTGCCTTCTCTAATGACTTTCTCTTTTATTAGTGTGCAGGCAGTTTGCATATTTATCCCACCATCTTGCAGAAATCCAGATCATCTACTGAAAATCGTGGATCCATTGAAGCCAGTGGGGGTAGGTGACTGTCTAATATACATATGTGTTCCATAATCTCCTATTAAAATGCTACCTCAAATGAAAAATAACACAATTTCACAAAATATAGACAATTGCAACAAAGCAGGGCATGAATGCAATTTAAAGGAAATGATGCAGATAAATCCACTTTAATGGATATGTTCAGTAGATGCAAAAATATAATACTCTGTTATTTCTTCTTTTTTGGCTGGTTGAACTCGGTGAGCACAACCCTCTTCTGTTATGTGGTTCAGCAACACTAAGCATTCTTTCTCCCTAAATTGTAGTAAGTAATTTCTGCAGTTTTGGAAAGGTGAACCTTTATTAACAATTAAGGCTGTTCAAAAAAATTTTGTTTCATTTTCTCCCTGTATTTCCCACATCAGAGTTAGCTAAATTGCATCGGTATATTATGAAATTATCTGCATTTCCATTTAAAAGCACTATACCAGTTAGGACACTGAACTTGATAAGACGGGTAATGATTGCTACTTTAATAAAGATAACCTCAGTCGAAAACAATGCAGACAATATGGTCTTCAATGAGATTGAAATATTCAAATGAGGAACAAGTTTGGTTCTTCAAATGGGAATTGTTCCCCCCCCCACACTTTTCCCTTTTCTCCCCCTATTATGTGACATGTCTATGAACTGAGTATTTTTTTTAAAATAAAAGTCTGCAACTTTGTAACAGTGTTTAGCATATATGGTACTCAGAAGTTCAAAACCTTTTACCCAGACCAGTGAGGGCCTGTTGAGTTTTGGCCTGTCAATGCAACTCTTAAAGGCACAGAGTTCCTGTTACATAAAAAGTGGGTCTCTATTTTTTTGAAAATATGTCATACTCAAAATTTGGCAGGCTGGGTTGAGAGTCCCTACTTTTCACAGACATAGATGATAACTATGGACACAAATTCTGTCTAACCCTTTGGATACTGTGTGTGTGTGTGTGTATGTAGAGAGAGAGAGATGGACTAATTGGGCTGCAGTTAAAAAACTTATTAATAAAAAATCTACAAAAACCGGTGGTGCAGGTAAATTGACGGAAGTGTTGGATGTAAATACACTTTGCTCATACCATTCATTGACAAAGATTTCTTTAACTGATAGCAGCCCTCATTTATTTATTTTTGTGTTTTCTGTCTCTCACTTTAGAAGGATCACCAAGAAGAACTTACACAAAATGAAAAAAATACAGGCATACTTCATTTTATTGTGCTTCGCTTTATTGCGCTTTGCAGATATTGTGGTTTTTTTAGAAATTGAAGGTTTGTGGCAACCCTGCGTTGAGCAAGTCTATTGGCGCCATTTTTTCAGCACCATGTGCTCACTTTGTGTCTGTGTTACATTTTTAGCTATAAAGTATTTTTAAATTAAGGTATACACATTGTTATTTTTAGACATAATGCTATTGTACACTTAATAGACTTCAGTATAGTGTAGACATAACTTTTATATGCACCAGGAAACCAAAAAATTAGTGTGCCTCTCTTTATTGCAACAGTTGCTTCACTGCAGTTGTCTGGAACCAAATCTGAAATATCTCTGAGGTATGCCTATACAGTGGATTGTATTCAACCACCCCACTCAGCAAAGTATGTCTCCTCCTTCCAGACTAAAAAGTATTCTTCCTATGGAAGTGAGCTTTTTTTCCACTGGAAGAGTCACTTCTGTCAGAGTAGGCTCCTTCGGCTGGAGGGAGGCTTGCAAGCAAATGAATTTGGGGATGCTTCCAGCCCTTCCCACCCAAACATGAACTCTCATTAAACCCTTCTGATGGTTTCCAGCCCCTTTCATCCAGTCACAGTTGTCTAATAAACACAGAATGGTACAATTTTTTTAAAAAAAAGAATATATGAAATGCTTTTAATAGTTCATTAAAAATATAAAAGGGCATGCATATATAAAAGTACATTCTTCCAGGTTTTGTGCTGTACTATGTCTGAAACTATTTACTGCGTTTAGTTTGTCTTTCAGTCTATCGTATTGTTTGAAGTTCCCCTTTCCCTATCACCTTCATTACTCAACCTTTTTGGCTCAGTCCTAAGTATTACTAGATGGTCTAGGTGACTAGAAGGTTGGTTTGATGTCGCTGTTTTATCTAGCTGGCTTGCAGGAAGGATGGATTGATTTAAATCAAAGTAATCTACATTCAGCAACTTTACTCTTGATTTCATTTGCCAAGAAAAAAAAGGCTGAGTTAAATCACTGAATTAAATTAAGGTCTTTCCTAAATAAAAGTTAATACTAGTTTGTTGCTAAAAGCCTAAAAACATGCAGATTTAAAACTGAATAGGATCTTTATACAGCCACAGAAGCTACTTAATAAGTAAAAAATATTTAATACTTCTTCAATTTTAGAAGACCACGCTCAATAGCTTGCTTATTGTAACAGTGACCCGAAATAGGATCCTCTTACAGCCTTTAGCCTTAACAGAGTTTTCATAGGCGGGTGCTGATTGGACTAAACCAGTGGTTCCCAACCTTTTTTTGACCAGGGACCACTAGGACTTTTTTGTTCGGTGCAGGGACCCAAAGGTTCAAAATAAAAATTCTGAGAATTTGAAAATAAACATTAAACTTAGAATAATATTTGAATATATATTTTTATAATAGAGAACTTTTAATTGAAAATATTAATTTATTATGGGTTTATAACTTTGTTTCGCGGACCTTAATTTAGTTCTTGTGGACCCCTGGGGGTCCACGGACCCCCGGTTGGGAACCAGTGGACTAAACACTGGGAGGGAGGCTTCTGCTTTCCAGGGTTCCTCTGTTTTAGCCCACCCCATGTCCTTTATCCCATCCTCCACCCCACAAAGTAAACTATTTATTTATTTATACTGATATGTATAGCCCGCCCTCCCCCTGCATAACAGGGCCCAGGGTGGGTAACAACCATTTAAAATCCACTAAATCCCTGAGTTCAGTCCGAACGGAAGTTGGTTTCAGGTAGCCGGCTCAAGGTTGACTCAGCCTTCCATCCTTCCGAGGTCGGTAAAATTAGTACCCAGCTTGCTGGGGGTAAAGGGAAGATGACCAAACCACCCCATAAACAAAGTCTGCCTAGAAAATGTTGGGATGTGACATCACCCCATGGGTCAAGAATGACCTGGTACTTGCACAGGGGACCTTTACCTTTTTAAATAAATACATGGATTAAAACTAAATTAAAATAGTACAATAGATGGTGCTTAAAAAGCAACAGTATGCATAGTGCATAATGTGGGAGGGAGCCCCCACAAGGTCCAGGCTGGCCAATAGATTTACTGTATACTGGTGCTGCCCTCAACCATATGCCTGGCTGAACAGCTACACTAGGAGCAAGGGCTGTGATAATAGTTATTGGGCAGGGAAGGGTTCTGCAATAGACTTAAGGCCAAAGAAAACAGTTGTTTACTAGGTGTGAGAGGAAAGGAAACGAAGTCATCCAAATGATGAACAGACATCACCTGTAATGAACTGCCAGTTTGTTAGCCCCCAGGACCAGTGATTTATTTAGTACATTGTTACCTGCTCTTCCTCCGAGGGGCTCAGGGCAGTGTATATAATTCTCCATTTTATCTGCGCAACAATCCTGTGAGGTAGGTTAGGCTGAAAGAAAATGCTAGGCTCAAGATCACCCAGTGAGGTTCACGGTTTGTGGCGATTTGAACCTGGGTTGGGTTATGCTGTTTGATGTTTGGGAATATGTTTTCCTCACTTTTTTAACAAACAAAAAACCCTTTGTAAGTTTGCCAGAGGCCCACTAGTTCACTTTTAAGAGATCATATGTTGTATTAAGTTCAGATTTCATTTTAAAGCTGGTTATTTTTGAAAGAGGCATTGTGGCTGAATCTTAAAATTCATAACCGAATGTCCGTTTTCTTTCTCTCTTTTTTTAAATCCATCCATTTTTATCATCCATTTGTCCAAAAGTCTTTCTCCTAACACAACATGTTCTTATGACTTCTATGGGGATGGCTAGATTCCACCCCCCTTTTAGCTGTCCATGTTTTTATTTTCTGTTGCTTTGCTCTTCTTTATAAGTTCTCTTGTTTAAGGATGCTTGTAAGAGTTTTGTACCACTAGAGTTTTGTAAGAGTATACCACTAGATGGAGATATTTTCCTTGAAAAAAATGATACTTAAGGGAAGGACTCAGAAGGATAAACACACTTTCCTCCTTTCTGCTTTCTAACCTAAAAATGGATAAAGGTATGTAACCCTTTTTGCTGTGAAAAGGGCCAGGTTAGTGACCACAGGATTTGTAGATGCCCCCATTCAAAACCTGGAACACTTGAACACTTAAACAAATAGCATTTATTGAAAGGGGAGGGGAACAATAAAGTGAAACTAGGAGTGTGAAACAAACAGTGAGGACAACCATTATATCAACCCGTCCCAAAGTCAGTGGGCAAAGGTGAGGAAGTCTCTTTAGTCTCTGCGTTCTGACTCGCAAGCTGCAGATAAGGTCCCACTCTCCTCACAGTCCCTGAGAGAAACCCCTTTTCCTCCCAGTCGCAGCAAAGTCCCCGTGATACTCTGACTTAAAGACTCAGTCCAGAAGATGGCCGCTCTTCTGCCAGCTGGCTGTCAGGCACGGCCTGATGCCCGCCAACAGGGGAAACGGTGGACAGGCCAGATGGTATTTTCAAGGTTGTTCTGTTTTTTTGTTTCACTTTGTTTTGACTCGCTGAGAATGGGACTCAGTCTGAGAACGGGAATCTTATGTTTTCTTATGGTGTTGTTATCTTATGTTGCCGTGGCAACTTGGAGTTGTTCTGAAAGTTCTTTGCAACCATATATCTATTGAACTCTGCTTCCTACCCTCATTAGTCTCATTGCTTTATCCCAGTTAGATTCTGTAGCTGCTGTGTATTTTCCCATTAAACTAACTTTCTATGGAAACATGCCTAGAGGTCGTTTGTGGGATTTATCTGGCAAGCCCAGAGCTGACAGACTAATCATCACTCTTCCTTTTCAACTTTTTTTCTTTGATTTGTTTTTGTGAGGAATGGGGCTTGAGCCTCTTTCCTAAGTTCTGCATGGCAGCAGCGGCTGAATTCACCCGTCCCTCTGGAGAGGGGGATGACAGGTCGTCCCAGGGAGGGAGGCTGAGGACAACTACTGCCAGAGAAGTACTCCGCCAACTCCTCTGGGAGGAGGTTAAGGTACAGGCCCTGCACGCCTGAGAGGAGGCCCAGTGCGCCTGGGAGGTGGCCCGGCGCATCCGGGAGAAGGTCGAAACGATTGCCGGACTGGAAGCCGAGCGCCTCATCCAGGAGGAGGATGAGCAGAGGCGCCGGGAGGGGGCCAAGCGACTTGCCCAACGCCGGGCTGGGTGGCAGGCCCGGGTGGCGCACATGATGGAGCCGGTGGAGTGGCCACTCCCGGCTTCAGGTTTTTCCCTCCGAAAGAGGAAGTAGGTGGAGGGACCATTCTCCGGGAGTTCCCAGACGTGCGTGGAAGGGACAGTTCATCTGAATGGCTTCTATGCAGTCCCACATTGGGGACTGTGCAGGCGCAGGCCAGCCACGGATAAGATTTGTTAGCTTCTAGCAAATTCTAAAGAGTGCTCCCCCTCCCCTTGGGGCATGCAATCTCCCCGCCCCTCGGTCACATGTCCCGAGGGGGAGGGGGCACTCTTCCCTCCAGTTCTCTTTCTGCCGCCACGGAGAGAGAACGTGTTAGCTAGTGCTCTAGCCATGGAATCCAAGAAAATTCCTCTGTTCAAGAATTGCACCTTTTGCGGCTTTAAAATGGCAAAGAATGATACGCTGAGTGTCTTCTTTGCCTGGGAGAGGGACATATTCCCTCAACTTGCAAGAGCTGTGCTAAGTTCATCCAGAACGCCTTGAGGATGAGATCTACTCGTCTGCTGTCTCATCTCTACAAGGAATCTCTTCAACCAAGAGGCCAATCTGCTGAACTAAGTACTTCGGCGGGTAAGACTCATTCGGGTCAGGGTCCCCCATCAAAAAAATCCAAGCGGGGAGGTCCCTCTAAGATAATCAGCCCAGCGAAGTTTATTTTCCACCCGTCCCAAGATGGCCACCAGGCGAGGCTGATCGCCCCGTCGTCCCAAGATGGCCGCGGCCGGGGTTCTTCGCGCCAAACTTCCCGCCCAAAATCACCTCGGCAACAGCCGTCATCGAGATCCCCCAAGCCTTCTCGACACCGATCACCATCGATGTCTCCTCGTCGTTGATCCGCAGCGGCGTCTTCTCGACTCCGATCACCATCGACCTCTCCCCGATGTCGATCCGCAGCGGCGAGACTCGCCGAAGTGGCTAACCAGCCCATTCCTTTCGAGGCTCCTCCTCATTGCTCCCTGGCTACTGTGCCGGTGCGGCCGAGCAGTAGCCAGGATGACCCTGACGGGTTTAAGCAGCACCTTCTGAATCTGTATACAGACGTCCCTCAGGTGCATGCAAAGTCCCCACGGCCTGCTGAGGCAGAGCCTAGGGTAGACCTGTCCGCCCTGCAGCTCGATATCGAGCAACCAGCGGACCTGGAAGGCGTTCAGCAGCAACCCCAATGTCCTGCATAACAGATACATTCGGAGACGCCTAAAGACCCTTTGCAGTTGGAACCTGGTCAATGACCTCGACTTCGTTCTCTCTCTTGCCGTCTGTCTCTATCCCCGGCTCGGTCCAGAGGCGTTCGGCACCACTCGACTTCGAGGCAGTATTCTCTAGCGCGTCGGAGCAGGTCGTCCTCAAGGCGTCGCACACGCCACAGCAGGTCGAGCCGTCGGAGTCGATCAGCTAGTCGGAGCCGTTCAAGCCGTCAAAGTTGATGCAGCCGTCGGACCCTTTCGAGCAATCGAAGCCGAGACACCCGTCGGAGCTGTTCAAGCCGCCGGAGCTGTTCAAGCCATCGGAGCTGAGGCAGCCGTCGGAGCCGAGACAGCCGTCGGAATCGAGATGATCGTCGTCCTCCCCGTGTAGCCCTACGGGACAGGGGCGCCACCATTCATCCAGGAGCCGATCTCCCTCTCGTCAGAGCCAAGAGGTATCTCGACGCCGTTATCCCACTCCGGCATATTCTGGCTCTTCGACGGATCATCGCTGTCGACGGACTCACTCCCGTTCACTATTGAGGAGCCGCCGCCTGCGTAGGCATGCGCCGTCTCAGTACCCTGTTGCAGAAGAAGTCACCAATCGACCAAGGCAAGAACTCTCCCCTCAAACGAGGGACGTTGATTCATACGAATATGATGAGTCATATTCTCCTGATGAGGACGAAGAATCTCGTGCTTCGGCCCTCTCGCCAGAGGACGCTGTGGGGGACTCTAAGCCGGGTTCCCCTGCGGGGGAAACTCGACTGTACGCGGAGCAGCTGATCCGCATGGCTAAGGCCCTTAAGATTGAGTGTAAACCTGAGGACTCAGGTCCCATTGACGATATCATGGATATTCTTCATAATCCAGATCTGGGCCCCATAGCTTTTCCCATTATTAAAAGCATATGGGAGGTGCTTCAGGCTAACTGGGCTAGACCCGCTTCAGTCTCTTCCTCCTCCAAAAGAGTGGAGAATATGTACAAAATACGTAAGGAAGGAGGAGAATTCCTCTTCCAACACCCTTTCCCTAATTCAGTTATAGTAGAAGCCCTACCAGGGAAGTACAGGTCGGGGACACATTCCTCTCCACAAGATAAAGAGGGTCGCAAACTCGACATCCTCTCCAGGAAAATGTATTCCTCCAGTGCGGTGAACATCCGCATCTCTAACTTCCTCGCCATCGTGGCAAGATACCAATACTGTCTTTGGGATCGTATGTCCCCATCTATCCTCATGATACCTGAAGATCAGTGTCCCTCAGCGGTCGCTATACCATCTGAGGGTATGTCCTTAGCGAAGCAACAGTTGACGGCAGCACGGCATGTAGCTGATGCTACCAGCAAAGTAATTGCTTCATCTGTAGTCCTCCATAGACATGCGTGGCTACGACAATCTGCACTTCCGCACGATACTAAAGTGCGGATTGAAGACCTTCCATTCGAAGGTACCTCCTTATTTAGTGACCAGACAGACACGTTTCTGGATCGTCTAAAAAAGAATAAGACCAATGCTAAGTCACTTGGGATAGCCCCTCAGGCACCAGACTTCAAAAGACGGTACTTTGGCCGGCAGTCGGCCCAAGCACCCCGCCCATACAGTTTCCAAGGCCAGTTTCCACGGCCCTCCTTCCGCCCTTCATTTCCCCATCCCCAGAATGAGAGGAAATTTCAGGGCAGACCCAGAGTACGGAAAGGCCCTAGGGGGTCCCCAGGGCAGTTTTCAAAGAACAAACAGGCATGACTAGACGTGTCTGTAGATTTCCGGGATCGGTTGTCAAAATTTTTCCATGCTTGGTTTTCCATTACCTCAGATACCTGGGTGTTGAAAATAATAAACGTTGGTTACTTTATCAAATTTAGTAACTTGCCTCCGTATAGGCCTTTGGGTCATTCTCGTTCACAGACTCCTACCCTGCTGTTGCAAGAGGTTGAATGCCTTCTCTCCAAGGGGGCTATTTCAGAAGTCCCATCTGATGAATATAAAACAGGGTTCTACTCCCGGTTTTTTCTCATAGATAAGAAGGGAGGGGGCAAACGCCCCATTTTAGACCTTCAGGACCTTAATACGTTTATTAAGACTAAGAAATTTCGAATGGTATCAATTTCAGAGGTCCTTCCTCTCTTGAATGGTCACATGTGGTTCGCGGTTTTAGACCTTCGCGACGCCTACTTTCACATTGCCATTCATGAAGAGTGTAGCAAGTTTTTGAGATTTGAATGTGGAGGCAGGCTCTACCAATACAATGTATTGCCCTTCGGGTTGTCCACAGGCCCCAGAACATTCACGAAGTGTCTGGCGGTGGTAGTAGCTCATCTGGCGCTCAAGGGATGTGTAATTTTCCCTTATCTGGATGACTGGCTCCTGGTGGGTACCTCCCACTCCCAGTTGTCTGCTCAGGTTGATTTAACTCTCCAAGTTCTTGATAGTTTGGGTCTGGTGGTTAATTTCAAGAAATCCAGATTAGAACCGGCACAAATTCAGACCTTCATAGGAGCACGCCTGGAAGCAGTCCAGGCTAAAGCTTTCCTCCCAGTTGACAGGGGCCGTGCCATCCAAAAGATGGTGTCCAGATTTACAAGAAAGCGCCTCCAGACAGCATACAATATCCAGCAGTTGTTAGGCCTTATGGCCTCCACTACAGCCGTGGTTGAGTTCGCAAGACTCCGTATGCGCCCAATGCAAAATTGGTTTCTGCACGCATTCAGACTGAATGTGGACTCCCAATTTAAACAACTGTCCGTTCCCCGGTACGTCATTGCCTCCCTGCAATGGTGGTTAGACGATGCCAACATCTTTTCGGGAGTTCCGTTCCTTTGCCCTTCCCCTGACAAACAGTTACAGGTAAGTGAAACTGTTTTTTCTCCATGCCAGACGCGAGGGGATGAGGACGAGGTCCAGTACCTGCGACACCAGAGTCGGGACTTACAGGAACAATTGACTCAGGTGCAGGAACAGATGGCTACCATGTGGTAGGAGATGGGGAAGTTACAACGGACTCAACCAGCCCCCATCCCATTCCCACCGGCACCGGCACCGCCTTAGCTTGGAGGGCTAGGTCTACCCGACGCGGGTTCCAGCCAGCCAGGATTACCAATGCTGGCTCCAGGCCAGCCGGGAACGCCAGGCCTGGGACAGCTTGGAGGGCCGGCTCCGCAATCTCTCCCATATGCCCCACAAAGAGACTTACGAGCAACGTTTGACGGGTCAGCGGAAAGGCTGCCTTATTTTTTACATCAAGTGGACAGTTTTATGAGAGAGCAAGGGCTCCCCTTTCCCACAGAAGACAGTCGGGTCAGGTATGTGTCCTCCCTGGAAGGAGAAGCAGCAGAATGGATGATTCAATAGTTTGAAATTCGGGACCGATCCCTACAAACTCTAAATGACTTTATGCGAGCATTACGGAGACGCTTTGAGCATCTCTTCCGAAGTGAGAAAGCTAAAACTGCCATCCTCCAACTGCGCCAGGGTACTAAGTCAGTCCGGGAGTATGCCAGTGAGATTCAACGGCTTGACAATAAGATTGTGGATTGGAATGAAGTCACACAGATACAGTATTTTCGGGAGGGGCTGAATCCCGAAATACTGTATTGGAGTCTTATGCAGAGAGACCCGCCGAACCTCGAAGAATGGATACTATTGGCGGGAGAGGTAGAGAGTCATCAACAACTTCTCTCCCTCTGCAGGCGCAGGGCGAAGGAGACTGGGCCGCAACAGGCCCGAACGACCCTGCAGGCAACCCCAGAGGTACCCGCTCCGCCGCCACTGAGATCAGCTCCTGAACTTGAATAAGGTGAATGGTTCCGAAGTGGAGCTTGTTTTGTTTGTGGGGCGGTAGTCCATTTCGCCACAGCCTGCCCGTCGCAGCTGGAACAGCCAATCCTGACTCCCCGCCCTGGAAGTGCGGCTTGGGCGGGAGGAGACAGCTGTTGAAGGAGCCCTACAACCGGACGTGCCTCCACCGTCGGATGGAAGGGTCCCTCCGCTCTCAATTTCGACGCAGAAGTCCCTTCAGCGGATCTCACTGTTCCATTACCTGGCCCCTCCGGGCTCCGGATTACAAATGCCACTGTCCTGAGTGGGGACAGTACGACCTTACCAGAGGAAGAGGGAACTTGGGGAGCCCCGGCACTGAATCTGTCGCGCACAGCTTGTCTGGACTTCAGGAGTTTACCTGGTAGCAACTTCACACCACGCAGTTCTGCTATGTACAGTTTATTTACAATATTTACACAGAGTTCTTTGCTGTTAGCATTCACAGCTCTGAGCATCAGCATGCTCCGCCAGCATATATATTTCAGGCAATAGGTAACTTACATTCACTATACAGACTTATATACACATTCATGACCAATCACAGTTCACCTGAGATGAGTCATTCTGGAAATCCCCATTCCTGGCTGTACAAACTGGATCAGACCAGCATCATCACATGACTTAGCTGTCACTCTGATCAGTATGATCTGTTTAGCAAACTGCAGACTAGGCATAACTTTGACATATGTTGACACGCCTCCCTAGTCAAACGTTTGTTAAACACAGCCATTTCTTTAACTATTGAAACCTTTCAGTATTCAAACATTTCAGTCTCCTGGCTTAGTGCACACCAACCATTCTCATTTCTGGAGACTTGCACCCCTAGGTAATTCTTAATTGGGCCTAGATGTTTCCTGTCCGACCACCTGCGTAAATCCCCTCGCAACTAATCTTGCCTTATATTTAACATTTCCATTTGGCAAGGTTTTGAGTCTGTACAACCAACGGCAACTCAGAGTTTTCTTATCTGCTGGCAATTCAGATAAGGAAAATACTTCATTTGACACCAATGAGTTATATTCCGCCTCCATGGCTTGCAGCCAAGCATTTCTCTCTTCTGAGTCTAAACTTAACACTTCATTGTAATCAGTTGGAACTTTAACAAACACATGGTTAGCAGTTACACCATACCTTTGAGGTGGAATACCTTTTGTAGATCTAGAGGACACTCTTGGTACTGCTCTCTGATCTGCACTTTGCACACTCTCAGAGTCTGCATGTATTGGTGACTGCACCTCCTGTTTCACCTCTGGCATATTTTCAGAATTATCATCCATAGGTAACATTGCTGTAGATGGTAATTGGTTTGCATGTATTTTAGGCCAATTAGCATCCTCACAGAATGAAGCTGAACGACTGAAACTTAATGTATTCTGGTTATTTACAAAACGGTAAGATTTCATTCCTGTCTGATACCCCAGGAATGTCAACTTTTTTGCTCTTTCACCACCTTTCCTACGTTGTTTCAGTGGTATATTAACCCATGCTTTACTGCCAAATATCCTGATATGATCCAAACTGGGATCTTTCCCATACAAAGCCTTGTATGGAATGTTATCTGTGGCACTTGTCCAAATTCTATTTGAAATATAACAAGCATTTTTTGCCGCTTCAGCCCAGAACATTTTTGGCAATCCAGCATCAAGTAGTATTGATTTTATCATTGTTTGCAGTACTCCTGCCTTTCTCTCTGCAACACCATTTTCTTGACTCATAGATACATTTGCAATTCTGTGTTCAATACCTTGAGTCTTAAACCAATGAGCCATTTCACCAGACATGTACTCGCCCCCAAAATCACTTTGGAACTTACAAATTTTATGCCCCAATTGCCTTTGCACATTGTTAGCCCACATCTTTATAGTATCACACACCTCTGACTTCTTTGCTATGGGATACACCCATGTGAACCTTGTGGCATCATCTATCAAAAGAAGATATTTTCTTTTAGATATACTGTCTGGGAAAGGGCCTACCAGATCACTATGAATAAGATATAGAGGGGTTTTTGTCACTCTGTCACTCCTTGGTGCAACTGGGTGTGCTTTAGATTTACTTTGCTTGCACACATCACAATCCAGATATGTTTTGCACCCTTCAACCTTCTCTTTGCCCAGCAGGGCAAGAGTTTTATTCAAGGTACCCCAACCCACATGGCCAAGTTTTCTATGTAGCAAATGTATACATTTATGGTGTGGGTTTTTATTTAACACAGTTTGTGCTTTACCTGCCATGTTCTCTAGCACATACACATTATCCTTCAAATTCCCCACTGCCATAACTTTATCACCTTTGAGAATATTACAGCACTTATTTCTGAAAGTCACACTGAATCCAGCAGAATCTAGTGCACTAATACTTAATAAGTTTCTCTCAAGAGAGGGTATACAAATAACATCATTGAATGTATGGTTTAAACTTCCAAACATTACACTTCCTTCACAGGAAACAGTTGCAGAACGTCCATCTGCCAAACTTACATGACCTAACGCCGATTGATGTGAGTTCATTAGTAGCCTTTCCTCCCTCACAAATATTTGTGAAGCTCCTGAGTCAATTATCCAAGAGTCATTCAGGGAGTCTGGACTTGCTCTCACCAGCGTAGCTTGTTGTTTGGTCACAAATTGAGTCCTTTTTCCTTCTTTGTATTTCCTTGCAGCAGGGCAAAATCTTTGAATGTGTCCCTCTTTCCCACATCTGAAACATCTCTTTACACGTAACGCCACAGGTATAGGCTTACTTGCTTCACAGCTGGGGCTTGTATCCTTCCTTATCTCTTGCTTGGCACAGCTCCCGGTCTGGCCGACTGCCAACTCCCGTTGCATATGTCGCGCCTCTTCCTCTAGCAATCTGCCCGTGACGTACTGCAAGGTCAACTTAGCTGCCTCCACAGATTCAAGGGCTGAGATAAGTGGGTCGAAACGCTCCGTCAGGGAACTTAAAACTATAAACACCTGGTCAGAAATCTGTTTTCCCCTCTGAGCCAGCAGTTGAAAATACGTGGCTAAGGTGTTCAAATGAGCTCTGACACTCTCATTTGGCTCCATAGTCTTTCTATAAATCCTTCTCATCAGGGAAATAAGAGATCCAGCTGTGTCTTGCACATATACAGCCTTGAGGCTATTCCAGGCATCTTTAGCTGACCCCTGTCCCGCCACATGCACCAACTGGTCATCAGCAACACTTAATATCAACGTAGCCAATGCCTTTTGGTCTTTTAAACTTTCCTCAGGCGTGGGAGCTTGTGGGGGAGAATCCACATACGTCCACAATGACTCACGCTTAAGATAATGCTCCATTCGCAGAGACCACACGGCATAGTTATCTGCGGTCAGTTTATCAACCAGCAGGGCAGAAACAGCTTGCGCCATGATATCTTCTCTCACCGGCAGTAGCTGATTATCCTCCCCTGGTTCCTCCTCCGACTCTTGGTCAGAAACAACTGAAACGTCTGCAGACTGTACATCAAGGTCCTCAGCGTCGCTGGCCTCTGTAGACATCCAAACTGCTCACAGCAGCAACTCACGGCAGTAGCTCACCAACTCCAATAGAACCTCCAGCTCTCAGCGCAGTCTATCTGGGCTCATAACCCTGTCGCGCACAGCTTGTCTGGACTTCAGGAGTTTACCTGGTAGCAACTTCACACCACGCAGTTCTGCTATGTACAGTTTATTTACAATATCTACACAGAGTTCTTTGCTGTTAGCATTCACAGCTCTGAGCATCAGCATGCTCCGCCAGCATATATATTTCAGGCAATAGGTAACTTACATTCACTATACAGACTTATATACACATTCATGACCAATCACAGTTCACCTGAGATGAGTCATTCTGGAAATCCCCATTCCTGGCTGTACAAACTGGATCAGACCAGCATCATCACATGACTTAGCTGTCACTCTGATCAGTATGATCTGTTTAGCAAACTGCAGACTAGGCATAACTTTGACATATGTTGACACTCTCGACCAGTCAGAGGATGGGGCGTCCCCACAGACCCTTGTTCCAGTGCAACCTGAAGCTCCAAGAATGGTGAGCGATGTAGAGGACACTATGTTCCTAGATGTTATTTTGCAGTCCTACAAGGGGCCCCCCCAGATTCATGTAAAGGCCCTAATTGATTCTGGTTGCGCCCGTTCCCTAATTAACGACACATTTCAAGCCTTAAAAGTAAAAGGGGTGCACCTATCCCAACCCATCCAGTTCGCTCAAATGGATGGCAGTGAGTTCCAGGGAGGGCCGGTGAACCATTGCACCAGTAGAGTTGCCGTGGGGGTGGGCCATCACTGGGAACAGTTGCGTTTCACGATAGCACCGAGCATTCGCTACGCCGAGGTGTTGGGGGTGAATTGGCTACTTGGGCACAGTCCCACTATTGACTGGGCAGCTAGAATGATTGAATTTGCCCAACCACTGCGACCGCCATCGCAAAGATATAGCGGTGAGAGAACCCGCCATGACGGTGCAGCCTAATGATACTATGAATCCTCCTCAACTACCCCCCGAGTATTCGGACTATGCTGATGTTTTTGATGTACAGGAGTGTGATGTGCTACCTCCCCACCGCACAACGGACTGCTCCATTGAAGTAGTGGGGGAAGAGCAAAATTTATCCAGAGCCCAAGAGCAAAATTTATCCAATGAGCCCCAAGGAAAAGTCGGTACTCAGAGACTTCTTAGATAAAAACCTACCTCAGGGGTTCATTCGACCATCCGTCGCTCCAAACTGCGCCCCTGCCTTTTTCGTGAGCAAGAAGACGGGTGATTTACGCTTGTGCGTAGACTTTCGCAAACTCAATGCGGTCACCCAAACTAACGCCTATCCCATCCCCCTGATCTCTGATTTATTGAGCCAGCTTAAGGAGGGGCGCATTTTTACTAAACTAGATTTGGTTGAATCATATTATCATGTGAGGATTCGGGAGGGGGATGAGCCATTAACAGTTTTTTGGGGATGTTCGAGTACCTGGTGATGCCCTTTGGGTTAAAAGGCGCCCCGGGAGTCTTCATGCATTTGATTAATGAAATACTTCATGATCTATTGTTCAAGGGAGTGGTAGTGTATTTAGATGACATTCTTATTTACTCAAAGACTTACAAGGAGCATGTTGCCATTGTTAAAGAAGTGCTCCAACACCTCAGAGAAAATCAACTCTATGCTAAAGTGTCTAAATGTGAGTTTCACTGGGGCCAATTAACTTTCCTAGGTTATATAATATTGCACCAAGGACTGGCCATAAATCCTAAAAAGGTACGAGCCGTGGTGGATTGGAAACCACCCTCCACCCGTTAACAAGTGCCCCCACACAGGAGGCACTTATAGTTCATAGGGACCTGACCCTTAAATTATTGGAAAATTTAGGGTTAATGTTCAGAAATCAGTTTTATCTCCTTCATGGTCAGTTCAATTTGTAAAGGTAAAGCCTTTTTGGCCATGGATCGGCTTACGCAGCTTAGGCAACTTGTTGTTGCAACTCAGGCAGTGCGCTTCTGCTCTGCTCATTTTCTCCAAATGCTCTTGGGCAAGATGGCTTCAACCACAGCAGTAGTCCCCTTCGCCAGGTTAAACATGAGACCCCTTCAGAACTGGTTTTTCCAGGCTTATAACCCTTGTGTTGACCCACAGTCCAAGAATTTTCTGTGCCTAGGTCAGTGCTGAGATCCCTTAACTGGTGGAATTCTGAGGACAATTTGAGGCAAGGGATGCCCTTTGGGATGCCCTCCCATTCGGTAGTGGTAACTTCTGATGCCTCTAATTTGGGTTGGGGTGCTCACTGTGATGGCTCCTCAGCGCAAGGTGTTTGGTCCCCTGCTGAGTGCTCTTTTCATATTAACTTACTAGAGTTACATGCAATTAGTTATGCTCTTATTTCATTTGCAGATGTACTACGCAACGAAAGTGTGCTTGTGCAGACAGACAATACTACTGTGATGCATTACTTATACAGGCAAGGAGGCCCTGTGTCTGTGTCGCTCTGCCAGGAAGCAACCAGAATTTGGAAGTGGGCGATACTCAACGGGGTGTCTCTACGTGCTATTCACATAGCAGGAGTACAAAATTCTCTTGCCAATACATTAAGCAGGGTGTTTCTGCAAAACACGAGTGGTCCCTCAACTGGGACTATCTGCTCCCGGTGTTCCAGAAGTGGGGTTTTCCTGTAACTGACTTATTCGCTACATTGAGCAACACCAAAGCCCCTCGTTTTTGCTCCAGAGCAGGACTCGATCCCAACTCAGTGGGGGATGCCTTTTCGATTCCTTGTATTGTCTTCTGTGCAGGCACACATCCCACCCTCCTGCCCCGCTTTGAGCTTTAATTGTGTTCTTATCTTTCAGGAGTTCAGGCGGTTGGCAAATTAAAGAACTGAGGGATAGGGGGCGCTGCCCTCCAACATTGCGTCGCTTTGGCAGGAAAGTGCATGCATGTGCGCAGCACCCCCTATCTAGTACCTAGAAGCTATTGAAATCCTTCCAATGGCCGGCCTGCGCGTGCGCAGTCCCCAATGTGTGCCTGCACAGAAGACAACTCGACGAACAAAAGTTACAGGTAAGTGAAACTTTGTTTTTCCATCTATGAATCGGTAATAACTGGGGATTTTTCAGGGCAAATCAAGAAACCATTTTAGACCAATTTCACAGCAGCTTCCTCACAGAATGGATTGGGGTTGGGTGGGCTATAAGAAGAAGACCACATTTATTCCCATATTCGAATACAGGGAAGAGGATGGGATCTGCTGCGTGGGAGGGAGGAAATGTTCAGTAGCCAGAGAACCCGCAAAAGGTTCAGAAAAATACTGAGCATTTCTGCTGGGGTACTGGAGAGGTGGTATTGTTTACCTGGAAGTGTTCACCAACACTACACATAGGCTTTTATCATAGGAGTGCTTGTGTGCCGTGTTTTATTTTCATAGCTATCTGATATGCAGTGCCCTAACAAGGCTAGCCTGGTCTCAGAAGCAAAGCAGGGTTGACAGTGGCAAGTATTTGGATGGGAGACCGCCGAGTAATACCAGGGTCATGATGCAGAGGCAGGCAATGGCAAACTACTCATATGTGACTTGATGTGTGTGTGTTAAGTGCCGTCAAGTCGCTTCCGACTTGTGGCGACCCTATGAATCAATGTCCTTGATAGCCAAAAAATAAATTAAAAAATCTGATATGCAAAATTATTACATGAAGCTTTTTCAACCATTTCATCTCCAGCCCGGGAAACTTCATGTTTTAAATTTCTGTATGTCAAAAAGATCTTAAAGGCAAGGGAATTCTGCCACAAACAAACAAACCAACCCCAGTTCACAGACCTAGATACATGCGCCTTCCCATACGTGCGCAAATATGCACACATCCTCTTAAAAAGAAAATTTAAAATATTCGAAGTAGACAAAATGGTGAAGGCATTGGGGGAAGGGAGTGGGTTATATTGCTTATTTGGCAATTACCACTTAACGTGTAGCTGCACAGCAAGGGAAGAAATGACAATGTCCCAATTGTAAAACAGTGTAGTTTGTGGTGGAACCAAGCACGTTTCTTCCCACCTGTGTCACTGCTATGAGGAATGGTACTACGTAGTAGTAATATTTGTTTGTATGGCTTATTTAGGGCATTTTTAACCCTCCATTCTCCAGCGAAGGCTTCAAAATGGGTCATAATGTTGACTAAAACTGTCAATGATAAAAGCCATTCAGAGCCATAACGTTTAAACTCTGTTCTTGTAGAGGAAATGTGTTTCTCCAGTGTATAGTTCAGACCAAAATGGTGGGTGAGTGCATCTCCAAAATAATGTGAGTTACAGAAGTTCAGAAAATGCTCTTCAAGCACAACCATTATATTATGAGTGAATTGAAAAATAGAACATAAGAGGTGCCCTACTGCATTTGGTCCATCTAGTCTCACATCGTGTTTCACACTGAGGCCAACCAGTTGCCCTACAGGGCCAACAAACAGGGCATAGAGCTTTAGGTCTTCCCTGATATCGCCTCCTATCCGTGTTTATTTAGACACCTTTGAATATGGAAGTTTAATTAATAAATGAATTCATGTATTAACCACCAGGGCTACAAAGTCCTCTCTGCCGGGGCCATCACAACGTCCTCTGGTACTCAACTCCATAATATAATTAGTCGTTGAGTACAGAAATATTTTTCTCTCTCTCTTGCATCTACCCATCAATTTCATTGGGTGACCCAAGTTGTAGTATTATGGGAGGGGGGAGTTTCTCTCTCTCTCTCTCTCTCTCTCTCTGTGTTCTCCACCCCATGCATAATGTTATACATTACAGGATCCTGTCAAGTATTATCTTACAAAGTTTTCCTTAATGTTCTGAGTCAAAATCAGATCCGATAAAGAATAAACTTCCCTTTTCCTTCCACACTTGGGTTGCATGACCACTTCTGAAGAACTAGAGTGCCACCATGTATTACAAATCAGCAACTAGAAGTTACAATGAAGTAGCCATATCACCCTGGGGCAACAGTGAGGAGCAGTTACTCAACACACAGTTAACTGGCTCTTGTGTAACATTCTGGGAAAGAAGTGGGAATAATCTTGCCCCTGTGAACTTAAGGTCTAGAGCAGGGGTGTCGAAGTTAATTGTTATGAGGGTCAAATATGACATAAATGTCACTTGGTTGGGCCGGGCCATGCCTCGTCAGCCCTGATCGGGACTGGGGGTATGTTGCTAAATCGGCTGGTTCGAGGGCCAGAGAGCTTTCAAGGGGCCGGATCCAGCACGTGGGCCTTATGTTTGACACCCCTGGTCTAGAGCAAAGCTTCTTAAACTGTGGGTTGTGACCCCATGTGGGGTTACGTAACTGAATGTGGGGGTCGTGAAAAATTTGGCAACAATAAAAGGTTTCTGAATGTGCAACGACCAAAAATTAATTCAAAATCAAATGCGTAATGAATCCGAGGTGTTTCTGGCAGCGCTTGCCCGAGTTGCATCACGCGACTTCACTGCAGCCTTGGTTCTGAACAAACAACATGAGCACTTTGCCATCACGGAACGCAATGCCAACGAATGCTACCAGAAACACCTCAACTCAGATAAGAGACTATTGTGTTTTTATTGTTCCTACTTCTGCCATTTTGTATTATGTATTTATGTGAAGTGGCATTCTCAGCATTGACGATTATAAAATAAAAAAATATTGATCGACTCTGAAAAACGTTGAAGATGCTCAACGTCCTGCAGTATCAAATATTCTGCCAAGATTTAATTATGTAAAAATAAACAAGCACATCCATCTCATTAGTATGCAAATTTACTTTCGTCTTTAATAAATGGTAAAATTATATGTATACCAAAGATTTGTTTTAAAATAAATGTCTTTATTATTTATTATCAGTAAATGTTTGATTTGTATACCTATTTTATATACAGGGATCGTGTTAAAATTTCTTGGGCGAAAAGGGGTTGTGAGTGGAAAAAGTTTAAGAAGCCCTGGTCTAGAGGATTCAAAAAAGCCTACAAAAATGCATAGCATGGTCAGGACCTGTTAGGGGCTACGGAGGTCTGCGATGATCAATAAATTATAGTATTTACATCACCATGTACTTCATCTTTCCATTAAAACAGTTGTCAGAACGTTGTTGCTATAACTTTGTCCCCCTTGCTGTGCAACTCTTCAGGGTACAGAAATCTGGTCTTTTGTACGGAGTTGTGCGTTATGTGCTGTCTAGTCTCTTCCAACTTATGGCAACTCTATGAATTAATGACTTCCAAAACATCCTTTCATTAACAGCCTGCCCAGGTCTTGCAAACTGAGGGCTTTGGCTTCATTGATTGAGTCAATCCATCTCGTGTTGGGTCTTCCTCTTTTCCTACTGTCTTCAACTTTTCAAAGCATTATTGTTTTTTCCAGTGACTCTTGTCTTCCTGTAATGTGAACAAAGTACGATAGCCTCAGTTTAGTCCTTTTAGCATCCAGGGAAAGTTCAGACTTAATTTTTTTTAAAATTTCAAACAAAACATACAAACATAAATGTTAAATTATTACATTGTATTGGAACTTACTTTATGATTACAATCCAATTATCACCTTCTTTGACTTACAGTTTTCTATTTTCTGATTATAGTTGCATATCTGACAATGCATTTCTTACTTAAATTCTTACATTCTATTTTTTATTGGTTATCAGCTGTATAATCAAGGAATGCTTTCTATTTTTTATAGAACTCAGAGGTTGATCTATTATACGCTAAAATGTTAATTTAGCCATAGTTGCATATTCTGCTAACTTGTTTGCCCGTTTAGTTACATCTGGGTATTTTTCTGCTTTCCACTTTCTTGCATAGACTACTCTTGCCGCTGTCACAATATACCTAAATAATTAATTATATATTTTTGGCATATTGTTTGGTAAAATGTTCAATAAGGGACAGTTCTTTTTTGCTGTCCATGGTATCCATAAAACTTTCCTTCAACACTGCATTGCAAATGAATCAACTTTCTTCCTGTCCACTTTCTTCATTGTCCAATTTTCACACTCTTACATAGCAATAGGGAATACTATGGCATGAATTACTATGGCATGATGGGGCCAAGGAATAGGAACTCTTGAACAATTTCAGTTTCTTCATCATCAACCTTAAAGTTGAGTAATTCCCCAGGACATCTTGCTCAATACAGGAAATCCAAAGATGGAACTTTTCCAATGGATGGTTGTCCAGCCTCTTCTTGAAGATCTCCATGGAAGAAGAACTTACCACCCACAGGGCCCCTTCTCATTCCAAGACTCTGTGACTATTTACACTGAATCCATTCCCTGACATTTTGTGGCTTTTTCTTCACCAAAATTACCTAAGTGCCCCTCCTCCAGAGCATTCTTCCCATGATGTACTTGTTTCAAAAGTAGTAGGCAGTATCTGCTTATGACCAGCTTATCCTCTTATGTATAATGGGGGATGGGATATTATTCATTTATTTATTTACTTTATTTATATCCTGTCTTTCTCTCCAATGGGGACCTAAAGCAGCTTACATTGCCCTCTCCTCCATTTTATCCTCACAACTACGCTGTGAGGTAGGTTAGGCTGCGCATGCATGACTGGCCCAGTGTCGCCCAGTGATTTTCCATGGCAGAGTGGAGATTTGAACCAGGGTTTACCCAGATCCTAGTCTGACACTTTAACCACTGCACCACACTGGGTCTCTTGTGTCATGGGTGTTGGATCAGGGCAAGTTCTGGTAAAATACTTAGTGTAACACTTTTGCGGGGAAGGGGGGAGTTCTTTTGAAAAGCATTGCGAAGTCTCTTTGGTTGTGCCACAGATAAAGTACATGTCCTTTTAACCTTTAGTTGACACCGGTGAAAAGTTACTAAGGGCAATAGTTCTACACAGTGAATCAAGGAACAGGAACTTTTAACAGATGTTCAATGTGCAAGGGAGAAATAGTAATAATTTGCATCCTGAAAGAGCGAACTATAGACTGTAAAGCCATCAAAGCCAAGTGGGTCTAGAGCACAAATAATTGTCCCAGGAAAATGAAGTAGCTCATGGAGTTCTGTGTTACGTCAGTGAACAAAGTAATGGATATGTTTCAACGGCACCAATGGAATGTAGCTGATATCATGCAAGGAGACCATCTGGAAGAAGGATGGCGCTCCTGAACCTGAATGGTTGTGAGGGACAGCCAGTGTGCTTAGAGACTCGGGCTCAACTTCCAGCACTGACATAAAGCTCACAGGATAACCTTGGGCCTGTTACACCTAACTTCAAAGGTTGAAAGTGAAGGATTGTGCAGTGTTCCTTTGTACAGAGCACACCGGTGCTTCTGAGAGGGTAGTAAGGTTAGATAGGTCACTTCCTGTATCCTTCCCTTTGTTCTGCTGCTGCCCTTTCGTTACCCAGAATGCTACTTTGAGGGATTCCTTCCTTCCTGCTATCTTCTTTTCCTGCTTTGGTTTCTAACCACCATGAGCACAAGAGCAGTCTGTGTGCTGTTCTGAGCTTTGTGGAGGAAGGATGTCCCGTTAAATATACTCGACTCATAGATAGAAAACTGCACTTGTGGTAATTTCTTTTTCTTCACAACTGATAAAAGTACAGAAACTGATAAAAGTGCAGTCCTGTCTTCCTTTGCACATGAGCAGGATCAATGCCAGCACTGGGTCTGTATACTATCACTTTATATAATTCCTTACGTATGTACGTTCACTATCAAATTGCAACCGACTTAATGGCGATTCCAATAGGGGGCTTTCAAGGCTCAGCAGTAGGACATCCGCTTGGCATGCAGAAGGTCCCAGGTTCAATCCCTGGCATTCCATTTGAAAGATCAGGTAGCAGGTGTGAAAGACCTCTACCTAACACACTGGAGAGTCGCTGCCAGCCTGAGTAGACGATACTAACTTTGATGAAGAAGTATAAAGCAGCTTTACATGCTGCTATCATACTGCCCTTGTACAAATCTATGGTGAGACCCCCCTTTGAATACTGTGTATAGGTCTGGTCACCACACCTAAAAATTGATATTGCAGAACTTGAGAAGGTGCAGAAAAGAGCAACCAAAGTGATCAGGGGGCTAAAGCAACTGCCCTATGAAGAGCGGTTAAAATGTTAAGGGCTGTTTAGCTTGGAAAGAAGGCGGTTATGGGGAGACATGATAGAAGTCTAAAATTATGCATGGAATGGAGAGAGTGGACAGGGAGAAGCTTTTCTTCCTATCATAATACTGGAATGCAGGGACATCTGAAGCTGGAGGGTGAGAGATTCAAAACAGATCAAAGGAAGTATTTCTTCACACAATTAATAGTTAAATTGTGGATGTCCTTTCCCCAGGATATGGTGATGGCTGCCAACTTGGAAGGCTTTAAGAGGACATGTTCATGGAGGATAGGATTATCCATGGCTACTAGTTAAAATGAATACTAGTCATGATGCATACCTATTCTCTCCAGGATCAGAGGAGCATGCCTATTAGGTGTTGTGGAACACAGGCAGCATGCTGCTGCAATCGTCTTGTTTGTGGGTTTCCTAGAGGCACTTGGTTGGTCACTGTGTGAACAGACTGCTGGACATGATGGGCCTTGGCCTGATCCAGCATGGCTTCCCTTATGTTCTTATGATCTGACAGCTATCAGTGGCTCAGGAGATTAAATTAAATCAACTCTGCAGATCCAAAGGGAGCATTTATTCCCGTCTATTGAGGAAGTTCAAACAAAATAGCAACACTTTGTCTGAAACTAGCAGCATCTTAAAGTGATGTTGTAATGTACTCATTGATTTCAGCGGGGCACTGAATAAGCAAGTCCACTCTTTGCAGAACTGAAGGCTGGAACAGGTTGGTGGGTGGGAGGAGATGGGAGCCATGGCTAAAAGCTGTACTAAATCAGCCACAAGCATACCCACAGGAAAGGCCTTGCACAACAGCCTTCCTTTAAAAAAAGTCACTTGAGGATAGGATTGCAAGATTCCTTAGGGGGGCAGAGCTCTTAGGCTTAGCAGCAAGAATTTTGACTGCCATTGCTATTCTGATAGCTGTTTTCTAAACAGTTCTTAGGGAAATCTTGTAGCAATGCCAGCCTGTGATGTCTATATGGTTACTGGCACCTTCACATCAGTTCTTCAAGCGAAATGTGGCCTGGCTTTGAGCAACGATTTTGCATATTTATCCATAACTATGCATGTTTCCAGATTTCTCTGTAGAAAATGTACATACCACAGAGAATGGGGGAGGGGGGACTGGAAAAATAGCTTTTGCAAGGGAGCATTTCTAAAATTTAAAGGCAATTAGGCAAGCAGTTTCTTTAGAAGAAGTAGAAGCAAAGGGAAAACTGTTAGGCTGTTTCGTCCTTCTGTCTATTTCCCCTCCTTTCCAGATCCTGCAAAACTCGACAAGCAGGGTGTATAGCATGTTCTTCCCTATTTTCAGGAAATCCCACCCCCTTCCCCACAGCTTATTCTTTTTCCTGTTGGTGTGTGTGCAAATTCCTTCCCCTGCTCCCTTCTAAATGTCCTTTCTTTGGTGGCAAACAAGCACACTTTTGAAAATGTATAAGAAAGGGATATAAACTATTAATAAGTGACTTCCCACCCTACCAAACTACCATATATTAGAGCTCCCCCCGCCTTTACTGCTAGAGAGAAACATGCTGAAGAGAGGTCCGGCTTCTTGTGTGTGTTTTTTTAGACCGTGAAGATAAGCCCAGTTGTGGTTGCTACAATAATTACAAAATTCCTACAAAGTAGGAAATTGCACATATCCCACAATGATCTGCATACAGTGTTAACACAATTTCCTACACAGAAGGGACTTGCGTTTAGGAATTCTGTAATGTGTGAAACATGTTAAAAGCCCTGTGGTGGCAATTAGGTGCACAATGCTGATGCAAAGCCCACATTGGCTAGAGTATTAATGCACATTACAGGCTTCTGTTCCACATGAACAATGATCAGGTGTCAAAACAAATAGCTTGAAACAAACTCAAAGCAATCTCAGCTTTGCAGGTGAAAATGCTGGTAGTGTATGAACAGTGGTGTGTGTTGTTGGCACTATGCAGTATCTTTAGGGATGGCTGGACCTCTTTTTAAGTACCCCTTGTGTGTTAAAGCTTTCTTTGGAAGGTATGTGGTATTGGGTCACACTAAAACAGCGTGGTCTAGGAGCAGGCCGTTAAAAAAGTAGGTCACCTTCCAGTTATCATTGTCCCACTTTCACTAACATGAAGTACAACCACATGTTTTGGAATTGAATGTAATAGACCCAAACCTGCACTGCAATCTTCCTTGTTAAAATAAACCAGACTAAGATCTGTCCAGCTATGGAAAGAAAATTGCAGACCTTGATTGGCCTTGGAGCAGTGCAGGAAAGGGAGCTGCTACTGGGATTCTGTGCATAGCTCTGGTTGCCTCAAAAAAGATCTATAGAGCTGGCAAAGATCCAGACAAGGGTAATTAAAATATTCAATGGTATCTCCCCTACAAGGATTGGATATTTCCTCCCCTTTAGATAAAAGGTCGCTAATAGTAGGATGTCATATATTTTGTTTTGCAAAATGCAGCTGCTGAGGTTGCAACGTTAAGGGAGAGACCAACCTGGAGGACAGGGGTCTTCTTTACCCTTTCTCACTGCATTGTTTTCTTGCTGAAAAATCACCATTTCAAACTGTTCTAATCCCCAATCAGTAAAAGATATTGCACACACGTTTTTCCCCCAGCAGTGGTAGAAGCAGGTGTTTGGGAGCAATTTTGAGGATTAAACATAACAGATGACTAAGGAGGAGAGGGTTATGAATTTGCTTGATGTGGAGACAATGGATAGCAGACTTTTTCCCTCCCTCTTTTTTTTTAATACCCATTCTGGAATGGGAAGAAGCCATTCTTGATGCATATGAGATACCAATTTTCCACTGCTGTCCTTACTTGCATTTGCTACACTTCCAGTACATTTGCTCTGTTTTGAATAGCCAAAGTATTGCTCAGCCATTTGGAAGCTAATCTGGACCTCTCTCTCTTTGATAGTTTGAGATCATCCCCTTTAAAAATTGCCACTAGTAAACTAACCATCGATGTTGTTGCCAAATCATTTTTGACTAATATTCTCCCACATTTTCTATACAGCAGATTTGCACTGGTTAACATTTCCTCCCACATCCCCTCATTTGGAGGATGTCTGTTCTGTAACAGGGAGGCGAGATCTCTAACAGATCATTCTCAGAACTGAACTACAATTCCCAGGATTCTTCGGCTGAAGCTTTTCCAGTCAGTCAGGCATAAAACAATGTAGTGTAGGCTGGCACTCTGTTTACATTCTGTTTAGGACAAGATAGCAAGAGGGGTGCTTTCCTCCCTTTTTATTATTGCTCCTATGCCTTTAATGTGCCACATGCACAAGCAAGTGACGTTTTCCCCACCATCACTGTGCTCCAATACAGGAAAGTTTAATCTGCTACAGTTCTGCCTATCAGCCTGCTGTTAAAGGCAGAGCTACCAAAATGCTGTCAACACAAATCAAGAGGGGCAAAGCTAAGGAGGTTACTTAATGTATTATTCTTTGGAATTTTATGGGTCTTAAAATAACTAATGGGATTTCTTCCCCTTGTCTTGAAACAGGTCAGAGGCTGAGCTAAGAATGGCCGGGGTTGTGATGTACAGTGCAATCCTTTGCTCGAAGGCCACAGGAATCAATAGGCTTAGACAGAAGGAATTCAGCATAGAGATCCACCTGTCTGAATTTAAGAACATAAGAAAAGCCCTGCTGGATCAGACCAAGGTCCATCAAGTCCACAGTCTGTTCACATGGTGGCCAGCCAGGTGCCTCTCAGAAGCCCGCAAACAAGACAACTGCAGCAGCAGCAATATCCTGCCTGTGTTCTGCAGCACCTCATATAATGAACATGCTCCTCTGATCCTGGAGAGAATAGGTATGCATCATGACTAATATCCATTTTGACTAGCAGCCATGGATAGCCCTCTCCTCCATGAACATGTCCACTCCCCTCTTAAAGCCTTCCAAGTTGGCAGCCATCACCACATCCTGGGGCAGGGAGTTCCACAATTTAACTATGCATTGTGTGAAGAAATACATCCTTTGACCTGTTTTGAATCTCTCACTCTCCAGCTTCAGCAGATGACCCTGCGTCCTAGTATTATGAGAGAGGGAGAAAAGTTAGCAGTCTGATAGGCAGCATCTCTCCAGAGTCTGGTGTAGGGGTTTTTCAAATCACCTACCACTTGATCCTTTTAACTGGAATTGCTGGAGGTTGAACTGGAGATGACCTGCATGAAAAACACATGCTCTACCAATGCCGAAAGGGCTACAGTCTCGCTGTAGATGTGCCTTTAATAGCAACTCAATGAGCAGGCGATGTTTATCTCCAAGCTTGGCATGCAGGTTTCTCAACCCCAGGTTATGCTTAAAGGCAAAAGAGCAGGCCAGTTTTTGGATGGAACCAGAACAATGAGTAGGGATTCCCTTAGCTGACCTTGGGGTGTAGTGAAGATGTCTAGAGGTAGCAGACCAAGACCACAGACTGATCAGGTAGTAGGTGATGTGAAAGACCTCAGCTTGAGACCTGCAGAGCCGCTGACCTTGATGGACCAGAGGTCTGGTTCAGTATAAGGCAGTTTTGTGTGTTCATGTGCCTCTTTGATAGTCTCCTCTTTGTAGTCTAGTACTGAAATTGTTGGACCCTGATTCACATATCAGCCCTGGGATTATGAATTCCATCTGTTAGGCTGAAATCGTTATCTTGAGCAAATCATGTGCTTGGTTGGTGTATGTCATACCTGGGGCCAACAAAACTAATCTGTGTTACAGGATCCCAAATCAGACCGCCTTGGGGACCGTAAGCTGGGTGGAAAGGCAGCACACCAATGTTTTAAATAAAATAAACATTTCACGAATAAACTGAAAAGTTGGTCTTCTGTCCCAGGTTCTTTTCTGTGCAGAGAAAGTAAACTGTAAGTGGTCAGTACAGCCATTGACCACTTACATTTTTCTTTCTCTGCACAGAAAAGAACCTGAGGTAGAAGACAACCTGTCAGCGAGGGCATGCAATCGGACCCGGGATAGCGAGGTGACTTTCGTTTCATCTCTCCTTCCCGTGGGAAGGAAGAGGCAACAGCCAAAAGGCTCGAGAGATCTCCACTTCAAAGTGACTTCCTGATTGTAATCCTGCTCTGATCTTAAGGTGTGAATTCTCTCTCTTGGTATTGGGGAACCTCTGATGTTTTGCATTTCAAAGATGTTACTTGTAAACATGCTAGTGTGTGTACTCTATAAGAATACCCTCCAAATGATTTGGCGCCATTGTAACGTTGTGTTTCATAGGTTACTGTACCCTTCCTTTCAAATAAATTCTACTTTAAACTCTCTGCTAACGTCTGGAGTAAAGTGGATGATTCCTGAGAGGCAACGGAGTCCTAGAACCTGACAGTACGTTACAATCCCAACCTTTTTTGTTTTCGGGTTAGAAGTAGTATTAGGATGTCGGCACCACCCTCGGTCCCGCTCAACGCGGGAGAGGAGCTTCGGCAGACTCCCGCTGATATTGAGGTTGGTCAAGGAGCAGCGACCCCGGAGCAGCGCCCACCCGGGCCTACCGATGTCCCTGGGAGGCCGACGTGGACCCCCCGATTCTCGGAGACCGGGCAGCGGCAGAGAGCAGCGTCAGAACCAGGAGGCGACTTCTACCGGGGACCGCTGGCCGCTTGGTATGGAGAAGGGGAAGGGTGGAAGGACCCCACGCTCGCTCACACCCCGACCCTCACTGCAGAAGCGGCCACTCTGATACGCGGACAGAATCAGATGCTCGTTCTGCAGAATCGGGACCTGCAGACTCAGCTAGATACCTTGCAGCGAGACCTGGCAGCCGTTCTAGGGGCAGTGAGGGGGCTTGGACAGCCCGTGCAACAATCCCAAACGGGTTCACGGCCGACTACAGGACCGCTCGTTGTTGGGGAGGCTCCCACGCCCAGACGCCCTACGGCCAGAGACCTGAAGGTATCTTTCGACGGGTCCAGCTCACAGTTGTCTCACTTCTTACTCCAAATCTCCGGCTTTATGAAGGACCAGGGGGAGACCTTTGCCTCGGAAGAAGCTCGGGTCAGGTATGTGATCAGCCTGCTGGAGAAGGAGGCAGTGGAGTGGGCAGTGACAGTGGCGGAAACTATGCCCCGAGTTTTGGCATCCCTGGATGAGTTCTTGTGCGCTCTACGACGCCGGTTCGAAGACCCCCACCGGGGGGAAAAAGCAAAGATTGCCATGCGTCGTTTGAAGCAGGGAACCCGCTCAGTAAGTGAGTATGCACAGGACTTTTTATCTTTGTCGTGCAAGATAAGGGAGTGGAGTGAGGCCACAAAGGTCCAGCATTTCCGCGAAGGGTTGCGGTGGGAAGTGCTGGATGGCTGTTTGACTTTGGGAGATCCAGAGTCAGTGGAAGAGTGGGTAAATTTGGCAGCTCTAGTGGAGAACCGCAAGCTTACCCTCCAGTTCTCCAAGGATCGTCCTTCGAAGACGATCCCTATCCCGCCCACGAGAGGGGACAGCGCAGCAGGTCCCAGGCGAGAGGGAAGACATCGAGGAGTCTACAGTCTCGACAGGGCACGTCGGTTCAGGGAGGGAGCTTGCCTTCAGTGTGGGAAGATGGGTCATTTTGCAGCAAGATGTACCAACACGCCGTCAGAAGGGACGAGCAACAGGGCGACACAAGAGCGGGAGGCGACACCACCTCGGAACCTGGAGCACAGGAGAGCGGAGGGGACGAACGGTCGCCGGGGGGCGGCGGCCCTGCAAGCGGAAACCTCATCGGATCGTGGCACCCGAGATAGCTTCCGAAGCCCCTCACCGGCAAAAAACGAGGACGGCCTTCTGTGAGGGAACCGGCACAGAGGGCACCCTTGGAAGAAACCAAACCGGCTCCATGTAGGGTGAGTGACCAGGGAGAGACATTGCTGATACCTGTTGTATTACGAAATCCCCAAGGGGGGGAACCGGTGGCCGTTGTGGCTATCGTGGACTCCGGGTGCTCCCGGACCCTAATTGATCAGGCGGTGGTAGAACGTCTGAGAATTGGGACTCGAGAACTGGATCAACCCTTACATTTCCATCAAATGGATGGGAGTGACCTGCGGGGGGGGCCGGTTCATTTGCACACTCGCAAGATGTGGCTGGGGGTGGGAAACCACTGGGAACAGATCCACTTCACGGTAGTGCCTAAGATTTCCTACCCGGTGGTCCTCGGCGTTAATTGGTTGGCGGGACATAACCCGAGCATTGACTGGGAACAAAGGCGGGTGGTGTTTGGAGCTCCTCAGTGCGAAAAACACAGCCGGGATGATTTACCCGGGGGCGAAGGGGGAAGCGCCGCTGCCTTGGAGGAACCCACGTTGCCCCCAGAATATAGTGATTTCGCAGATGTATTTGAGGGGACGGACTGTGACTTATTGCCTCCTCATCGCACTACGGATTGTGCCATCGAACTGATTAAGGACGTTAAACCATCCAAGGCCCGAGTTTACGCCATGAGTCCTCAAGAGAAAGCAGTGCTGCGAGAATTTCTGGACAAGAACTTGGAGCGGGGCTTCATACGACCGTCCAAAGCTGCATTTTCTTCTCCCGGCTTCTTTGTGAAGAAGAAAGGTACATCTGATCTCAGACTGTGTGTAGACTATAGGGGGCTTAACGCGATTACTGAAACTAATGCCTACCCCCTTCCCTTAATCCCAGACCTCCTGAGTGTGTTACAGGAGGGTTGTATTTTCTCGAAAATTGACCTGGCGGAAGCCTACTACCGGGTCCGGATCAAGGAGGGGGATGAAGCTAAGACAGCCTTTTCTTGTTGTTATGGGTTGTTTGAATTTTTAGTCATGCCGTTTGGTCTGTCTGGGGGGCCCTCGTGCTTCATGCAATTAATTAATGAGATTCTACACGACCTCCTATTTAAAGGTGTGGTAGTCTTTTTAGACGATTTGCTCATTTACTCCAAGGATCCCGCAGAGCACAGGGAATTGGTGCGGGAGGTGTTGCGTCGTCTAAGGGACAATCATTTGTATGCTAAGTTATCAAAATGTGCATTCAACCAGGACCAATTGTCGTTTTTGGGTTATGTGATCTCGCCACAAGGGTTAAGCATGGATCCGGAGAAAGTGAGGGCAGTGTTAGAATGGGAACCTCCCAGAACTCGCAAACAGGTTCAGCAGTTTTTGGGGTTTGCGAACTTTTATAGAAATTTTATTCAGGATTTCGCTCAAATAGCTTTGCCTATTACTGATTTGCTTAAAACCAAAGGGAAGGGGCAAGGGGCCACTTTTGCACAATACCAGGTACCTTGGACCGCCAGGTGTCAGGCGGCTTTTGAAACTCTTAAGGAGCGCTTTACCTCTGAACCCATTCTGGCGCACCCAGATTGCTCCAGGCCATTCACTTTACAGGTAGATGCCTCGGACAAGGCGATGGGAGGCGCACTCCTTCAGAGGGATGATCAAGGGAGGCTTAGACCCTGCGCATATTTTTCTAAGAAGTTCTCTGGCCCTGAACTCAATTGGCCAATTGGGGAAAAAGAGGCAATGGCGATTAAACATGCACTCACGGTTTGGCGACAGTTCCTGGAGGGGGCTGCCGAGCCCTTTGTGGTATGTACTGATCACCGCAACCTCGAATCTATTTTGGGTCAGCGGAAGCTGTCAGCCAAACAAGTGCGTTGGTCTACCTTTTTCTCTAAGTTTAATTTTACCATCAAACACATGCCTGGGAAAGAAAACTGCTTAGCAGACGGACTGTCTCGCATGCCGCAATATGAGTGTCAGGTTGAGCGGCCGGTGGGTTCTCTTTTCACACGGGAACACCTGGGTTTGACTCCAGAGGGGAATAGTGCAGGAGTTCTGACCAGAGCGCAAAGCCGCGCGGCGGCACAGGACTCGAGTTCGAGTTCCCCTCGTGAAGTGGTCGCTCCCACCTCCTCATCCCCAGCAGTCCCCGGAGAACTCTCAACCACTACCGCTGGGGAGGGGGGGGGAATCTCCCAAATAGAGCGAAGGGACCAGGCTGAAGGGCCGGTACCCACCCCCTTGCCGGGGTCGGATGTTGCCATTCCCCGCCTCTGGGCAGTTCCAGAAAGCCTCCCGGAGGTAGTCAAGAAAAGGTGGGGGGAGGCTCTTCAACGGGAGCGGGAGGAAGAATCTATCCCGTCCCAGATGACGGACAAAAACGGTATCTGTAAGAACAAACATTACGTGCCCAGGGAACTGAGGCGGGAGATATTGGAACGGAGCCACAGTTCAACAATAGGGGGACATTTTGGGTTTGCTAAATCCTTACACCTAATAAGAAGACAGTTTTGGTGGCCTGGGATGCGCCAAGACATCGAAGTATTTATCAAATCCTGCCCTGTGTGCGCAACTAGTAAACGTTTGATGGGAAAACCCCCGGGATTATTAAAGCCCCTAGAAACTCCCGAGGCACCCTGGCGAGTGATTGGGATGGATTTCATAACAGACCTCCCATCCAGTCAGGGGAAGACTGTCCTGTGGGTAATCACGGATCTTTTCTCTAAGCAAGTTCATCTCGTACCGTGTGAAGGGATGCCATCTGCACATAAACTGGCTCGCTTGTTTGTGCACTGCATATTCAAATTGCACGGATTTCCACGGAAGGTCCTGAGTGACAGGGGCTCCGTGTTTGTGTCCAAGTTCTGGAAAGCGTTTTTAGGAATTGTAGGTGTGCAGTTGGGTTTGTCATCTGCCTATCACCCCCAGACGGATGGGCAGACCGAAAGGGTTAATGCGGTGATGGAATGTTATTTGCGTTGTTTTGTTAATTATCACCAAGACAATTGGGTTGATCTGCTGCCACTGGCAGAATATGCCTACAATAACTCGGTGCACTCTGCAACCGGGGTGAGCCCATTCAAAGCAGTTTATGGAATGGATTTTGGACCATTAGGGGCTGTACCCACCCCGCCAGAAGGCGATCCCCCCGAGGTGTCTAAATGGGCTCACACAGTGAGGAACACTTGGCCCTGGCTTGTAAAAAACCTGGAACAGGCTAAAGATAGGTACAAACTACAAGCAGACAAACACAGAACACCTCAGTGGGAATTGAGGGTCGGAGAAAAGGTGTATCTTTCCACTAAGAACCTCAGGTCTTTACGCCCGTGTAAAAAATTGAGCCCACGGTTTGTGGGCCCATTTTCTATCTCCAGAGTTATCAATGAGGTTACGGTAGAGCTGGAGCTACCCAAATCCTTACAAGGGGTGCACCCGGTGTTTCACGTGAGTCTACTAAAACCCTTTCTACAAGCACCAGAATGGCACCCCGAACCCGAAGCGGCAACTCCCATCATGGTACAGGGCGAACGGCACTTTGAAATCTCCAGGGTGCTCGATTCTCGGAGGCGCAGGGGCCGACTGGAATATCTTGTGCGTTGGAAACATTTAAATTCCAGTCACGATGAGTGGGTGTCCGCTGTTCACGTACAGGCTCCAACCCTTGTAGCGGATTTCCATCGCCATTACCCGGACAAACCAGGAAATCTGGAGGGGGGGCCTTTGGGGAGGCGGAGTGTCAGCGAGGGCATGCAATCGGACCCGGGATAGCGAGGTGACTTTCGTTTCATCTCTCCTTCCCGTGGGAAGGAAGAGGCAACAGCCAAAAGGCTCGAGAGATCTCCACTTCAAAGTGACTTCCTGATTGTAATCCTGCTCTGATCTTAAGGTGTGAATTCTCTCTCTTGGTATTGGGGAACCTCTGATGTTTTGCATTTCAAAGATGTTACTTGTAAACATGCTAGTGTGTGTACTCTATAAGAATACCCTCCAAATGATTTGGCGCCATTGTAACGTTGTGTTTCATAGGTTACTGTACCCTTCCTTTCAAATAAATTCTACTTTAAACTCTCTGCTAACGTCTGGAGTAAAGTGGATGATTCCTGAGAGGCAACGGAGTCCTAGAACCTGACACAACCCAATAACTCATTGAATATTTTCCCCACTGAGTTCCCACACTGCAAAGCTTGAGAAGGTGCAGAAAAGAGCAACCAAAATGATCAGGGGACTAGAGCAACTGCTCTATGAGGAGCAGTTAAAACATTTAGGGCTGTTTAGCTTGGAAAAAAGGCGTTTAAGGGGAGACATGATAGAGGTCTATGAAATTATGCATGGTATGGAGAGAGGACAGGGAGAAACTTTTCTCCCTCTCATAATAGCAGAACGCAGGGTCATCTGCTGAAACTTGAGGGTGAGAGATTCAAAATGGATAAAAGGAAGTATTTCTTCACACAATGCATAGTTAAATTGTGGAATTCCCTGCCCCAGGATGTGGTGATGGCTGCCAACTTGGAAGGCTTTGAGAGGGGCGTAGACATGTTAATAGAGGATAAGGATAACCATGGCTACTAATCAAAATGGATACTGGCTATTCTGTATACCTATTCTCTCCACTATCAGAGGAGCATGCCTATTATATTAGGTGTTTTGGAACACAGGCAGGATAATGCTGCAGTCATCTTGTTTGTGGGCTTCCTAGAGGCACCTGGTTGGCCACAGTGTGAACAGACTGCTGGACTTGATGGATCTTGGTCTAATCCATAATGGCTTTTCTTATGTTCTTATGTTCAAAAATGCTCCAGATTTGGAGAGTCCATTTGGATATCTTGCTTAAGGCATAACTGAAGCCATTCCAGGGCCTATTTTCAATACCTTGCTCCTCCACAGGGCTGTCATGTCTTCCTATGATTCAAATTTCACTTGGCCCTTATCACCAAGCATGAAAGCATGCTTTACATGAAAGGTCCACATGAGCCTCCTTTCTACTCCCTCACCACCTAAGGGGGACTGCTCCATCCCAGCCGTTGGTCACTAACTGTTGTGACACTTCAGTTGTCGCTCCTGACGTAGGCCCTTTTGCATTCCCTGAACTAACACATTATTGGGAAACACTCAGAGGCCGACTATTCAATCTGGCCCAGCGTAGAGACTGGGAAACAAGAAGTGAAAACAGACAACTATGCCCAGATCCATGCAGATCACTTCAAGGGGGTTAGTTTTGGTACCAAATTATCCCTGTTATGCAAATTTCCTCCCCAACCGGCTGGTTCCCAGTTATGCATGGGGAGAAGCGGTGGCCACATCTGCTTCCCGTTTTGCCATTTCAGAGCCTCACCATCTGTTTGGCCTCATCCCGAACAGCCTGTGCTGTGCTGATTAACTTCCTCACCCAGCCAGGCCAAGCCCCAGTGACTTCTGCAAGGTGCCGATGTCTTTTTTTTTTTCTGAACATGCTTACAAACCAGAACCTTCACTTTTCTCCCAAGGGACAGGAAGGCGTTGGTTTGTGTGATTTGCAGCACGGCCCGCATCGGCAGCTGCTTTTGGAAAGCCACATGCCCTACATATGGCAGGGACAGATAAAAAACAAACAAACAAAACCCCTAGGATTCCTCCTATCTCTGGGGAGCTTTTGGCTGTGAGATCCTGGATGGGAAAGCCAGAGACATGTGCTCTTGGTAAACGATTACGTATGTGCTGTAAAGTTGCACACAACTTATGGCGATCCCAGCAAGGGGCTTTCAGGGCAAGTGAGAAGCAGAGGTGTTTTGCCATTGCCTTCCTCTGCAGAGTCTTCCTTGGTGGTCTCCCATCCAAATACTGGCCCTGCTTGGCTTCCGAGACCTGACATGTTCGAGCTATAGCATGCCGCACTTCCTCCCAAGAAATTGTTTCTAACAGTCACTTTGCATACTGAGAGCATGTGAGGTGTGGTGGTTACAGTGTTGACCTTGGGTTCAATCCCCATTATGCCTTAATACTTGGATTCAGAGGCTTTCCTAGTCCTTGCTTTAATTCAATGTAGGGCTTGTGAGAGGCTCAGACTTGAGCCATGTGAAAACATAACAAATGTCTCTGAGCATGTGGAAAGTGTTCTTCTTATTCTCTATCATAACCACAACTTCAAGAATTAAGTAACGGCTTCTATGGCAGAACGCCTGAATTATCCAGGCATCATTGAGCCACACAATCCACAATTTAGGCATTAAACAATGTATGCATTTAGAACAGTTTCATAGAGTCATTGCTCTTAGTCTGGTTATTTAAACTTTATGTATCTTGCTGAAGGAGAGCTTTGTCTCTATGAGCTTATTTTGCCTTTGTGGCAATTTATAGCTTCAAGGCCCACTATTCTCTAGAGTCACCCAAAGAATACTGGGTTGAATCCAACCAGCTCTTCTATTGGTTAACAGGGGACCCCAAAAAAGACCGTGCTAGGGGTCATGAGACCTGCGTGGACAGAAGGTGTGTGACGGGGTCTTTAATAAGGGGGGGAATTGGGTGAGGTTGAATGAAAAGGTTGGCTGGATCCAACCCCCTTTCTCCTGTTGTTACACGTTACACACATGAAAAATCTGTTTCTTTAACTCAGTCAAATAGTTGGAGTGATGCGTCTCTCATCAGGCAACCAATCTTATAAAAAACGAGACAATTAGAGACGGGTCTGTCTGTGCCTTAAGCATAAAACCTCCGGACCAACGAGTAATACCTTGAAAGAGAACTGGCACTGAATTGACTTTCTACTTTCCAAATTAAGGTGGAGAAATCCCCTAAGCTTCCAGGGTCTGCACTGCAGATCACAGCTTGTGATGATCCCTTTTTCAATAGAGTCCTGCATTAAGGAATAACTGCTTGCACAGAGGAAAACAGCACACTGGCGTCACAGCCCCACTTTTTCAATGGGAAATTTGTTCCCCCTTTTTTATTTTTAAATTCCCTTCCCCCCCCCTCCGTGGTGGCCAGGAAACCTCAGAGGAGGCAGTGCAGCTCTGCCTTTCCCAGCTGCCACAGATCTATCCCCCCCTTTAGGAATGGGCTGCCCATTTGGAAATCCTACATAGGGGATTAAACTGGTTTAAATCAAAATACTTGGGAATGAGTTGTGAATTTGGCTGTCATTCTCAGTTTCTGCTTCCTTATTGCCTTGTTGGTATTCTCCCTTATCCAGTCAGCCACAATCCCAAAGCTCTTGAATGTATTTCCTTAGAAGAATAGGTTCCAAGTATGCTTTGTTACAAAATGATATTCTTCACTTTCAAAGAAAATTTTACATACATTCTGATTTTTTTTATGAAATTTGCTTTTTTTTAAAAAAAAATTGTACAATGGTCTGAAAGATAACTGAGGTTACAATATAAAACCACAACAAAAATGTGTTTAGTACAAGTATAAAAAGGCAGTGCTGAGCCAGGGATGGGGAGTGAGTTCTGAAAAGCATTTTCTTATTCCGTAGCTATTTACAGCTGTGAAATATTATTTAATAATACATCTCAACATAAAAGAATGCCACCACTTCGCCCCTCTAAGTCGTCCAGGACAGGCATGGCTCTCAGAAGCCCGTTGATCAGAACCATAAATTAAAATAAAATCAGTAGTACATTTTATTTTCAAATAAGACCCATTCTGTGAGCCTCACAGAGAGGGGGCAGCAGACCCCCACCCCGGGGTGGCCCATAAACTATGCTTTCTGATAACAGTGCCACTTACTAATATGCTAAATCACTAAACTGTATGTGCTTTCACAATCCATGTACTTGTGTTACAACATAAATAGGAAAACCTAGAATCAAGAAATGCAATCACTCTGATAATGGCTTACTCGATATTTATACAAGTATGGCTATGATACATATAAAACCACAGACCGGGGTGAAGGTAAATCGACACGGGCCAGTACGAAGTGCTGTTAAGAAAGCAGTCTTCTAATCTTTTGTTTCAAGCCCCCCCTCACACATGAAAGAACTGGTTTGAATTTAAGTTACTTCCCCCCCCCATTCATATAGTGTTAAGAACTATACGAACCTGCAGGTAGATGCTCCAATCCAGAGCACTGTGTGTGTGTGTGTTTTCTGATGGCCACCTGGAGCTCTTAATATGTGCTCAGGCTGCCCATTTAATTTAATGGAAAAACAATTCTATGTGCGAAGAAGAAGAGTTGGTTTTTATATGCCGACTTTCTCTACCTTTTAAGGAGAATCAAACCGGCTTACACTCTCTTTCCTTTTCTCTCCCCGCAACAGACACCTGGTGAGGTTGGGGGGGCTTAGAGAGTTTGGAGAGAACTGTGACCAGTTCAAGGTCACCCAGCTGGCTTTATGTATAGGAGTGGGGAAACCAACCCAGTTTACCAGATTAGAGTCCGCCGCTCATGTGAAAGAGTGAGAAATCAAACCCAGTTCTCCAGATTAGAGTCCACCACTCTTTACACCACACTGGCCTAGCTTCCTCCGGTGAACTGACTGGTGCATGCCTTGTGGACAGCGAAGTTCTGGGGGCACAAAGAAGCATCTGTGCCCATAAGAATCTGCTAGATAGAAGTGAGAAGTTGTCAGTGGTGTCCAGCTCATGGGGTGAATTAGAAATATGTTTAAAGCCTTATTCTTTCCAATTATAATGGCCAGATTAAATACCGCTACAAATTGGGTTCATACCAAAGTTGGTAGTAAAGGAATAGGGCACACCAATACAGCTTTGAGCAGCTTTGTTTCCTCAATGCCATCAAGTATTATGGTCTTTTTGTATAGTACACTTTTAAGTGCAGGCCAAAGAATTATTTCAAGCATGCGCCTAACAGAAAACAGCCTGGCCATGGCAAAGAGGGGTTCAATTAAGTTTGCAACGTACATGTGCATGTCAGAGAACAAGGACTGGTTGCAACTCCCTAGTGAAGATATTCTGGATTTTACTGTGGTTTAAAGTGTAAATAGTATGAGCTTCAAGCCCTCTATCTGAGCTCAGAAAATATAGGGGAGGGCTGGGTTGGGGTTTTCTTTCTTCCATAAAAGCAAAAGAAGTATTTTCCAGTGTAAAACGGGTGTGTTTTTGCAGATGTGGCTTAACCTCATGACTGAATGTGTTTGGTCACCCCAAAGCAAGAACATCATCACTCCTACCAATGTACTTTCCCTCATTTTTAATATTTTTTTTTAATAAAAAGATGCTCTTGATTTGAAAAGTGGCTGATCTTTTGCTGAGGCAGATGGAAATTTTCTTAACCAGGAGCCAAATTCATCAACAGAAAATGCGCAATCCAAGTTAGAGATGTTTGCGTTACACTAGAACTGTTCAAGTGCTTGAAAAAAGCTGATTCAACTCAGAGGAACCCAAACAGGCATCCTGGACAGCATTTATTGGCACACAATGCTTTTGTTTTATCGTCTTTCTCATGTAGACACTGCTGTCATTTTTAGGAATTAAGTTGTCCACACCAGCACGTGCAAGAGATTTCACATGCGGGCCATTTATGCATGGGAAGTTTGCCTTGGATGTGCCGCTCTCTGGATGCACATTTTCCCCATCCGAATCCTCAAACCTAAAAAATAAGCCCCCATGCAGAGTTTTCAGAATTCGGATGGGGAAAATGTATATCTAGAGAGCGGCAAATCCAAGGCAAAACCTCCCATGCATAAGTAGAGGATCAATGTATTTTTGTTGAATAGCAGCTCCCCCTCACAGCATTAGAGGCTTTTTTGTGAACTTCAGTGAAGTTTAAACAGAAATCTGTGGCCAAGGGCAGGGCCTTACAGTTTGGCAAAAGCAGATACGAGTCCCATTCTTCTCTAGACTTATTTCAGAGAGTTTAGGAGCTTTTCTACATGAGTTTCTTAATCGGTTTTGACCTCTTACTGCAGGGGTGTCAAACATAAGGCCCGGGGGCCACATCCGGCCCCTTGAGCGCTCTTATCTGGCCCACAAGCCAGCCAAGGCTGCCCACCCCCTACTCTTGATCTGAGCTGGCGAGGCATGGCCCAGCCTGACCAAGTGACATTTATGTCATATCCGGCCCTTGTAACAATGGAGTTCGATACCCTTGCCTTACTGCTTTGGTTTATCCTGATTTCCACATGCCTTTTTGTGCCTTTAGTTTAGCTTCTTTTTTTCCTGGTTCTTCTGAGACCACTTTTACCCCCATCTTTTTGGGAAGCTGATTTTCAATTGTCTTTTTCCTTTTGCATAAAGTTTCTTTTGGTTGTTTGTGTGTCGCCCACTCCCACCCACTAAAAAGGCACTAAAATATCGATATACCAATGTAATGATAGTTTAAGCAGGTTCTCTGAATTCCCAGCTTTCATTTTTTTAAAATAGTAGGTATCTAGCCTCTTCCCTTGCGGAGATATGCCTTCTTCCTTATTCCTCCACAAGGGAAGGGAATAGAGACTTCTTCTTTTTTTTTTAATGAAAATTGGGGATTAAGAGAACCTGCTTAAACTATCATTACAATATATAGTGTCTTTTCAGACCATCAACAGAGTAAAGGTCAGTGTTAATTTTGTCTTTCTTGTTTTCAATCAGATTTGGATATGAGTATGCAGTTAACTGCCTTGGATGAAGGGGGAGGGAGGAGGGGGTGGTTGAAAAGGACTGCTAGCTAGAAAAAGTTTCCTCTACCTAACTAAAAAAAAAAGCTTCTACTTGCTTTACTAATGTTTTGGATGGCTTATATCTTTTTGCAGCAAAAGCATCAGTATTAATAGCATAAGGCTGAATTGTGTGTGCAAGAGGAGTCCATTTATGGGGCCCATTTGGATTAAATGTTGTCCTGTTGCTGTTTGTATTTTGTTTTTGTGTTGTGGGGGTGGGGGAGGGGTTGCTGCCATCATGCAGCTCCAATGCGCAGGAAAAGCTTTAACTCATGCGGAAACGGTGTTCCCCTCGGGTTATGTGAGAAGAGAACTCATACCTGTCCTGGCTGTGATAGCCACACATGTTGCACTCAAAAGGGTCACGAAACCCATGACAGCCCATGTGGATGGTATACATGACATGGTCTAAGAATAAGACTCTACAGTGTTCACAGATGTAAACTTTCACTTGTTCTCCGTTGCCGTTGATGACTTTGAAAGCATCCTGGGAGCTGTCGCTCCCTGCCCTTAGGACATCGTATTGCCTATGTTCCTCCTTAACGGAGAGGCCGTTGCGCGCATGGGGCGCTATGTGATTTGTTAAGTAAATTAAACCGCTGCGTTCCTCATTATTGCTCTCTGTATCAGTGGAGTCGTGGCCACTGTTGCTGGGTGACGGGTCCCTTTCTGATGAGATTGATTTGACTTTGGAAAGCAAGAGCAAGTTTTCCACGGCACTGTCCTGAGTGGCATGATTGGAGCGAGTGTGGTTGTCTCCGGGGGGCTTGTGGAGCTGGTATATTGGGCTGATAACAGGCATGACTTCAGAGCCCCCTGGTGGGGTTTGCACCAGGGGACGCAACGATTCTGCCCCAAGGTAGCTGATAGCATTGTTGATGGCCTGATCCATGACATGGGTTTGCATCATATCGTTCTCCTTCTCGTAACTGATGGTTGCATCATAAGGAACATCAGATATGCATTTCTCCCCTGCAAACCAAAATGGTGAGAAGTTAGGCATGAAGCTGAAACACTCTTTAAACAGTTGCATTAGCCAATCAGAACTGACAGAGGCACTGCCCTGTTTGATCTACATCTGATGCTGTTGTGAGATGAATGGCTTTCAGTCACTGGTGTTCTTTTGTGCTTTTGAATCAGGCAATAGGCTCAGCTGCAAATATTTCGATAGGGAAATTGAAAATTACAGCAGCAGTACTGTATGATTGATGGCAGCCCGACATTTCAGTTGGATTATATTTCTAACTGAGATTGTTTGATCACTATAAGCCATTTTAATGTCCATTGTTGGTCAAAACGAAGCCTAATCAATACTAAACTTAAAGTCAGTATATCATAAATATCATAAATGACATGAAACTGTTGGCTGGAGCCAATATGAAACTGTTGGCTGGAGTCAGATAAATTTCTATTTCCATCATTTACATAGCAGAGAATTTTTATTCTGTAGTCAAAACTTCTTTGGTATCTCCTACATCAGATGGTCAGATGGTATGGGTAAAAGCCTTTCCTTTCCTTCTTTGCTCTTATGACCCATAGGTCCTGAGCAGTTATTTCTTAGAGAAAATGTGATGGCGAGATATTTGGCCACGGCCAATGTTATATTTGGGTCTCTGTGGCCCAGGCTAGCCTGATCTCGTCAGATCTCAGAAGCTAAGCAGGGTCAGCCCTGGTTAGTATTTGGATGGGAGACCACCAAGGAATACCAGGGTTGCTGTGCAGAGGAAGGCACTGGCAAACCACCTCTGTTAGTCTCTTGCCATGAAAACCCCAAAAAGGGGTCGCCATAAGTCGGCTGCGACTTGACGGCACTTTACACACACACACATTCATCAGCAAAAAGAGGATTATTTTGTCACTTGTTATGGTGGTAGGAATTCTTGCCAGTATGGGGGTAATCCATTTATCTCGGTGGTGTTTAAAGAGGGGGAATTCCATCATCTTATGAGATATTGTGCCAATTTTCTTCGTATTGCATGAGCAAAGTCTGTCAGAATATGGTAGATTTCTATATCTTCCGTTTAATACTGCTGAAGGTGCAACATACGAGTAAAAGAAAGGAAGTTCAGGAGATCCCCTCTGATTTTTCAGCCCTCAGCCTGACATTCCTATTGCCTGCCAACTCCTGTCTCAGCAGAGACACGGTTCTTGAAGAGGCATCAGGGTGTGAACATTGGGACCACAAGTATGTGCAGAACCATCTGGGGGAGGGTGATTGTCAGCAGGTGCCGACAGTGGTGCTCGAGCCTTCTCCCGGCACTGCATTTCTGCTGTGACTCACACACACATAAGCAATGCCGACCACATGGGGGGTTCCAGATACTTGACTGCAACTATAAAAAAGGTAGTAGAAGAAGAAGAGTTGGCTTTTATATGCCGACTTTCTCTACCATTTCAGGAAGAATCAAACCGGCTTACAATCACCTTCCCTTCCCCTCCCCACAGCAGACACCCTGTGAGGTAGGTGGGGCTGAGAGGGCTGTGACTAGCCCAAGGTCACCCAGCTGGCTTCATGTGTAGGAGTGGGGAAACAAATCTAGTTCACCAGATTAGCCTCCGCCGCCCATGTGGAGGAGTGGGGAATCAAATCCGGTTCTCCAGATCAGAGTCTACCACTAAACCCCCGCTCTTAACCACTACACCACATCGGCTTAAGTCCTTCTCTCACCACTGCTTCTTTGCTGAAAATCAGCCCCTTCTGAAAGCTGCCTTTCCTTGGAGGGACTTAAATGTGTTTGCATATAACAAAGAATTTGGTCTATTTTTGTTTGTGTCATCAAGTCACAGCTGACTAATGGCAACCCCATAGGGTTTTCAAGGCAAGAGACGTTCAAAGGTGGTTTGCCATTGCCTGCCTCCTTGTTGCAATTCTGGTGTTCTTCCATCCAAGTACTAACCAGGGCTGATCCTGTTTAGCTTCTGAGGTCTGACAAGATCAGGCTATCCTGGGGCTATCCAGATCAGGGCTATTTGGTCTATAGTTACATTTATATCCTGTTCAGAGTAGCATTTTAGCCTTACATAAATCCTATTAGATAGGTTAAAAAAAAAGGGGGGGGGTAACTCATCCAAAGTCCAGCCCAAGAGTTTCAGAGCTGAACAGGATCTGAAGCTGGACTTAGAAATCTATCTTTCCAGCCAGTCTGCTCCACAGTCTATAGATACTGCCCTATTCTTGGTCTTGGGGTGCTGGTTTTCGGTACTGGTGCCTGGAATGCATGAGGATGAAACAGATACGAGTGACACTTAGGAAGAAGAAGAGTTGGCTTTTATATGCCTATTTTCTCTACCACTTCAGGAAGAATCAAACTGGCTTACAATCACCTTCCCTTCCCCTCCCCACAACAGACACCCTATGAGGTAGGTGGGGCTGAGAGGGCTGTGACTAGCCCAAGGTTACCCAGCAGGCTGCATGTGGAGGGGTGGGAAAACCAACCCGGTTCACCAGATTAGAGTCTGCAGCTCATGTGGAGGAGTGGGGAGTCAAACCCGGTTCTCCATTTTAGAATCCACTGATCTTAACCACTACACCACGCTGGCTCTCAAGTAAGAGTTTTTCCCACACCAATGAGTAATACATAGTGCAATTTTAAACAGAGTTACACCTGGTGGTGAAATGCCCTAAACTCTAGGATTAATGCCAAAGTTTGTAGCCCCAAAGGATAATTTTCGAATTTGCAGTCAGTACAGCTACAGAGGCTTTGAAGGACTCTTTGCGGACAAGCTGGAGGAAAGTGGAGACGGAAGTTAGGAGGGGTTGCCTCAGAGTCAGCCAGTGTCACAGAAATGCAGATGACCCCGTCCAGAGAAGAGTGATGGGCAGCCAGAGTCCCACCTAAGCTATAAGATATAGAGCTTCTGGAGCCCAAAAGGCAGAGTGGACATTTCCTGCAGAAAGGAATGGAAAGAGGGTCTGCTGGAGGTGGTCTAAGGCACATAACAAAAACCCCAAGCATGTTGAGGAAGATCTCTTAGCTCTGAGTTCTCTTAACCTCTCTTAGCTCTGTGACCTCTGAGTCTTCATTTTGAGGAGGAGGATTCCATCATGGCTCTAAGTAGCCGGGTGCATATGGCACTGAACTCACTAGGGGAATGATTCCTAGATACTGAAATCAAGAAATGGATTATTTCTAATGGCTTACAACTCCAAGAATTATGCTGCCTATCTATCTGTAGGGATATGTTAGGGTTTAGAGGATTGTGTTTTATCACTTTTTTTTAATGCTTGCTTGTTCTGTTGTGTTTGAATATGCATTGTGTGCATTTTATGTCTTATTAAACTTCTTTTCACTTTCAGTGCAGCTAGTTTGGTCTCTGTGACCCAAGTTAAGCCCTGTTCAGTCCACGCACACCAGGAACAGAAAGGAGAGGGGCCGTGGATAAATCCTACTTCCCTAGATTGCTCAACTCTGTTGGTCTCCCTGTTAGCAAGTGTGGTAAGAGAGGGAGATGCAAAAACAGAGATAAGCCTTTAATTGGCAAAGCAGCAGAGGGTGTTTGAGCGCTAACCTTTAGGTGGAAACCCTGAAAGGAAAATTGATTAGCTGGAGGTGGTGAAAGAGAAACAGAGACAGTAAGGGAGGGAGTGGAGGAAGAGGAACCTAGCTGGGTAGGAGATGGCTGAATAACTCCTGGGCAGAAAGGAGTACTTGTGAAGCCCATTATCCCACACAAGCTTCTAAATCAATGGGTTTAGAAAGGTGTAACTGTGCTTAGGAGTGTGCTGACAGAGTCTTTCCCCCATAAGAAGCACGATGTGCAGTTTCTGGAAATACTTGAGCCTCTGCATCTTTTGCTGTAGAAATTAAGCAACTCACCACACTACTCTGAGATGACACATTATGACAATCCAAAGGATGATAACTGGAAAAGATAATTCTGCTTTTGGGAGGAAGCAAAACTTAAGCTGCTAGGAGAAGGAAAACTGGGGCATCTTGATGCCATTCAGATAAAGTTCCCCACCTTTTGAAGTTTCGTCCTGAACTGTCATTCTAGGATGTTTTTTACACCACACTCTGAATAACTGACAGGAAATGCTACCCTTTCAGACCTCATCTCTGGCTAGTTTTTAATCTTCCCTTCCCATAAGGGCAGAAAGTGAGAGCCTGAAATTAGAGTTTTCACCTATTCCAAGAGCAGAACACACCCTTAACCAAAAACTGCCTGACGAATCCCCTTTTGTTAGAAGTATGCTCTCAGGGCAGACATTAGTATGTACTTTTACCATTCTCTGACAACTAGTTCTGGGAATAAAGCATGCTAGGATTTTTAAAGGAAACATTTTTGAAGCTGAAGAACAGCCCCTTAGGAAAATTCTTCATTCATGTTCTCCCTTTGTCCCATACCATGTACTGAGAGGAGGCACTGCTGGGGCGGGGGGATCATTACTGGAAGCCCAGTAGAAGTCCGCCTCTGGCATTCCATGCCTACATACACCCTTCTGACCATTTTATTCTCCTCTTTTAGGCAATTAGTAACATCTGCCTTCTTTAGCAGGGTTTTTGTTTTCATACAATAATGCCTGGAGTAGAAATGTGTCCTCTGCGATTTTAGCATGGCTTTATGATTTTGTTGTGTGTGTGAAATGCCGTCAAGTCGCAGCTGACTTATGGCGACTCCATAGGGTTTTCAAGGGAAAAGATGAACAGAGGTGGTTTGCCATTGCTCTGTGTAGCAATCCTCAACTTCCTTGGTGGTCTCCCGTCCAAGACCTAACCAGGTCCGACTCTGATTAGTTTCTGAGATCTAATGAGACTGGGCTAGCCTGGGCCATCCAGGTCAGGGCTTGATTTCGTTAAGCATTTGGATATATGTTTTAATTTTTTTTTACAGTGTAGGGATGGAATTGCATGTCTTTTTGTTTTGTATTTCAAGCCACTTTTGAGGGCTCTGACAGGAAGTAAGGTAGAAATGGAATAAAGAATGAACTGGATTAAGTATCATAACCATTTCAGTGAACAGCGCTGCAGCAAAAAAGCTGATATAGCCAATCTCTTCTGTGTGTCAGCCCATGCATGCAGGGGGCTGCTCTTATTATCTGTTTTCAAGTGACATTCTGAAAATAAACACACTTATGTAAATGCAATTAATTTGTATGTCTGGCTGAAAATGCTGCATCTCTCATCACTTTTTTTTTTAGCAGTGACCAAAAGACTATTGAGCCAGGAAAGTGAAGCACTGCTTTGTGGGGAGAAGCAGAAATGGGGAAACCCTTTTGCAAGGAAATGCTAGGCAGTGCAGTGGGTCCAGTGATCGATTGGAGAGCAATCGATCCTGTAACGCTGCTGAAACTAAGGCCTTTTAGGCAGGGACGTTTGCCTGTGGTCCCCCCACCCCACCCCACCAACTGCTTTGGGGCTTCCTTTTAGTTATGCATGCCTTTTCAACCCGTCAGAGGTTGCCTCGCTCTCCCCTCATGTTTTGCCCACATTTTCCAGATTCTGGCTAAAACAGCATCTGGAAAATACAGGCAAAACGTGCAGGGAGAGTGAGGTGACCTCTGACATGTAGAAAAGGCATGCATAATCAAAAGGAAGCCCTAAAGCAGTCGGCGGGGGTGGGGGGGACCACGAGGGAAATGTCCCTGCATAAGTGGTAGAAGCTGGTGTGGGTCTGGTCAGTGACCACTAGAATCCTCCTGGGTGATCTAAAGAGTCAGGGAAACTACCCAAATATGTGATCACATAACACAAGTCTGGTTCATGGTTTTTGTTTGTTTTTTACCCACGTTATTCTGCTGTGACAAATGAAACAAGTTGGTAAAGGATCCATGCAAAACCTTTGCCTATTGCTGATTTCACCAGAGCTAGGAACTGAGAAGATGGGCATATGTGTGTGCAAGTGGGTAAATTACTTTGCCTGTCCAGTTGCAATGAAAAATACAAGTAACAGAAAAAAAATCCAACTAGGTAAAGGAGGCAGCAAACATTTAACTCTTACCCACAAATTTCTGAGGCATAGAACTCTTACGTTTGGCGACGTTACTTGTGAGTCTGTCCAGCACAAGGGATCGCTCAGATCCCATTTTGCACAGGTCTTCGGCTATTTCGCTCTGGCTTGTTTCCTCTTTCAGGACTGAAAGTTAAAGGGCACGAGACGGCTTATTAGGCTCACAGACTGCCAGGGCGAGACTTTGCTGAGACACTGTCTACAAGCTGGCATTCTTAACAAAAAAGAGAGCAGTTTTGGGCACCCAACGTTGGTGTCGGTGGGGAGAGGATGTCGTTGAACTAGCTGCTTTCCCCACTCTTTCCCTTCATAGCTTGAGAATAAAGAGACATATGGAAAACAGCGCAATAAATACATTTTTTTAAAAATTGTATGTTTTTTTAAAAGACCTAACTTAAAATTGGTTTCAGTATTAGAACACAGAGGGATCATCACAGGGTACAACACTTTGTAAAGGGCAAAGGGCCTTTAAACATGTGCAGGGTACTGTGGTCTCCCCAATAGGAAGCAGTAAATATTCTGTCTGTCCCCACGGCTTCCATGTGATTCTGATTCAATGCCGGTATTAGCTCAGTTCAAGTTGCTTGAATGGTACGCAGTACAACTTAGGTCAGCACCCCGGGGCATCCTTTGGATGGTAAAGAGTTAACCCTCAGACCAGGCCTGGGGCTTTGGAGCCTTCATGGACCTGGGACAGGAAGCCCTTGAGTGGGGTCTTTATCCTTGACCCATAGACCAGGCGGCTAGGGGGACAGGAAGGCTTGGCAAGGAGAAGCCATATGTGATGGCTTCAAGGCACAGAGCTGGGGTGGCCTAGCCCATAAATTCAGGGATGCGCAAACAAGAGCAAGAGGAAGAAGAAGAGTTGGTTTTTATATGCCGACTTTCTCTATCTTGTAAGGAGAATCAAACCAGCTTACAATCTTCTTCCCTTCCTCTTCCCACAACAGACACCTTGTGAGGCAGGAAGGGCTGAGAGAGTTCGGAGAGAGCCGTGACTGGCCCAAGGTCACCCAGCAGGCTTCATGTGGAGGAGTGGGGAAACCTACCCGGTTCACCAGATAAGAGTCCAATGCTCCTAACTGCTACACCATGCTGGCTCGGGAGGCCTGACTCTTCTACATCTTACCAATCGCCCACATGCAAATGGGTTTGGAATGGGGTTTGGTCTGCAGGAGTCGTAGATCCCCTTCAATCAATGTAAATAAATAGCTGAATAAAGTTGGCCCATTTTATCTCCCAGCTGAGGTGTCTGCTCCCCTTATTCTGCGTCTGTAGCAACAGGAAGCAGTAACCATTCTCTCTGCACAGCAGCAGAATGATTCTGATTCAAAACCAAGCTCAACTGAAGCATTTACTGCCACATGTTTTAGCTGAATGTCTAAATGTGAGTAACTGTTTCACTACACTCATTTTGACTGATCAAACGCTTTCGGAAGCTTGCATGTAGATTCTGTTTCAGACACAAAATTTTATTCATGAGAAAGATGCAGACCATCTTTAAACCTCCTCCACGAACCCCAGAGATTAGCTATCAGGCAAGGCTGAATAAACTTTCACCACCTGTGGGCAGTAGCTGTGCTACAACAATGGAGTTGCACTCCTGGTGGACTACCACAACTGCCCAAGCACGTCACTTGTGATTGCAGCTGGTTCTGAACCTAAACAGAAGATCCCTGGCACAGAAAATCCCTGAGCAAGGAGACCCCTCGGATGCCAGATGTCCCTCAACGTGGACACATTTGCCTTTTATGTGCATTTATGTAACACGTTAGAAAAGATCCTTACATGTAAGGATGTGTCAGTCACTGGCAACCAAGATCAAGTTAATTCATGCCAAAGTATTCCCTATAACTATGCATGGGTTTTAAAGCTGGACAATGAAGAAAGCTAACAGGAAGAAAGTAGATTCCTTTGAACTGTGGTGTTGGAAGAAAGTATGGATACCGTGGACTGCCAAAAAGACAAATCAAGCCTGAATTGTCCCTAGAAGCTAAAATGACTAAGCTGAGGCTATTGTACTTTCGTCATATTATGAGAAGACAAGAGTTATTGGAACAGACAATAATGCTAGGAAAAGCTGAAGGTGGCAGGAAAAGGGGAAAACCCAACGTGAGATGGATTGACTCAATAAAGGAAGCCCCCAGCCCTCAGTTTGCATGACCTGAGCAAAGAAGGCTGTTAAAAATAGGATATTTTGGAGGACATCGATTCACGGGGTCCCTATGGGTCAGAAGCGACTTGATGGCACTTAACACACACATGTAACACTCTTTCTGAGAGAAAGCTAGTTCCTCTCACTAATTTTGGCATGCTGTTTTCATGTTTGCTCATCATGGGAAGCAGCAGAAAGAAATCTATAGCAACATTTTCACTGAAGACTGGACTGTCTCCAACGAGATTTAGGTCTCTATTCAGCAGAAATGAATTAGGACTAGCAGCACCATCCGCAGCAGACTTAAGCCCTTCTGAATCCATTCAAGTCAATGGGCTTAGCTTCAGATAGCGCTGTAAGATCCACTCCCAGCAATGCAACTTAAATTAATGACACCAAAGACCCTTCCGTTGCTTTCCTTTTAGAGGGTCTTAGCAGCAACTCACTTTTGGTGGATTGGGTTGGTGTATCTGGTTATGCCCTTCTGTGAGTTTTTGAAGCAAACACAGACCCACAGCGGAAGCACTATGGCTCAGTGGTAGAGCATCTGCTTGGCATACAGAAGGTCCCAGGTTCAATCCCCAGGATCTTCAGTTAAGGGGACTAAGCAAGTAGGTCATGTGAAAGACCTCTGCCTGAGACCTTGGAGAGCCACTGCTTGTCTGAGTAGACAATACTGACTTATATTTATAGAATATATAATAACTTCCTCACCTAGTCAGCAATGCGAGAAAGGGAGCTGTGTGTGTTTTACGTCCCATCAAGTTGCTTCTGACTTATGGAGACCCTATGAATTAATGACCTCCAAAACATCTGGGCATCTGACAAAGGGCTATGACTCTCGAAAGCTTATATCCAAAACACCTTATGGACTCTAAGGTGCTACTGGTCTTGAATCTAGCTGCTCCAAAACACCCTATCGCTAGCAGCCTTGCTCAGGGTCTCACAGACTGAAGGCCTCGGCTTCCTTGCTACATATTTTAGATATGCTGTTGTGTCAGTTGTTTCTCAGATGCTTCTGGGTGTTATCACTACACTTTTAATTATCTGATAACACAAAAACATTGTCCCAAACACTATCCAAGAAGAAAGTATGAAACGAGGCTTCGTTGAATCTGGGTCACAGGCAGCCTTCTGTTTTTTCCCGTTGAACAGCTGACTGGATCCAAAAGGTATGCAGGATCACATGAATCTTACATGGCATTGCCTGGTGCTGTGGATAACAGTAGATCTGGCAATAGATCCCTCTTAGCGGACCTGTTGTATACATAAGAACATAAGAAAGGCCGTGCTGAATCAGACCAAGGTCCATCAGGTTCAGCAGTCTGTTCACACAGTGGCCAACCAGGTAGACAATGCTTGTAGGAGCGCCCTCTACAGGCATCCCACCTCTAAATATTCCATGTCAAAATAAAACCTCCCTGCACTTGGAGAACCAGGAAAAAAAATGATCTAATCCAGTCCTCTCTGCAATTGCTAACTTCCCACAAGGGAGCATTCAAACATACCATTCCCCAGTATGCAGTTCTAACACAGCTGACCCATATGATTATTCAGAACGCATAGATCATCTATAAGAGTCAGACAACTCCCTAATCCATCTGCTTATATATGTGTGTGTTTGTGTGTGTTCAGATATAACGTGAAAAATATGTTTTATTTTTAACACTGGTAACAAGGCTCACAGGTTATTCTCAAATCCTGGTTTGCCTTGTCAAATGCTGATATAGGCCTTTTATGCATTGCTGTTTCCCTCATGGTCATCCCTCCGATGACTTCGGGTCTTTGTTTTGATTACGCATGCCATTTTCGACCGTCAGAGGTTGCCTCGTTCTCCCTCCGTGTTTCCCCACATTTTGCCTGTGCTTTCAAATTTGAGATAAAACATGTCCTTGAAAATGCAGAGGGACAGGGAGAGCGAGGCGACCTCTTATGGTTGGAAACGGCATGCATAAGACCCGAAGTCGTCAGAGGGGTGACCATGAGAGAAACAGCCATGCATAAAAGGCCTTAGTTGCCTTTGCTCTGCCTAGGGCCAGGAACAGCTGGATTCAAGTCCAGACCTTAGAGAGCCATAGGATTTTTGGGGTACGAACTTTCAAGAGTCAGAGCTCCCTTCATCAGATATCTGACAAAGATATCTGCCGAAGGGAGCTTTGACTCTCAAAAGCTCATACCCCAAAAATCCTGTTGGTATCTAAGGCGCTTCTGGATTTGAATCCAGCTGTTCTACTGCAGACCAACACGGCTACCCTTTGAAACTATAGCCAGGAAGGTCGCTAAGGCGGTGCCCAGGAACAGGGCAGGATTAAGCCAGAATGTCTGTGTTCATATGGCTCAGGGAACCAGAGTTCAGGCAAACTTTAGACCATGTTTTCAGATCCTGGGTAGATGGCCCACAGCTAACCGTAGTTTGTGGAGTGTCCCACATTCCAACAGTCACAGTAACCATAACGAGTTCAAGTAAAACCATGGCCAGTCCAATATTTTTTTGGGGGTGTGTGTGTGAGCATCTGAACTGAAGCAGGAGCAGGTAACTACTTCCTTTTTATTCTCCGGTATCAGCAAATTACTGCCCTTCCTACTTTGCTTGAGCTGGGTTGGTTGCTGGTTTGATGGTGGTATCTGTGCAGCCATTCTTTGGACTGGATCTGGTGGTCGATTTCCATTAATGCAAAGGGAGGAGGAATTTTTGGTGATTGCCCCCCTCCACTGCAGACCCCAGATTCACCCATGTTGCTGTTCCTAAGTGTCCCTTACCCGGAGCTGAAGTATTTCAGGGAGCCTTTTGGGCTGCGGCAAGACAGGGGGTGGCGAGAACATCCCCTTCCACTATTCTTATAAAGGGGCAGAACCACAACACCTACAGCTGACTCATCTCCTTAATAGAAGGAGTCCGCGGTAGATGTTAATCTCTCAAAAGAGGCTGAAAAACAATGTCAAGAAGCTGGGAGAAGGGTCGCAGCTAGGGTTGCCACCTGGAGATCTCCCACAATTACAACTGATTTCCAGGTGACAGGGATCAGTTCCCCTGGAGAAAACAGCCTCTTTGGAAGGTGGCATTATACCCCACTGAGGTTACTCCCCTCCCCAAACCTTGCCCTCCTCAGGTTCCGCCCCCATAATTTCCAGGTATTTCTCAAACTGGAGCTGGCAATAGGGTTGCCAGGTCCCTCTTCGCCACCGGTGGGAGGTTTTTGGGGTGGAGCCTGAGGAGGGCGGGGTTTGGGAAGGGGAGATACTTCAATGCCATAGAGTCCAATTGCCAAAGCGGCCATTTTCTCCAGGTGAACTTATCTCTATCAGCTGGAGATCAGTTGTAATAGCAGGAGATCTCCAGTTAGTACCTGGAGGTTGGCAACCCTAGCTGGCAACCCTAGTTGCAGCTGATGGGTTTGTGGAAGGTGGATGTCTGCATACACACAAGTAGAAACGGATTTTCAGTTGATTTATTTAAAACTTTTATTAGCCACCTTTCTACCTTACCGAACTTAAGACAGCTGATAATGTTAATAAAATAACGATCATAAAAATACATAAAGAAACCAGAACTGGGATGGCAGAATTGGGAAGGCAATGGGTCTGTGAAAGCCATTTGCAAGAATGGAAGGTAAAATGGGAAGAGGGCATGGCCAGAGGGGTCCTGATCCAAGAAAGAGGATGGGAGAGCCCTTCCTCCTCTGCCCTTAGCTGGATGGGGGGGGGGGCAAACAGTCCTCGCCAATCCCCTACCCTCCACGGGAATCTTGACAGGAACCAGAAAGTAAAACCATGGCCAGTCCAATATTTTTTTGGGGGTGTGTGTGTGAGCAGAGAGTGCCCAGGGACCTTCTTCTCTCCCCTGCATTACCACCTGGCCCCCTCTCATGCCTCCCTCCCCACCTGCTGACCCACATGCCTGCGCATCCTTCTTCCACCCCCTCGTAAGCCCTCTTCCCACCTGTACTCACAGATGCCTGCACCATCCACATGCCTGCTCCCTGACAATGCTGGGCACTGTGTACCACTGGGAGTATGGATGGCACAGTGCTTGCAAGTGGGTAGGAGCGGAAAGGGTGGGTGAGCAGCAGACAGGGTTGCCAACCTCCAGGTACTAGCTGGAGATCTCCTGCTATTACAACTGATCTCCAGCCGATAGGGATGAGTTCCCCTGGAGAAAATGGCCGCTTTGGCAGTTGGTCTCTATGGCATGAACCTCCTTCCCTCCCCAAACCCCGCCCTCTTCAGGCTCCGCCCAAAAAATCTCCAGGTATTTCCCAACCTGGAGCTGGCAGGCCTAGCAGCAGTGAAGGCGTATGACACATGAAGCTGCCTTATACTGAATCAGACCCTTGGTCCATCAAAGTCAGTATGGTCTACTCAGACTGGCAGCGGCTCTCCAGGGTCTCGGTCAGAGGTCTTTCACATCACCTATTTGCCTAGTCCCTTTAACTGGAGATGCCGGGGATTGAACCTGGGACCTTCTGCATGCCAAGCAGAGGCTCTACCACTGAGCCACAGCCCCTCCCATGTGGTTGGTGGCAGCGGGCCCTGCTAGAACCCCTGGGTGCCAGCAGCGGCCCCACCTCAGGGTATGCTGATGCCAGCCGTGAGTAACAATGGAAGAAAAATGGGAACAAAGAAACTCAGCCTAAAAGTAAGGGCTAACCAAAGCTAAACACTATCTAATATAGCAACCAGTAAATCTATTTTTATTATATATTGTGCACAATTGTATTTAAAAACACAGGGCCTAAAATACAGGCTCCCTAAAAAGTACAAACATAGTTACAAATATTACCAATACATAACAGTTGATGTTAGTACATAAAATGACCAAAATCTGACCAGACGCATTTCATCCTTTTACAGGCCTTCCTCAATGGTCATATATAACACAATTTTACAATACACATCCTGACAAATACGTCGTACAAGGTAAAATATATATATAAAAGCCTTTTATTCTGTGTGGCTTTATGTTAAAATAATTTGCCCATGTGCCCTAAAGCATGGCTCCCGGCTCACATCTTGTATATGATGCCCAGTGTTTCGGGATGTGTATAACATCAACAAACGTGAAGAAAAGGTATGTTGGGGAGTCAGCTACTCCTGACTCCCCAACATACCTGAGGATCTGAGAATAAGGTTGCCAGCTCTGGGTTGGGAAATTCCTGGTGATTTTGGGGGCGGAGCCTGGGGAGCGCGGGGTTTGGGGAGGGACCTGAGTGGGTTATAATGCTGTACAGTCCACCTTCCAAAGCAGCTATTTCCGCCAGGGCAACTGATCTCTGTAACCTGGAGAGCAGGTTACACCTTGTCTCCACCCAGAGACTGGCAATCCTATCTGAAAATCGTGTCCAAATATCCTCTGTGACATTAGAAAGAAGGCCTTGCGGTATTAGTGGCCCTAAAACTATTTATGCGCCAAGCGACGGAGTGGATTGCTCATGTACTTGGACTGACCTGGCTGATTATGGCATTGTACAGCAAGGGAGATGATATGGAAACGCTTAATGGTGCCTGTCTGTTTAGTTCTCTTACCAGGATAAAGGCCGCCTGAGAGGTTCATGGTTTGCAAATAGTTGTGACAGCGCTCCTTATGTTCTTCCAAAGAGCTCCGTTGCTTATAGCTCCGACCACAATATCCACATTTGTGGGGCTTGCCAACTGAAAGGGGGGAAAATAGAATTTACTTTGTGATCCAGATTAAATGCTGGGTAGCACAATCCTGAGGGTAACTATGCACTAAGTGGAAGCAAACGCTTGGAATTAATGGCCCATCCAGAAGTCGGCAATGGACAACTGTCCTTGTTGGTTTATTTAGATTTCTACGCCCCACTTTTCTCCCCAATGGGGACCCAATCCGGCTTTCAACATCATTCTCCTCAGTTTTATCCTCACAATAACAACCCTGTGAGGTAGGTCAGGCTGAGAGAGTGGCTGGTCCAAGGTTACCACAGTGAGTTTCCATGGCTGAGTAAGGAGTTGACCCCATGTCTCCAAGATCCTAGTCTGCCACTCGAGCCAAGGGGTCCCCAACCTTTTTGAGCCTGTGGGCACCTGTGGAATTCTGACACAGTATGGTGGGCACAGCCACAAAACGGCTGCTGTAGGAGACAGAACCAGCCACCAAATAGCTTCCACAGCTTACCTTCAATAGCACAGTAGTAGAAGAAGAAGAGTTGGTTTTTATATGCCAACTTTCTCTACCACTTAAGGGAGAATCAAACTGGCTTACAATCACCTTCCCTTCCCTTCCCCACAACAGACACCCTGTGAGGGAGGTGGGGTGGAGAGAGCTGTGACTAGCCCAAGGTCACCCAGCTGGCTTCATGTGTAGGGGTGGGGAAACAAATCCAGTTCACCAGATTAGCCTCCACCGCTCATATGGAGGAGTGGGGAATCAAACCCGGTTCTCCAGATCAGAGTCCACCGCTCCAAACCACCGCTCTTAACCACTACACCAGGCCGTCTCTCCAGTAAAGATCCTTGTGCTGTGGTGGCAGCTGCTGCCACACGGCTAATCAGAAGCCTTTCTGGAAGAAAGCCCCACCTGGCCCCACCCATTTTCTAAAAACACCTGGTGGCACCACGAAATGTGTCAGCCGGCGCCACGGTGCCATGGGCACCCCACTGGGGACCGCTGCTCTAGGGTTTTCTGACGTGCACACCTACCGGAATGGGTCCTCAGGTGGCCCGTAAGAGCATCTCTACGGCGACAAGCGTAGTTACACAAGTGGCACTTGAATGGCTTTTCGCCGGAGTGCAACTTGATGTGGCGGAGTAGGTTGCCTTTTTGAGTAAAGGATGCCCCGCACTGATTACACTGGAAGGGGCGTTCGCCTAGGGGGAGAAGGAGAGGGAAAAATACGTGAGCACAAAACTCCGACATTGTAACAGGAGGAAGATTTCAGTGAGAAAGTTGTTTTCCAACTGGCTCTCTATGACTTCCACCGGCTGCAGGTTTGATATAACATGAGCTTTTCAGACTAAACCTGCCAGTTGCTTAACGCTTCACTGGCTGGGTCAATTTGATCTGAAAATCTAATTTTTTTTTTCTAAATCAGAATGGCACATCACAATGCAAATTCAAACTCATTTAAATAAAGTGACTGCAACATTTTGTGTTGAAGAGCCACTCTTCCTGATCAGCAGTTTTGGAATAAACCAATATCCAATTTTGCATGTTGTGGCATTTGGTGGAGTTTTTTTTAATGTGGCTTTTTTCAAAGGGTCTTTAAAATATGCCACTGAAGCAGCAAAATAAAAAGGAAACTCATTAAAAATGCATTTCAGGATCACAAGTTCATTTCAGCGTTACATTCTTATATTTAAATGAAAGGCACTTCATTATAACAGTTATAATAACTTCTTTTCATTTACATTTTCCCTGTATTTTCCCTTTCAATTTCTTCTCCATTACCTGGATGTCCCTAAGCAGCCAAATCAGGAAAGAGACAGAGAAGAAAAAGAAGGGGGGGGGGGCTAAAAAGAGTAGTTAAGACAGTGCAAAGGAAACTGTTTCTTCCACCCAGAATCCTGACCTTCCCTGTACACAGGATACTATTGGCACAGAATCTGCATTATCATGCTTGGTTTCTTCCTATTTTAGGGGGAAAAGAAATCCAGAACTATCTGTATAAATTCGCAGACTTTATCCAGTTTGATTGGCATTGTGAAGATTTCTAAATTGTACTTTCCTCCCCATTATGAATGCCATTGGGTGGAAATAGGCTCGTTTGCTTTGGCCTTGCATTACCTCTGTCAATATAATAAATTTTTTTTTTTTGCTGATTTCTTGTCAGGTTCTGTCAGGTTATTCTATCAATGAATTATAAACAAATTTGCACATTACCCCAAACTCAATCTAGATGCCTTTTAAAAGTTATGAGATGGCTTGCAACAACAGCCACCACCGGTCTTAAGAAAATGTTGAGGATAACCTTTCCTTCTTTGTTGACCCACAAAACAACTGCAGACAACAAACATGGCTTTACAATCAGTGCTTGAAAAAAGTGGGACGGTAGGGAAAAAGCAAGAAATCAAATGCTTAGGGTGAACATCTGTTGGCTTTGCAGGAATAAATGAGAGAGTAAACTGTGTCAATATTGGGAAAAACGGCTAGTGGAGCATTCCCAAAGAGAGAAGCTGGTCTTATCGTGGATCTCAATGCCAGGAAAATCTTCCCCTGCTAAACTCCTATGTGACTATCTATTGGTAAGAAGTAGATCCAGAAAAAATATTCATAGGGTTGCCAACCTCCAGGTAGTAGTTGGAGATCTCCTGCTATTACAACTGATCTCCAGCCGATAGAGATCAGTTCACCTGAAGACAATGGCTGCTTTGGCAATTGGGCTCTATGGCATTGAAGTCCCTCCCCTCCCCAAACCTTGCCGTCCTCAGGCTCCGCCCCAAAAACCTCCGGCCGGTGGCAAAGAGGAACCTGGCAACCCTAGTGAATAGAGATTCGAAAGTGTGGTTTCTTCCCGTATTTAAATTTGCCAGTTGGTGGGGGGTGGGGGGCAGGAATGCCCTGCCCTTTTAAAGAGAGATTTCATATGTGGAAATGGACAGTTAAAACTTTTCATGGCATGAAGTCAAATAACATCACTTGGGATTTGCTGCAGATTTAAAGAGACGGCTGGAGAGACCAGTTTAAAAGTGGGCAACCCTAGCTGTATTGCCAGGCCTAGGACTAACCCTTCAATTGAGACCTGATCCGTCACCCAAGCTAGATTTACCGAAAGCACACGGTACAGTCCTTATGTGACTGTACCACCTCAAAAGGCTCACGGACAGATCAGCTGTGTGAAAGTGCCCCTCTTTGAAAACATCCTTACATCTGCACAGGACGCAGGTAGCCAACACAGAAGAAGCAGTTTATAACATGCAAGTTGTTTTGGGGTGTGGGGGTTGCCTGGGTGGTGTGCCAACAACCAGTTAGGCCAAAACCCTATACCCTATATACCCTACATTGGGGTTGTTCATTTGGAACTTAAACAAGGAGGATCATGCTGAGGAAGGCAAATCTCTTCTCATCCTGCCCCTTGCACTGTTAGGTTGCATGCTAAACACAGACAGACAAAGAGACAGGCGGAAGGAAGGAAGGAAGGAAGGAAGGAAGGAAGGAAGGAAGGAAGGAAGGAAGGAAGAAACCAATATTGAAAATACAACCCACTGACACCCATGAATGCCCCAGATTTTGTAAAGCATGTATTTTACAGTTCAAAGAGAAAATGCAAGAGAAACCCTCAAGTGGAGTACATTAGAAAGTTGCTACCAATGAAGAAATAACTGGGGACATTACTAGCTAGGGCGACACCCCGGAAAACAAGCTAAAGGGGCAAAGGAACTGACCTTTCAACATCATTCCTGATAAGCTCGGGGCTGTGCTGAATGTTTGTTATGTGAACATTTTCAGGGTGAAACGGGGCTCCAAAATGTTCCCTTAACCCTCCACCCACTTTGGGTCATTTTCATGCTTATTTGCCAGTTTCATAGCCTTTCTTGGTTGCTGCTGCTGGCACCATTTTTAAAAAACTGAATTTGCTTGTTCCTACAGCTGTGAGCCCAGCTGCCTAAGGAGCGTGTCATAAACTCGCTGAGGTCACAACGCCACACAGCCGATCGGAGTTAGCCATGAGATGAAATCATAAAGCCAACTCAGAGCGAGGGCTCTCCTTACTGTGCCTGGAATCAGCCAGTTACTGAAAGGCGTGGGGGTGCTTTTATCAGAGGGGAAAAGGAGCTGCTTTTAAGTCGACTGCAAATTATTCCTTTTCGATATCCAGGAAACAGCTGATTTAAGAGATACAGTCAGGGGCTGTTGTGCGAAGCTTATATAAGAATACTTTTTGCTGATACGCTAGCTTACCAATGAGCAGAGATAGTTTTGGTTTTTAAAAAAAATGTGGAGGAGCCTTCAGAAATGCAATACAAATCAGCTGCTAAATGTATTGCATTCAAGGCAGTGGATCCTTACCAAGACAAAAATCTGTCCATTCTGTATACATTTTTAGAAAAAATGCAATGTTTAAAAAAACAAACCCCAAAAAATGTAATTTTGTGCATTCCTTATACTTGGGGCTGGCTGTGCTAAATGCTCAAAAGCCATTTGCACAACAGATTCCTAGCTAGGGTTGCCAACAGACCTGGAGAAAAAAAGTTCTGTCCTTTTAATGCACAGAAATGGGACAACTGAAGCTTTTCATGGCATGGAGGTAAATAAAATCCCGTTCAGCCTCCCTTCGAGGGACAGAATATTTTTCTCCAGGTCTGTTGGCCACCCAATCCCTAGCACGTTGTTTGATCAACACGGTCCTGCACAAACCAGACTGACTTGCACAGTGGCCCCGAACAGATCAACCACTTTAATTAAAAAATGGGACACCTACAACTTAAGGGAACTAGAAGAAGAAGAGTTGGTTTTAGATGCCAACTTTCTCTACCACTTCAGGAAGAATCAAACTGGCTTACAATCACCTTTCCCTTCTCCTCCCCACAACAGACACCCTGTGAGGCAGGTGGGGCTGAGAGAACTCTAAGAGAGTTGTGTCTAGACCAAGGTCACCCAGCAGGCTTCATGTGGAGGAGTGGGGAAATCAACCTAGTTCACCAGATGAGCATCCACCGCTCCAAACCACCGCTCTTAACCACCACACCACGCTGGCTAGGTTTAAAGGAGCCCAAAAGAAACTCCATTTCCCCGCAGATTGGATCAGCTGTAGCAGGGAACATCAGCACTTTAAAAGCCTGAAACGTGCGGACCAATTAGGCGCCTATGGAGTTCCATTTCGGGAAGGGAGGGGGCTAGTGGGTGGGAAAAACCAGATCACTTCAGTTGGCTACAGAACTTTTTAAAAATCGTAATAATGGCTGGAAAATATTAGGTACTTACTCGGCATATCTGCATTTGGCAGGTGTGTCGATTAAATGTAATTATGTGTTTTAACTAGGGCCAGCCATTCATCACTGTCTGGCAGTCCCCATGCCAGAGTTTTATCCATTTATCAAATGTTTACTTAAGAGAACCTCAGAATCTATGGGACATGTAGGTTTTGCTTGAATAAGTGGATCAGCTTTGCAAGCCTTATACCTTCATCAGTCACACACTGCAATGTGTCCCATTTTTCGCTTTTAATTTTCTCAGCTTCAGCTGAACGAGGTGGTGGGAAGACTTAAATGAGCAGCTTCCTTGTCACAGGCCTTTCATTTAGAAAGAAGGAGGCTGGTTACTACACTCTGCCTACTTCCACACTGGTCTCCTCCCCCCAGAACATAGAGTGACCCCCCCTACACACACACATTTAAGGAGAGCATCTGTGTCGCTGGGCTTAAAGTGCATCGAATATAAACCTGCTTTGATTCGGTTTAAAGGGATGGTGTAATGGAAATTGCGGAAGACAACTGTACTCACGAGGAGGTAGGTGGTGCTTAATGCAGCCCTTCTCCATGTGAGAGCAATCTCAGGGTATCAGGGAGTTAATTGTCACACCACACTGTAAATAATGAGCACCTGGTGGTGGGGAAATAAATCTGGCTTCGCTCACTGCTGAAGAGAGGAGAGCTCCAGGTAAGAAGCCAGAGAGAAGGAGCGTCTGCAGAACAAGGATGGGCTGCCAGACAGGATGAAGCAGCTTGCTTGCCTCTCAGGAGACGACTTCCCATCTTCATAAGGTTATTAGCCTGGATACAGGGTTATTTTTGTTTAATAAAGCTGCATACCTTTTTCTCCCCAATACCTGCCTGTTGGAATCTGTTTGTTTTCTGAATCATGGGTAATACAATTGGCTCTGTGAGCAGGATTCCAGAGGCAATATGGGGACAAAAGAATGCAGGGAGTGTGCAAAGCTGCATCCCAGGATTGTCTTGTACCAGTGCATGGGCCCCAGCTGCACACATATTGAACTCAATAGCCCCACCTAACAAATGGGATACTGAGCTAGAAAAAGCAGGAGGTTCCACACCCAGGGCAATAAGTAAATGCTTAAGAAAGATAGGAATAAGGGATGGTGAAGGTGTAGAAGAATGTGGCAACGTGGGTTGGTTACTTCTAACAGCATTAAAAAAGGTCTGGGAGTTGTTAAAAACTTCCTGGAAGCAAGTGGAAGAGCGGGCAGAAGAGATGTGCCTTAAAGGAGCAGCAAATGATTTTGCAGGAAGTCCTGAAGAAGGCAAGAGAAGGCAGGAATGCTGCTGAGGAACAGGCAGGGGCTATAGCTGTTTGTGTGACTAATATTAAACGGAACCGACAGCTGAAGAAATACCCCTATAAAACTAGAGCACTCAAGGTCCCTAGAGACTGGAGTTCTGCAGAGTCATGGGATTCCAGTGAGGGAGAGTGGACTGAAGGGGAAGGTAGTAGAAATGATAAAGTGCATGTAAGACCTCTGGTTTCCAACAAGGCCAAGGGCCCACCTGGAGGGCAAGCACAGGTCACTCACACTGTAAGGGATTTCAGCCAGCAGGAGCCGTCTGAAATCACCAAAAATGCTAAGCAGCCGGCGGAATGTTTGAGCCAATGGTTGGTGTGTCTTTGGGATCAAGGCTATACAGGTGTGCATATGAGCCCCCAGGAGTTATTGAAATTAGGTGCGCTATCCAGACTTCCGGTAACGAGCTGGTCCCAAGCACACGTCCCTAGGGAAAGCTCCCAAGGGAATCCAAGAAACGATTAGAATTGGAGTGTTTTTAGCACACCAACCCGGTTCTAAATAGTGGACCAGGATCCAGGAATTCCTCTGCAGCCCGAAGAAAGCGGTGTGACTCCCATACTCCCTGAGGGAGCTTTTTAAAGTCCCCCGGGGGTGTGGATGTTGTCCCGCTAGGCATCGATGGGAGAAGGCATTGCCGCGAGCGTTTATTTGGCTTTTGGCTTGGACCTCCATTACCTATAACCAACTTATGAACTATTTAATGAAGAAATACCTCACCCTGTCAGGCCTAGCCTGGGCAATGTGCAGAGAATGCCAGGCATAGTCTGACAGAGAATGTTGTGCTTTCACCAGGTGCTGCCCAAGGTCAGCCTCACCAACGGTCAACTGCCAACTATGTATTTTGACTCTAAACTTCGTGGGAACTTATTCCGGTGGGAGGGGGGTTGCCATGGTTTCCTGTGTTATTCTGTATTCCTTCATTTATACCCAGCACCAAGCTTTTAGTTCTCATAAGTGCCGTCTTGATTCCTAGCTACTGTTAACCTGTGGATTCTCCAATAAATCAACTCTCTTTTAGACTACTTGTCTGTGGATGTTGTTTATGGGACTGTCATGGGGCAAGTGCTCACACAGCCTGTGAAATCTATGTGAGTAACAAGAATACTTTTGATCTTACCAGAAATAGAAGGCTGACCTGGTTGGCAGAAATAACTGGGAACTCCGCATTCTCCCCCCCGCATCATACAAAACGTTTTGGTTAAGATAAGATATCAGATAAAGCGGCAAAGACTCTATCAAGTTGATCTGTGGGTATGTCAGGCCGGCTCTCTGTAGAGAGAAACAGACTGTGCATGTTTTGGTTTCACCAGGTGTGGTCCTAGGCCGAGAACTGGTAACTGTCAAATTCCTTTCCTAGCTGTGGGAACGGCCCTCATAAGGAGGGTGGTTGCCATGGCTGCAACCGCTATCTTGATATGACCAATGCTTTTCCATATAGGCCGCAGGCCATGCCTTTGGTTCCCATTTGTGCCAATTTACCTGTTAGCTCTGTAAACTTGTAGGTCTTCTAATAAATCAACTCTCTTTTGGACTACTCGTCTGTGGATGTTGTTTATAGGACTACTATGGGGACAAGTGCTCACAGGGTAGACTAAACAATTGACATGGACGTGGCAAGTACCAATCAGACTCTGTGACGTTTGAGGGGAAAGGAGAAATAAAACCCTCCCTCCCCTTGGTCACGCTACCTTTTCCGGGCCGGGAAGGTCCTCCTGCCACGTTTTTAAAATTCATCTTGAAGCACTGGAAGACCTCTAGGAATATTACTGTACTGCATGCATGCCTGCCGACAACGGGGAGAAGGGAAGTATAGAAGCACGCAGGACCGGAAGCGAACTCCCTTGGTGCACCAAGGTTTGCCATTGAAAACTACAAAAAGGGGACGATGGAAGGTCCGCGGCTGTACTGTTTTTGGCTAACTTCCTACTTCCTGATGCTTGCTGACCTAGAGCGTCTATAAGAAACTCGTTGGTTTTTCAAATTTAAAAAACTTACTTTTTACTTTTTTGTTGAAGATTTTTACGAAAATATCTTAGCGACTCTGCTTAGCATGAACTACTAGTCTACCCACACCCTGGAAAAACGCTTTTTCAAGACTTGCCAAAATTGCTAAAAATAAGGCATCAACTTTAAATGTCTTCAACTTGTCAAAGATCTGGATCACTGCATACAGTATCACCTGCAATATCTAAATCCAAAGAACCCTCGCAAGAAGCAAACATGGAGAAAAAAATTCAAGATATGTTTGCTAAGCAAAATGAGGCTTTTGCAAAACAGCATAAACAGCTGTCAAAACAACAGGAGCAGATGTCAAAGCAAATGGAACAAATGACTACTATGATTACCTCTTTATATCAGACATTGACTCAGAAAATGAACGAGGTGACAGAAGATCTTAAAGAAGTGAAAACCCAAGTCAATACAATTAAAACAGATGTGAAGATATTAGATGGATCATTAAAGAAAGTGATGGAAGATCAGAAGGATGTCAAGAAGAAGGTGGATAGCCATGAGAGACAAATAGATGCAATGTTGGTTCAGGAAGACACAGTGAAGGACCAACTGGTGCTTGCACAGGGGACCTTTACCGGTGCTTGTACAGGGGACCGGTGCTTGCACAGGGGACCTTTACCTTTTTATATTAGGGTTTCAACCTAAAACCCTAGTTTATTCTGTCTACATACCTAATTATGAAGTTATTCGATTTCCCATGATAACAAGGTGCTCCCTTTACCCATTTTCCCTTAGGGACACTTCATATTATCAAGTTTTTTTTCCTCCAGGCTGTACTTTTTCAAATTTTCAACTTCTGTTAACTTGTTCAACAGTTACTCCAGCGTAGTTTTTTTTAAATCATTCACTGAGATCATTTTGATTCTTGTAATGATTAATGTTTATTCCCATATCATCCCATTTATTTTTGAATTTTCTCATTCACTTAGTGAGTCCATTCAAGAATCTTTTTATCAATACTTATTGAAAAACTAGAGATAAAAATCAAGTTAATTTCAAATAAAAATATTAGCTTAATATTTTATCAATAAACTCTCATCTCCCTTTATATAGATATATATTTACTATGTTTATTTACTATGTTTGGCCACCTAAAATGCTATGAGTGTCATCTTGTAACTGATTAATTCATTTGCAGATGGGAACAGATTCACCCCCAAAGAAAAAGCAAATAATCCACCTGTCAAAATAATACATGTACTGAAAATACAGGGGCACAATCCAGTCATCCTACTGATCAAAAGAAGTATCCCAGACAATGTTTTTGGCTTTTTTTGGGGGGGAGGGTAACAAAATTCTGTAACAACAAATCTGTAACAATATTTATGATTTCTGCAACCTTTCGCAGAATCAAAGAAGGATTTCTCACATACACAAATCATAAAGGATTCTGACAGAATGAACTGTGTTGCTTTTAACCAATTATCCCACTAGCTAATGAACTGATCTCAGTCTAGATAATTACATTATTACAATTATGAAAATAACAGTTCCCTTTAACCAAGCAACGCTTTTGGTACATAATCTTCTTGACATAGTGCCACAGTGCAAGTGGCTGATGTTCTTAAAGTTTGGGAAATGGGTTTAAATAATGTTCCTGAATACAGAAAAATGTTTTATTGTTTGGTGTTTTTAGCTTGTGAACTGTATCAATTAAAATAAATAAATAAATAAATAAAACAGATTGTCATAAATAATGTCAACAATACTGAAACCTTTAGGCAGACAGGATGAGAATCAAACAATCTACTTTTTAAATCTCTGATTAATCAATTATATTCCTTGAAACTTTCCCTTTTAATTCTTTATTCGAAAATATAGCAAGTTATGTAATGGGTATTCTGGGATGCGGGATGGTATCGTATAACCAGATCTTGGAAGCTAAGCTGGGTCGGTACTTGGAAGGGAGACCTCCAAGGAAGACTTTGCGAGGCAGGCAATGGCAAACCACCTCTGCTTAATCACTTGCCTTGAAAGCCCCATGGGACTGCCATAAGTTAGCTGTGACTTGATGGAACTTTACACACACACATAACAGGCATTTCCTACATTATAGAGATCATTAGCAGTGCGATCGTAAACAGAGTTCATGAAGCAATGTTCATGAACAGTGGTAGAACATCTGCTTTGCATGCAGAAGGTTCCAGGTTCAATCCCTGACATCTCCAGTTAAAAGGATTTAGGTAGCATGTGATATGAAAGACCACTACCTGAAACCCTGGAGAATAGGGTTGCCAACTGCCAGGTAGTAGCAGGAGATCTCCTGCTAATTCATCTGATCTTCAGCCGATAGAGATCAGATCACCTGGAGAAAAATGGCCGCTTTGGCAATTGAACTCTATGGCATTGAAGTCCCTCCCCTCCCCAAACCCTGCCCGCCTCAGGCTCCACCCCAAAAATCTCCCACCGGTGGTGAAGAGGGACCTGGCAACCCTACTGGAGAACCACTTCCACTGTGAGTAGACAAGGCTTGGCTGCCCCGGAGGAATCTCCTTCTGTGTGTTCTTGTGGGACCCCAATTGAACACATGAAGCTGCCTTATACTGAATCAGACTCTTGTTCAATCAAAATCAGCATTGTCTGCTCAGACCGGCAGCAGCTCTCCAGGGTCTCAGGATTGTTATAGCGTTATAGTCTTTCATTTGTGAGCCAGTGTGGCATAGTTGTTAAGAGTGTTGGACTAGTATCTGGGAGACCCAGGTTCGAATCCCCACTTTGCCATGGAATCTTGCTTGTTGACCTTGGCCTAGTCACACACTCTTAGCCTAACCTACCTCACAGAATTGTTGTGAGGATAAAATGGAGGAAATGAGAATGATGTAAGCCGCTTTGTGACTATATTTAGGACTGCATCGTAAAACTGATAATTTTGGAAATCATAAAAATCAACAACCCCTTAAAACAACCCTTTTAAAAAAAAGAAAGCATGACAAGTTATTTCAAATATTAATTGGTTTCAGTTAAATTTTGGATGTTTAGAACTAGCTTAGCTGAAAATGGGATAAAATGAAAGTATACACATCATTAGGATTACTGTCAAAGTCATTAGCAGAATTAGTAAAATTGTATGTCTAAATGTGACCTGCAGAGAATGTTTGGGAGTCTGTGTTTCCATTTGGATTGCCATGTTGATAGCAAGGCATATCTCCATCCATACCATGAATTCATACTACAATGCATGCTTCAAGCCCAAATGTGAAATGCAATGCAAATGAACATCTGCATCCAGTGTGTGCATGTGCATGTATCTGGTCAAATGAGGTAATCTATGGGTTGGATCCAGCCAAATTTTCGCCTTAATCTCACCTAATACTATGTCCCCCATCTCACATGGCTGTGTCCAGGTATTTCCCATGATTCCCAGCAGAGCCTTTTGGGGGTCAAAGGGGAGCTCCTCCTCCCTTTTCCACCAGGGGAAAAGCTGCTTGGATCCAACCATACATGTAGAGGTTTCTGTCGCACATCTCCCTCCCTTACTGAATGGGGGTCCCCATGGAATCAGTTTGATGTGATTGTGGAAGGAGCGCTCTTTCGCATGGAATAAAAAATAATAACTATCCACACTGCAAGATGTCATAGTTCCACTGTACACTGCATTGGTCAGGCCGCACCTGGAGTATTGTGTGCAGTTCTGGAGGCCTCACTTCATAAAGGATGTGGATAAAATCAAGCGGGTGCAGAGGAGAGCGATCAAGGGCCTGGAGACCAAGCCCTATGAAGAAAGACTGAGGGAGATGGGAATGTTTAGTCTGGAGAAGAGGAGGTTGAGAGGGGACATGATTGCTCTCTTTAAGTATTTGAAGGGCTGTCACTTAAAGGAGGGCAGGAAGCTGTTCCTGTTGGCAGCAGAGGATAGGACTCACAATAATGGGTTGAAATTGCGGGAAGAAAGGTACTGGCTAGATATCAGGAAAAAGGTTTTTACAGTAAGAGTTGTTCGACAGTGGAATCAGCTACCTAGGGAGGTGGCGAGCTCCCCCTCTCTGGCAGTCTTTAAGCAGAGGCTGGACAAGCACTTGTCAGGGATGCTCTGACTGATCCTGCGTTAAGCAGGGGGCTGGACTAGATGACCTCTATGGCACCTTCCAACTCCATGATTCTATATCAGGCAAGAAATTAACATGCTCACAAGACTCCCATAAATAAATCTCTTCCTGCTGATGTAGCAACCTTTGCTGTGACTAAAGGAAAAAAAGAAACTCCGCCAGGCCTTACCCGTGTGGCTTCTCTTGTGAACCATAAGAACATTGGGGCCGATGCAAATTATCCCACAGATATCACACTTCAGTTTTCCGTTTGGGAGCCGAATGCCTCCAACACCTGACATGGCTTTGCTGCCATTGTGCGAGCCATTCATTTTCTCTCCTGAGGCATCAAGCATTCGTAAATCCTCCGCACATTCTTCCCCATTCATTTCACAGGCACGCCCATTCTCTTCATCACTCTGTGTCTCTATTTTAACATTACTGGCTGAAAGAAACAACAGAGGGAATCCCGCTCAGTGCATGGTGGTTTTGAAAGACAAATCGAAAACATAGCGGCAAAGAAACGATGAACATGGACGCGCCGCTTGGCAGAATCAATAACACAAGCACTTAAACATTTGTAGGGGTGCAAGGGAATTATTGCAAAAGCATTGGGAAACATTAAGCAATGATGACTACACGGATAACACTATGTCTCATATCTGTATTAAGAAGTCCTACATTAAATGCAAAAACAGAGGGGCCGTCAAGCATTGTTAAGACCGCACAACATGGCAGCCAAATGCACAGCGGGGATTACTTCCTGTAACTCTGGGCTCAATAAGGCGCTGCATTTTGTGGTGGCTTTTTGTGGAAATGTCTACTTTGTCCCTGACTTGTAAGCCATCAAGCTGAATGTGGTCAACATTTTTTGGCAAACCAGAGATTGAAAACCTTTGGTCTGCTTTTGCAAGGTTTGCCAACTCCGAGTTGGAAAATTCCTGGAGATTTGGGGGGGGGGGGTGGAGCTTGGGGAGGGTGGGGTTGGGGGAGAGACCTCAGTGGAGTATAATGCAATAGAGCAGCTATTTTCTCCAGAGGAACTAATCTCTAATCTGGAGATCAGTTGTATTTCCCAGAGATCTCCAGGCCCTACCTGCTAGTTGACAACACTAGCTTTTGCAGTCCCAGGTGCACCATGGTAGGAGGCCATGTAGAGGTGGTGGGCCAGCAGGGTGTAGTGGTTAGAGTGCCTGGCTAGGAGACCTGAGTTCAAATCCCCACTTAGCTGTGAAGCTCATTGGGCTAGCCATTCTCTTTCAGCCTATCCAACCTCATTGGATGGTCATTGTAAGGATACAATGGGGAGGTTGGGGAATGATGCCAAAGCCACATTGTTAAGAAAGTGGGAAATAAATTTCTAGATAAATATATTCAACTTGGCAAGTTAGAAGTTCTCCAGGCCTGGGATATGGAAACCGATTGGTGTTTTAAAGGTAAAGGAAGAATGATACCAGATGGAAATGTTATTCGTTTCTGCTTTTGTTCTCTTATGGCCTTTTTTTCTTTTCATTGCACAAGTTATTGCAAAGACATTTGAATTACTTGAGCAAAAATATTGCTACAAGTCAAAAGGCATAAGTAAAAATGTTCCCCTTTCCGTTGTGAATATGCTGAAGGTAGAGCATTTTATCACGGACAGTATAAGAACTGCTCGTGATAGGCGATGGTTATCTTATGTAACCACATTTGAGATCTGCAAACCTGGGAAAATAAAATTGGGAGGAATGACTTTGCACGGAAGTTATGATCATTTTGTCAGGAAGAGGCCAACCTATGTGGTCAAGAGAAGCTTTTGCTAGACTGAACCACTTCAGACTGCAGGCCAGGAACACTGTATTGTTGAATGCCCCCCCCCCCCATATTAAAACCCAAGCACAGGGAATCAGGAAGAAGACAACACTGGACCCTTTCTCCCCAACATAGCCAGTTTATACATTCAGGAAGCTTGCTTTTTAATAAGGTGGAGGATTCAAACACGCAACCACCCAGCTGCATTAGCAAAATGCTCCTCAAGGAAAAGGCACTGGAGAGGAGGGGTTTTCCTGTTCTCCTGCACAGTTTTCTAGATCTAAATCTAGGGCTCCTGGTTGGGAGATTCCTGGAGATTTGGGGGTAGAGCTGGAGAGGGCAGGGTTTGGGGAAGGGTATACCTCAGCAGCGTATAATGCCATGAAGTCCGCCTTCCAAACCAGCAAACAAAATTAGTGTCTATGTACAAGGAAACTTTTCAGCAAGTCTTGTTCATGTACTAGTTCTAATATTTAAAAAAATCCTTGGCTACTTATTACCAACCAGACAGCACTCAATTGCTGTAACCAAGTTAATCTAGGCCAATTCTTCCAGTTCTCCTGCAGGCAGATGTGGGAAGTAATCCTTTGCATGCACATATCTCCCATGGTCAAACATGATCTCCCATGGTCAAACATTACTGGAGAAGTGAGCCACAGAAGTAACATAAGAAGTAATCTGCTGATGAGCTCTGGCTGGATTTTTACCCAGCTTGCTGGGGGTAAAGTGTAGGCAACTGGGGAAGGCAATGACAAACCTCCCTGTAAACATAGGCCTTGTATGCATGGTTGTTTCCCTCGCGGTCACCCCTCTGATGACCTCAGGTTTTTATTTTGATTATGCATGCCGTTTCTGACCGTCAGAGGTAGCCTTGCTCTTCCTGTGTTTCCCCATGTTTTGCCCTTGCTTTTAAATTTGAGATAAAACAGGTCCCTGAAAACGCGGGAAAAATGCAAGGAAACACAGGGGTGAGCGAGGTGACCTCTGACGGTGGTAAACGGCATGCATAATTAAAACAAAGACCCGAAGTCGTCAGAGGGGTGATCACAAGGGAAATAGCCAAGCATAAAAGACCATACCCAGCTTTTGGTTTTTTAGGTTGCATTTCTTTCCCCTCCCCACCCCCCGTTTTAAAATATTTCAACCATGATGCTCACATGTCCACCCACTATTGTATACCAGCTCTCAAAAATATGGGGTTGTAGGGGGACAGCCACCTGAGCACTTCTAAATTCCACTGAATTCTGAGAGAGATCTGGCCATATGCTGAATTCTCCCACTTTCCTTAATAGCAAGTCAAAACACTTTGACTTTAGTGGCCTTTTGCAAATGGCCTTTCAGCCAATATTGGTTAAGGATCTCATTACTGGCTATTTTTCAGGAGACGCTGTATCTCAGAAGCATAAACCAGGCCCTCCCCCACTCTCCCCGTCAATCGTTTAACACTAACAGACAAATAAGTCTCCCCTTTAAGCAGTTTAGCCATGTGTAACAATCATAAAAAAAAATTACAGACTGCAAGCAGAAGAACGGAAAGGGAAATAAATACACGGCTGCTCCCTCGCTGCACAATGCAGGCACAGGAGAGCGCATGGGAGTGATAAGCAATCCAGTGTGCGAGATGGGAAAATGGAAAGCTGGGCCATATGCAGACAACACATGCACAGTATACTTACGGGAAAAGGATTTGGGGAGGATGGTGTGAAAATCCCTAAAGCTTTCAGCCCCATACGCAGCTGCAAACAGAGAAAGGCAAAGAAGACAGGAGGTTGTCAGCTGGCTGGCAGCGCAAGTCACAGAACCACAGAAGACGTCAACTGGGAGCAGCGGAGACTGGGAGCAGCGGAGGCGCAGAAAGGAAAAGACAAGGGAAAAAGCCAGCCAGCACAAGGCCCACCCGTGTCCTAGTATTTCTAATTGTTCATTTTGCAGAGTGAGAGTCACTCAGAGCTCTTTTGAGCCCCGTTCCCCAATGTGGCACCTGCCCTGTTTTTCAGAGACGTGGGCAAGGCCCTTGCCTGGTGGGGCTTGTGCTTAGCAGATGGTTCCTGCCTTGAAATAGCTGCCACCAGAAGCGCAGGTAAGGAACGCGCCTCCCTGAGGCCCATGTCTCATGCCTGGGATGGGGGAGGGTTGCCAGCCTCCAGGTGGGGCCTGGAGATCTCCCAGAATTACAACTGATATCCAGACTAGAGATCTGTTCCTCTGGAGAAAATGGATGTCTTGGAGGGTGGACTCTATGGCATTATGTAGACAAAGATCAACAGAAATTCCAGGAGAACTCCAGGCCCCACCTGGAGGTTGGCAACCCTAGCTTATATAGGAACAAAACCCACCACATGTCATGTTTGTAACACTTTGCTGATTAGGAAATGTCCCTGTCAGGAATGTATTAGCGGAGTCACTCGCTCCCCCTTCCCTGACCACATGAGTATCAAAGAAGACATCTAGAGACCATAATAACAGTCACATCTGTTACCAACTGTCACCAGTTTGGCTCAGTTACAATAACTAGATGAACCAATAAATGTTAATTTCAATTTGGTTTAGATGCAATACATAGATGAACCAATAAAGGATCTTGATTAGTTAATATCCAAAGGCATATTATAGAATCATAGAGTTGGGAGGGTCCATACAGGCCATCTAGTCCAACCCCCTGCTCAATGCAGGATCAGCCTAGAGCATCCCTGACAAGTGCTTGTCCAGCCTCTGCTTAAAAACTGCCAGTGAGGGGGAGCTCACCATTTCCACAAGTAGCTGATTCCACTGTCGAACAACCCTTACTGCAAAAATTTCCCCCCTAATATCCAGCCAGTACCTTTCCACCCGCAATTTAAACCTAATATCACCCGTATGGATTTTGATCTGTTGTTTTACAAGGTTAGCTATGTTTCCTACAAAGCACACTGCGAACTATATTTCGGTGAGAGCGCTGAGAAGACCATAGCGCACTTTCAAACATGCTGAATAATGCACTTCCAGTCCACTTTCAATGCACTTTGCAACTGGCTTTTACTGGCCATTTATGCAGGGCTGTTTCCCCGCAGTCACCCTGGCTGACTGCTCCGGTGCTTCATTGTGATTATGCATGCCTTTCCCGACTGCCTTGCTCTCCCCGCATGGTTACGCGCATTTTGCCTGTGCTTTCCAGATGCTGTTTTAGAAAAAAATCCGGAAAGTGCGGGCAAAATGTGCAAAAACGTGTGGGGAGAGCGAGGCGACCTCTGATGGTCAGGAAAGGCATGCATAATCGCAACGAAGCACCGGATCAGTCGGCGGGGGTGACCGTGAGGGAAACAGCCCTGCATAAATGCCCACTGTGTGAAATGACAAAATCCATTTGCAAATGATTGCTAAAGTATATGTTGAAAGTGGACCGAAAGTGCATTATTCAGCATGTGTAAAAGTGCCATCTGTGTCTCTAGCTCCTTCTAGAGCTGCAATTCCCAGGATTCCTGGGAGGAAATTAAGCCATGCCCTCATGTTCTCCCAGTGCCTGAGAATTCTGCACAGGAAAAGACTTTGTTGTGCAGCGTGCTGACAAATTCTGATCACGTGGGGAAAAAAGGCAGCATGCCCTGGATGGGAACAAGATCGATGCACAGTTGCACGATGTATGTTGTGGTCGAAATGTACAGGTGCTGCCCTCTCCCAGGAGGGATTGTGGCTCAGTGGTAGAGCATCTGCTTGGCATGCAGAAGGTCCCAGGTTCAATCCCCGGCTTCTTCAATTAAAGGGACTAGGCAAGTAGGTGATGTGAAAGACCCCTGCCAGAGACCCTGGAGAGCCGCTGCTGGTCTGAGTAGACAATACTGACTTTGATGGACCCAGGGTCTGATTCAGTATAAGGCAGCTTCATGTTACCTTCTAGACGGCACTATAAATTCCACTCACTGGCTCAAAGACCACCCAATCAGCTTTGCATATGAATTCCATCCCTGACTTGGGAGTTTGACTTTCAAATAAATATTAGTGATAAGCGCAAAGCAGCATCCCACAGATAAGTTATCTCTTGCTGAGCAACCAGGGAAAGGAGCTCCACCCATCTCCAGAGGTTAGTGGTTCCTTCCTTAGTGCATTTCAAGAAAGCTGAAACTGACAATAATACAAACAGCAAGATACACATGGGTGAACTTGTGTATAGACATTTAAATCTCACAGAGGTGTGATCATGATCCTCCAGTTGACAACTGCAGAATAAGCAGTTGGTAAAATATTCATGGATTATAGATCAATTCAAGCCTGAACTGACCCTAGAGGCTATTGTAGCTTGGTCACTTTATAAGAAGACAAGAGTCACTGGAAAAGACAATCATGCTAGGAAAAGTTGAAGGAAGAAGGAAAAGAGGAAGACCCAACAAAAGATGGATTGACTATATAAAGGAAGCCACGGCCCTCATTTTGCAAGATCTGAGCAAGGCTGTTAAAGATAGGATGTTTTGGAGGACATTGATTCATAGGGTCGCCATGAGTCGGAAGTGACTTGTCAGCACTTAACACAAACAAAAAAATATTCATGCAGGAAGACATGCACCCAATCCATCGGGATGTTTTCTTGGGCCTGCCTCACTCCAATGGTGGTGAGTTGTAGGACAACAGTTTCCTTTTCCTGGTGTGCTGAGCTTATGCATAGCCCTGCTGCACTTCAGTGGTGCTTGGGCAGCACAGCTTCTGGGCTGCAATCTTGAAACTCTTCATTCCAAATGATATCAAATTATTTGATATTTGTTTGCATTAGAGAGCCAGTGTGGTGTAGTGGTTAAGAGCAACGGACTCTAATCTGGAGAATCGGGTTTGATTCCCCACTCCTCCACACGAAGCTTGCTGGGTGCCCTCGGGCCAGTCACAGTTCTTTCAAAGCTCTCTCCGCTCACACAGAGGCAGGCAATGGCAAACCCATCTCCATATGCCTCTTGCCTTGGAAACCCTATGGGTCGTCATAAGTCACCTGTGACTTGACGGCACACACACACACACACATGTTTGTATTAAACATTGATATTGGTTTACCAATTCAACTGTCACAGCTTCTCTAAAAGAGCACTGGAAATTGCAGTTTGGCAAAAGGGGTGAGAATTCTCTGTTAGAGATTCCAATTCTTCCCCAACAGTCTCCTCTTGGGAGAGGGCGCAATTCACTTGGGAGAGGACGCAATCATGTTCTCATTGAGAAATCCAACAAAGATGCACAAATGAAGAGATATATGTAAAAGGAATAATTATCAGAAGCCCAAACCACCACTAAAATGTGTATTCATGAAAATAGAGCCAAATGCTGTAATTCCTACTGCAATCCTTCTGACCTTATACTTTAGATGTGCATGTTGTAGTGGCCCCAGGCTAAGGCTGTCAACTGCAGGTTGAGAAATTCTTGGAGATTTGGGGATGAAGCCCTGGGAGAGTGGGGTTAGGGAAGGGACTGCAGCAAGGTATAATGCCATAGATTTTGACCTAATACACTGCTTGATGTATACACATCCTTAAGAGCCCGGCATACAACAAAAGGTGAGACAGTGAAGCCAGGTTTTAGCATATAAGAAGTAAAGTAATTTACAGGGAACTTCACTGTACTAGAAGGGCTTTTAGATATCTCTTACTGCCTATTATGAGAAAGTTGTATTATTAGGATGTATGATAAGTTATAATTCTATACTGACCACTGAGGAAGGCCTTTCCAGGGCAAAATGTGTCTGGTCCTTTTTGGATCTCATATTGGTCAATAAAAGATTGTACATCGCAGTTGTTCATGTTTGTATATATTGAATGTGTAAGTTTCTGCTTTTACTAGGAGTTTCATGTTTTTAATTTATATGTGCACCTTATTAAAAATTTTATTTTTGTAATTTTAGCATTTTTCAGCTCAACCTCTTTGGTTTGTAATAATGCCATAGATGCCAGCTTCCAAAGCAGCCATTTTCTCCAGGGGAAACTGCTCTCTGTAGCCTGGGGATCAGCTGTAATTCCAGGAGAACACCATGCTCAACCTGGCGGTTGGTGACCCTACCCCAGGTACTTTGGAACATCTTCACGTGCATGCGCCCACCATGTTCCATGGAGCCAGATGACCAGTGCATGGCTTCTCTTACCTTGTTTCTCCCTCAGTCCCATCACCCATATTCAGCTCAAGCAAGTGACATGGAACAAGAAGATGTGGCTATGTTAAAAAGATCAGGGGCCTATAGAAAAGACCTGGGAGATGTTCTCTGGGTTGCAGTCTCCCAGCTCTAATGGAGTTTACTGGGGAGGAAATCAATGAGTTGGATCCATCTTGCTTTTGTTGCTGTAAAATGAAATGAAATGACCACCAAAAGGGATAATTGGACCCGCGTGTACACAAGCTACGTGGGACAGCGGCTGTTGTAGGGAGCAGACTTAGGCGAGATTCAGTTTTATGTTGCTGTAAAGAAGAAAAAGACTAAATGCTTCTTTAATTAACACAACCTCCATATTCAGTTGGTCTCTTTTATAAATTTTTGGTGACCACATATTACAATGGTTTTTGTTGTCATCTTCTGTACATGGAGCTGCGGTCACTGGGTGTGTGTGTGTGGGGAGGTAGTTGTGAATTTCCTGCATTGTGCAGGGGGTTGGACTAGATGACCCTGGTGGTCCGTTCCAACTCTTACGATTCTATGAAGGCAGAAACCTTCGGCTGCTAACACAACGTATGTTTTTGGAGTTTGGTCTTCAACATAAACGGGTGCTGAAGATCTGATTCGTGAGGAGTGAGACTTCATAAGCCAAAAGGGCTATTCTGAGGTTAAAGGCGAAAGCGCTGAGTTCCCTAGGGAACTGGGATAGGACAGCTGAGACAGCACATCACAGCTTCCCCCTGTCTGGTTTAACAGGAAACCTCCATTGGCTGTTCCTCTCTAGGTCCAGGCACAAACCATTCTGGGGAATCTGATGTCTTTCTCCACTCCCTGCCACTGTTTTTTTTTTTTAACTATCTCACTCTTCCTCACCAGCTTGAGTAAAACTCTTTGAAGACAGCAGCACATCTTAAGGACTGTGCTTTCCACCATGGGGTTCCTTTGGCGGGAGTGAAGACGTAGCTCCTTATCCTTTTACCTCCCTAGAAAGCTCTTCTCATGTTCTCTGCAAATGTGCAGCTTGATTCCGGGAAGGGCAGCTGAATGGTTTCTTATGAGTGAGCTTTCCCAGACTGTTAAGAGAAGCCACAGGTGGACTGTGCTCTTAAGGAGGTCTGTTGGCTCTTTGGAACAGTCAGCCTAGGCAAAGAAGGATCCGCATCAAGATCCAGGCACAAACCCTTTCAGCCAGTGGATCTTCTAAGCATTCAAGCCAAAACCACTGAGGCAAATAACTTCATTTGGACATGGCCTACAATCTCGCCTGTCTCTTGTTCTCTGACAGGCCCTCTGACTACATGGCCAAAGCCTTAGTTCCCTGTTGCTATATTTGCTTGTGGATCCAGTTCAGTATTGTTGTTGTTGTTGTCATAGGTTATGCACGTTGTGCACAACCCCCCTAGGATGTTCTTCTGAGCAGCTTCCACAGATACAAAAGGGAGAATTAGAAGAAGACGACAAAGAAGAAAAAGAAGAGTTGGTTTTTATATGCCGATTTTCTCTATCGTTCAAGGAGAATCAAACTGGCTTACAATCACCTTCCCTTCCCCTCCTCACAACACACACCCTGTGAGGTAGGTGGGGCTGAGAGAGGTCTAAGAGAGCTGTAACTGGCCCAAGGTCACCCAGCAGGCTGCATGTGGAGGAGTGGGGAAACCAGCCCAGTTCACCAGATTAGAGTCCGCCACTCATGTGGAGGAGTGGGGAATCAAACCCGGTTCTCCAGATTACGGTCCACCGCTCTTAACCACTACACCATGCTGGCTCTCAGAATACACAAAAGCAACTGCTTTTTCACATCTCCTGTTTGCCTACATAGGGCTTGCACAGAAGAATCTCCTACTGGATTGTGGCCCGTGCCCTCATCCAACTTTAACCAGAACATTTCACTCAGGTTCCAGTGCCTCTGAGTAAACATATACGCAGATTCACACGCATGTACACACTCCAAGAGGTAGAACAGCTAGATTCGAGTCCAATAGCACCTTAAAGTATCTGACAAAGGCAGCTTGGTGTAGTGGTTAAGAGCGGTGGTTTGGAACGGTGGATGCTAATTTGGAGAACTGGGTTTGATTCCCCACTCCTCCACATGAGTGGCGGAAGCTAATCTGGTGAACTGGATTTGTTTCCCCACTCCTACACGTGAAGCCAGCTGGGTGACCTTGGGCTAGTCACGCTCTCTCAGCCCCACCTACCTCACAGAGTGTCTGTTGTGGGAAGGGGAAGGGAAGGAGATTGTAAGCCGGTTGGAGTCTTCCTTGTGGTAGAGAAAGTCAGCATATAAAAACCAACTCTTCTTCTTCTTCTCTTCAAAGCTCATACCCCCCAAATCTCGTTGGTCTCTAAGATGTCACTGGACTCGTACCTAGCTGCTCTACTGCAGATCAACTCGGCCACTCTCTGAAATTATCCAAGAAGTAGGGACTTGCTGAACTGTGCCGTCTCAAGCAGGCGACACCTTTCTAGCCCACTGACTTCAAAGGATTTAGAAACGGGCAACTTTGCTTAGGACGGCACTGTTGGTCTCTCAAGTTGCTGCCCATAATGTAGCTGGGTTTCCACATCCTCCTCACACTGCTGGAAAAAAAAGTGCTTGAAGAGGAAGAAGCTGCAAATAATGAAATATAGGATTGCAGGAAAAAGAGGAAACAGCAGGCAGCCAAGAGCCCAACCGAAATACTAAGAATTATGGAGAAGTGACAGAAAGGGAAGCCCACACCAGGAATTGCTCTTGGTGGCTTAGCCGAGAAGAAAAAACAAAACAAAAGAGCAAAACTCAGAAGAAAAAAAAGGGGCCTCCAGCCTTGAATCAACCTTTCATGCCACAATCCCAATTTTTCATGCTTTACATGCTACAAAAAGGCTCCGTACAGTATCCAAAATGGCCTCTTGGGCCTTGGGAGAACCAGTGTGGTGTAGTGGTTGAGAGTGGTGGACTCTAATCTGGAGATCCTGGTTTGATTCCCCACTCCTCCACATGAGCGGCGGACTCTAATCTGGAGAACCTGGTTAGTTTCCTCACTCCTCCACATGAAGCCTGCTGGGTGACCTTGGGCCAGTCACAGTTCTCTCTGAACTCTCTCAGTCCCACCTACTTCACAAGGAGCCTGTCGTGGGGAGAGGCAGGGAAGGAGATTGTAAGCCGGTTTGATTCTCCTTAAAAAAGGTTGAGAAAGTCAGAATATAAAAACCAACTCTTCTTCTTTAACCCGTGTTTCACAAACTTCCTGACTCAGGGAACCTTTCCACCTCATCCTCTGACTATGGGCCACTGAGCCACTGAGGCATGTTCTAAGGCAGACAGTCCATATGGGCAAGTGGCTAGCTGCGACAGACGGGGATGTCAGATCAACCTTGGTGCAAGTGAAGCCAAGGGCTGGGTTCGAAATTCCAGGTTGGAAATTCCTGAAGATCTGGGGGTGGAGCTTGGGGAAAGTGGAGTTTGAAGAAGGGAGGAACCTCAGCGGGATATGATGTCATAGAGTCCACCCTCCAAAGCTGCCATTTTCTCCAGTAGCTATGATCTCTGCAGTCTGGAGGTCAGTTGTAATTCCAGGAGATCACCAGGCCACACCTGGAGATTGGCAATGCTAGCCAAGGGGCATCCTGCAGTGCTGGAACTCAGATAGGGTTGCCAGCCTCTGGGTGGAGCCTGGAGTCCTCCCAGAATTACAACTGATCTCCAGATGACAGAGGTCAGTTCTCTTGGAGAAAATGGCTGTTTTGGCATGTGGACCCTGCTGAGATCCCTCCCCTCTGCTGTTCTCTATGCCCAAATCTCCATGAATTTCCAAACCGGAGTTGGCAACCTTAGACTCAGACCAGGGAACTGCCAGCACTGGAGGGGACCCCCCTGCCAGAGCTGGCTTCCACACCACCCTCTTGGAAAGCGATCCATAGGGCACTGATAAGTTAAAGGCCCTGGGGGGGGGGCAGGCCTAATGGACATGGTTACTGCCCCATGTGAAGATATTGTTTATCCAACACCCTCTGGCATACCTATTGCAAGGGAAGATGGGTATCAAAAGGCAAAGTGTCTTTCTGGGAAGCCCTCCAATTAACCTCAGGGTTCTCAGGAACACAGCTGGAAAACCAAGACCTTAACCAAATGTGTTGGTATTAAAACTGGTGCAGTGGGTTGGCTGAAAAAAGAGCAAAGCATTGAATGGATGATTAGGGGTCTGGAGACCAAGCCCGACGAGGAAAGGCTGAGGGACTTGGGAATGTTTAGTCTGGAGAGAAGGAGGTTGAGGGGGGATACGATTGCTCTCTTTAAGTATTTGAAGGGCTGTCAATTAGAGGACAGGGAGCTGTTTCTGTTGGCAGCAGAGGTAGGACTCGCAATAATGGGTTTAAATTGAGGGTGGAAAAAGACCAGCTGGATATTAGGATTTTTTTTTTAACAGTAAGAGTTGTTCGACAGTGGAATCAGCTACATGGAGAGGTGGTGAGCTCCCCTTCCCTAGAAGTCCGTAAGCAGAGGCTGGACAAGCACTTGTCAGGGATGCTCTAGGCTGATCCTGGATTGAGCAGGAGGTTGGACTAGATGGCCTGTATGGCCCCTTCCAACTCTATGATTCTATGAATGGGCAATGGCAACTGCTGGTGTGTGTGTGTGGAGGAGAGACAGAAAAAGATGATTTCTCAGCAAGTCTGTTCTAAGAGCTAAAGTGGACATTACATCTGGCATGAATCAAGTAGGACCTCCATGAGGTCCGACAATGTAGGGAAGAAGACAGAAGCCTCTCCTTCCTCTGCACTTTAGTCCTATGCTAAATTAGGCCCTGACGCACTTGGAAACTTCAGTTCCCTGACCTCAGATTTGGCTGTGCAAACATCAGGCCAAACGTGATGTCTGTTTTAGGCCTAAATGTTCCATATCGGCCAGGCAAGGGGTCCTTTTATCACAGGTGCCCCTGTGCAAGGGATTTGCTATTGCTCGCTTTTCACAACTTCTCAGAAACTCATACAGAACTGCAGCACTGCTCCTGGAATGGTGACCCAAAAAATCCCCAGATATCCCACAATATTGGCTTAGTTCTACTGTAGCACGGCTGGACAACTACAGCCAACTGTGGAGCTATTCACAAAACACTGTGGGTTGGTTACAACCAGCTTCTCCACTGTTGAAAAAGGAAAGATGGGTCTTCTTGGGCCACCAGAAATGGCTAGGCTGAGAACTGTGGGACTGGTGTGTACAAAAGCCACATAGGATGGGAGGAGGAGGAGAAGAAGAAGAAGAAGAAGAAGAGTTGGTTTTTATATGCCAACTTTCACTACCCTTTAAGGAGTCTCAAACTGCCTTACAATCTCCTTCCTCTCCCCTAACAGGCACCTTGTGAGGTACGTGGGGCTGAGAGAGTTTGGAGAGAACTGCGACTAGCCCAAAGTCACCCAGCAGGCTTCATGTGGATGAGTGGGGAAACCAACCGGGTTCACCAGAATAGAGTCTGCTGCTCCTAACCGCTATACCACACTGGCTCCAAGAGGGAGGAGAACTGGGTGATACTGAATGGAAAACATGGAGGGATCCAACTCAGCATATATAAAACCGTGACAACCTATTACACTGCTCCTTACGAAACGTAACACATGAATGCGTCATGAAGGATGAGGAGCATGCGTTGCAGTCTTGCATTACTGGTGCAGAGACACAGAGGAAATAATGGAGAATCTTTCCAAAGAGATTGTGACATTCTATATCCTGCAACTTCAGAATGAAACTTCCGGGCAGCAGGAACAGCTGAAATGTTTGTGCTAAGCATTTTCTCTTCTCTTTTTTTCCCTCAGCAAAGGAAAGGAAATGCACTGGAATAAAACCCCTTTGTCGGGCCCAAAAACATTATTACAAAATAAATAAATAAATAAAATAACCCAACCAAATCAACAGCTTGGATCCAGCCAGCTTCTTCACTCAATCTTACACAATTTTGTTGCCTCCTACAGACGCTGTTCCACATGGCAATTGTACACGCAGCTTCCATGATTGTCTGCATAGCCTTTTTTTAATGGTCAGATTGGACTCCTTCCTTTTTCACCAGAAGAAATGCTGGGTGGATCCACCACAATGTGTTAAGTCTGTCTCTAAAAGATATTTTTAGAAGCTATCTAAAGAAGCCTGTATCAACTTCATCAAGAATTTTGCCTGCTGGTGGTTCATGGCGAATTTTTAAAAAATCCGTCTTAGAAGAACTCTCTTGTCTTTAAAATCTGAGGAAAGACCTCAAGGCTGTGATTTGTTCATAGGTGCTATTCATATTCTGTGCCCTCAGATAGACAGCAGGGTGACAAAGGGCATGTTGACTGATTTAGAAAGGGTTTAGGTGGCATTGAATTAATCGGGGCTATATTGCTAGATGACCTGGATGGCCCAGGCTAGCCTGATCCCATCAGATTTTGGAAGCTAAGCAGGGTTGGTCCTGGTTAGTATTTGGATGGGAGACCCCCAAGGAAGACAGGAGCAGCTATGCAGAGTAAGGCAATGGCAAACCACCTCTGCTCATCTCTTGCTTTGAAAACCCCATGATGGGTCACCATGAGTCAGCTGTGACGTGACGGCTCTTTCCACCAACTTCACCCTGCAGTCTTCCTTGCCATTTTTAGACAGCCAGCACAGTGTAGTGGTTATGGTGTTGAGCTAGGATCTGGGAAACCCAGGTTCGAATCCCTACTCTGCCATGGAAACTTGCTGGGTGACCTTGGGCCAGTCACACACTCTCAGCCTCGACCCTGGCAAGTATTTGGATGGGAGACCTCCAAGGAATACTAGAGGCAGATGCAGAGTTAGGCAATGGCAAACCACCTATGAACGTCTCTCGCCTGGAGAACCCCATGGAGTCGCCATAAGTCAGCTCTGCCATTCCAGGCAATGGCGGACATGTTCCAGAGTTTCCCCAAAAGGGAAATGGGAGGAGTAGGAGGGGAACATGGAATGGGGAAGTGTCGGAAGGAAGGGAAGGTCAACCCACACGTTACACGCACTAGCAAGCACTCGCAATAACCACGATTCTTTATTTACTTTCAGGACAAAACTGGGATTGGAAAACCAGGGGAAGTCTCGCAACAGAAGTGGCTTGGCGACCATGCGTTATAACAACGGAGATTTGCTACATTTGTGGGGAAATCGCACGACAAAACAGCCATGCATTTTCAACCAAAGCGAAGTAGGTGAGGCTGAGAGAGCTCTAAGAGAACTGTGACTAGCCCAAGGTCACCCAGCTGGCTTCATATGTAGGAGTGGGGAAACCAAACCAGTTCACCAGATTAGAGTCTGCCGCTCATGTGGAGAAGTGCGGAATCAAACCCGGTTCTCCAGATTAGAGTCCATCGCTCTTAACTACTGCACTACCACTACATTTCTACTCCACCTTTCTCACTATCCAAGGCAATTCAAGGTGGCTTTCAAGACAGCACCCTGACACACAAGAACTTCAAAATCATTCAGCCTAAATTTCTGTAAAAACGTCAGCTGACTGCCTGGAAAACCCTCCTCTATAAACATGCTGCAAGATCTAAGTAGCAATAGTGCTTGTGCGACCAGGCCATGGTAGCAACCTCCTGGGTGACTATTCCATAAGATTGGCACCACCCCTGGGAAAGATCTTGTCCAAATGGTAGCAGATCAAGAGGGGTGCAGCAGGAGATAGTTCTGACAGGATTCTGAGATGGTGCACAGGAATAAAACTGAATGGGTATAACTGACAAGCAAAATGAAGATGTGATGCTGTTGTTGATTCCTCCAACCATAACTCCTTCCAGCCAAGTATGTCTACTTCAACAGGAGCAACTCTCAGGTCCCAAGATAGCAGGGGTCTTTCTCAGTCTTGCTATCTGAGATCCAGGGCCATCTCCTGGATTCTGGAAGCCCTCAGACCTCTTGAACTAAACTAAGTCAGCACTTCCAACTTCCTTGGCAAAGGTGGTCCGTGCCAGCAAGCCAAAGTACACCACAAGCAAAATCTGACATTGTTTTATTAACACACTGGACATCGGTTTCTATCAAGGGTGTCCCACAACAAGTTCAGTTCAGGTGAAGGAGGAATCATCTTGTAAGTTTAGACCAGGTTTTTCCATGGGCCTCTGCTGATTGCGGGGCCCTGCATCCACGTGATCTTGTCACCCTCTGGAACCAGTCAAGCTGAGATCCTTTTAACGGGAGGGGCCAGGGGTGAAACCTGGGACTTTGGGCACCCAAAGCTCTGAGCAGGAGGCCTCTACCCGTCAAAGTGAAAGAGAAAACAAATGAGGCAAAATTAAAACTCCCCTCATCAACAAGGGTGACCAATTCTACATAGGGACAAACGTCAGAGAGACAGCCCCATCAGTCAGTTGAAAGACTGTGTGAAGTGTTCCTGCCTACATATGCAGAATAAGGAGAGCCGACACATCAGTTGGGAGATAAAACAGGCCAACTTTATTCAATTATTTATTTACATGGATCGAAGGGGACCTGTGACGCCCGCAGGCCAGACCCCATCCAAACCCGTTTGCCGTGCAGGCAATTGGTGGGATGCAGAAGAGTCAGGCCTCCTCTTGTTTGGGCATCCCTGAATTTATGGGCGGGGCCACCCCGGCCCTGAGCCTTGAACCATCACATATATAATGTATGTGAACAGGATGCAATTCAACAAGGTTAAGTGCCAAGTTCTACATCTGGGTAACAAAAATGAGGGACAGTGGGGGATACACTTCTGGGTAGCAGTTTGTGTGAACAAGATCTTGGGGTATAGGTGGACCCTAAGTTCAGTATGAGCAGCCAGTGTGATGCAATGAAAAAAAAAAGGCTAATGCAATATTAGGGTGTATCAACAGAGACATAGCATCCAAATTGCCAGATGTCATAGTTCCTCTGTACACTGCATTGGTCAGGCTGCACTTGGAGTATTGTGTGCAGTTCTGGAGTCCTCACTTCAAAAAAAATGTGGATAGAATTGAGCGAGTGCAGAGGAGAGCGATGAGGATGATCAGGGGCCTGGAGACCAAGCCCTACGAAGAAAGGCTGAGAGAGTTGGAAATGTTTATTCTGGAGAAGAGGAGGTTGAGGGAGGACATGATTGTTCTCTTTAAGTATTTGAAGGGCGGTCACTTAGAGGAAGGCATGGAGCTGTTCCTGTTGGTGGCAGAGGAACAGACTTGCAATAATGGGTTTAAATTGCAGGCGGAAAGGCTGGATATTAGGGGGAATTTTTTTTTACAGTAAGAGTTGTTCAACAGTGGAATCAGCTACCTAGGGAGGTGGTGAGCTCCCCCTCACTGGCAGTCTTTAAGCAGAGTCTGGACAAGCACTTGCCAGGGATGCTGTAGGCTGATCCTGCATTGAGTAGGGGGTTGGACTAGATGGCCTGTGTGGCCCCTCCCAACTCTATGATTCTGTGATAAGGCTCAGGTCCCTCCTAGAGCTGCTGACACCCTCCCAAGCCTCTGCCCAGTACAAGAGCATTGAGTTTTATAAATTTGTTTTTTTTTTGTGTGTGTGTTTTTACCACGTAACAACATGGATGCGGTTGGAGGGGGAGGAAAGGAGCAAGATTTACCACAAAAGCTGGTAAAATTGATGCCTTTGCCTTAACAATGCACAATGAAAAACTTCTGGCTTTAGTTTCGTATCAGTCTCCTTCAGAGTCCAACGGCAACATTTTCAAAAGACGGCAATCCTGAAATTTTGCAACCATTGTAAATTGCACAAGGCTTCCTTTCAGCTGCAATAAAAATCCCTTTCCTTCACCCATCTGAAAAATTGTTCTGCATTATAACAAGGCTTCCTGATTAGCCAGGCTCTCAGTTACTCTTGCTGAGCTAGAAATCCTGTGCTCAGTGCGGTGTAGTGGTTAAGAGCGGTGGTCTGGAGCGGTGGATACTGATCTGGAGAACCGGGTTTGATTCCCCGCTCCTCCACATGAGTGGCAGAGGCTAATCTGGTGAACTGGATTTGTTTCCCCATTCCTACACATGAAGCCAGCTGGGTGACCTTGGGCTAGTCACAGTTTTCTCAGCCCCACCTACCTCACAGGGTGTCTGTTGTGGGGAGGGGAAGGTGATTGTAAGCCGGTTTGATTCTGCCTTTTGTGGTAGAGAAAGTCAGCATATAAAAACCAACTCTTCTTCTTCTTCTTCTTCTTCTTCTGGAGCTCAGCCCATCACAAACCTTTTCTTTAAGAAAAACAAAGTGACCAAAATCAAGCAGAGACAGGGTTGCCAGGTTGCTGGTTCCAGCGGGCAATTGCGTGCCAATTCCCCAGGGTGCTTGGAATGTCAATTGCATGCGCGTGAGTGTGTGCAACGCGATTACATCATTTCCGGGTTCACCCCTAGAAGAGCCATATCATGATGGGACGCTTTAGCACCCAAACCCAAACATCATGCTGGTTTGAGTGATAAAGCATCCTGTCACGATGCGGCACTTCCAGGTTAAACCCGGAAATGATGTAGTAGTGTCATGCCTGTCTGCGCATGTAGGATTGCTGCCCTAGCCCCACCCCAGAAACCTCCTGCCAGTGGAGAGGAGGGACCTGGCAACCCTAAGCAGAGATAGAGTTGCCAGCTCCAGTTTGGGAAACTCCTGGAGATTTGGGGGTAGAGACTGGAGAAGGCAGGATTTGCAGAGAGAAAGGACCTCAGCAGGGTGTAATGCCATAGAGTCCACGCTCCAAAGCAGCCATTTTCCCCAAGGACAACTGATCTCTGTCATCTGGAGATCAGTTGTAATTTGGGGAGATTGCCAGCACCCATCTGGAGGCTGGCAAACCTAAGCAGACAGGCACGTGTACTCCACTGAACTCAACTAAGCACAGGAGATGTGTGACGGATTGTGGCCTACTGACTTTATGGCATTGGGCTGGCTCATTCTCTCCCCAAACATGGCTTAGTAAAGAAGCAGGTGCCACATGCCTCCCCCTTCCCTAAGCTCTGGTTATGATGTACATAAGCCAGGGAGCACATAGACTTAATAGGTGCATTCTTTTCCCTCTGCCCTTTTAATGAGGTAGGATCACACAAATTGTGCCTCTGGGCATATGGACTCAGATAACATACCTTATCTGCCCAGTGGGGAAGAGTATGCAAATGGCCACCCACCACCCCATGCCAGTCTGGGGGCAAAGAAGAAGAAGAGTTGGTTTTCATACCCTGATTTTCTCTACCTTTTAAGGAGCCTCAAACTGGCTTACAATCGCCTTCCCTTCTCCTCTCCACAACAGACACCTTGTGAGGTAGGTGAGGCTGAGAGAGTTCGGAGAGAACTGTGACTAGCCCAAGGTCACCCAGCAGGCTTCATGTGTAGGAATGGGGAAACCGACCTGGACTGCCAGATTAGTGTCTGCCACTCATGTGGAGGAGTGGGGAATCAAACTGGTTCTCCAGATTAGAGTCCACCGCTCTTAACCACTACGCCACGCAGGACAAGGGAAAGTGACTATACTTGCTGTTCCCTTTCCTAGCTACCAATGTTACCAAATAAATGTGCCGAGTCCTTTTCACTCTAACTGTGTCTTGTGGCAAACCTCCCCAGCGTGCTTTGGGTGCGAGGGCCGCCGCCAATGTGCAAATGTGCTCATTTTGTTAGCCTATCTGATGATCGCTCCCATCCAGCACCTCCGCATGAAAAACACCAGCCAAAGCCACAAGTCAAAATGTGTGGATCAGTATGTTCTCAGGAAGTGCGCAAGTATCTGAGAATCTAAACCTTGGAGGTTATTTTAAAAGTGGAGGTGGGGGGAGAGAGAAAGACGTTCACAGAGCCAACACCAGAATTCACACAGGAAGACTGGGGTTTTCTAGGATGGGGCCTGACGTCATTCAGAGCATTAGTTCTGCAGGAACCTTTTTTTTCTGCAATGCTGCTGCCATTTTTGGCTTGGGGTACACTGTGGACTCAAATGGATTAGCTGATTTGGGCGGGGAAGGCTGGTAGGTAGATTAACTGTGATCATGTAAGGATTCTAGAAGTACCCCCTAGTGTTAAACATTACATTCACAGATACACTTGTTACCGTATTTTTCGCTCCATAGGACACACCTTTCCATAAAACGCACTTATTTTTTAGAGGAGGAAAACAAGAAAAAATCTTGTTTTCCTCCTCTAAAAACTTGTCTGATGGAGCGAAAGCCGGCTGCGTTCCCCACCCTGACGGCCAGCTGGGAGGCGGGCGGTGTCGCACAGAGCGAGCCGGCGCACGCACCCAGCCGGCACTGAGCGCCCCGCCCGCCTCCCAGCTGGCCGTCGGGGCGGGGAACGCCGGCTCACGCCGTCCCGACGCGCATGCGCCCAGCCGGCTCTGCGTGTGCGCGTCGGGACGGTGCGAGCCGGCGTTCCCCACCCCAACAACCAGCTGGGAGGAGGGCAGGGCACTCAGAGCCGGCTGGGCGCGTGCGCGTTTGGACGGTGCGAGCCGGCGTTCCCCGCCTCAACGGCCAGCTGGGAGGCGGGCGGGGCTGCACGGAGCGAGCCGGCGCACGCGCCCAGCCGGCTCTGTGCGGCTCCGCCCACCTCCCAGCTGGCCGTCGGGGCGGGGAACGCCGGCTCGCGCCGTCCCTATGCGCACGCGCCCAGCCGGCATTTGCTCCATAAGACGCACGGACATTTCCCCTCACTTTTGAGGAGGAAAAAAGTGCGTCTTATGGAGCTAAAAATACAGTATTTGTTTACTTCATTTATACCCCGCCTTTCTTCCCAACTGGGACCCAAAGCAGCTGACATCATTCTCCTCTCCTCCATTTTATCCTCCTAAGAAACAGCTGCTAGAATTGTTCTAGCTAGAAAATGGAAGTCGATATCACTTTCAGATGTTGAAGAATGGAAGGAAAAGCTGTCTGAATATGCAATCATGGCCAAAATGACCAATTTAGCTAACAATGACCAACAATATGAGCTGTTTATGAAAACTGGTAAATTTATTATCAATATGTAAAGCATTAATCATAGATGTTAGAAGGATAGAAGATATTATAAGGATAGAACTGATACTAAATTTTGATATCTTTATCAATTATCTTTTTAAGCTGGGAAAGTTGTTTAGATATGAGTAAACCATGTACCATGAAACACAAACACATGCATGTAACAAACTGTTTCAATTGCTTGAGCAGCCTTACTCGACCAAAAAATTCTGGGCAGTTTATTAGCTGCCTTATCCCTTGGTATACTAATGTGAGAATTTTGCCAATTATGGGCGCCCATTTCAATTGATAAAGTCAACGGGAGATGGTCACTCTCAATTCTATCCATGACTGAAAAGGTCCGAATCTTGTTATTCAACGATGCTGGAATTGATATATAGTCCACCACACTACAACCCCGAGCAGACAGATATGTAAACTCTCCAGGATAATCAAAGGGAGGAGAACCGTTTAAAATATTTAGATTAAATCTCAAAGAAGCGCTAGTAGGGTTCCAGCATCATTATATACCAAATCCCTGGATAATCTCTGGTCAGATAGACAGATAAAGGGGGCATCTTCAGCATGAAAACCCAGCTTCTCTGTTATCCCACTACTATTCTTGCCCGTCCTAGCATTAAAATCGCCAGCAAGAATAATATTTAAGAGAAGAAATTTCTGTTCCAACAATTCTAAATATTCAAAAAGCTTTCTCCAATAGTTAGAGATAGAATCCTTCGTATGGCATGGTGGGATGTAAACATTTATTACCACTAGGGACAGCCCTGTCCTCTTCAACAAACAAACCTGAGCTATATGATCACATACTGTTAGAGGATAGAACTCAGCACCACAAGAGGACCACATTGTCAGGCCTGCTTGAGGACAGCCAAACCACTGAGATTTAAAAGCATGAAGGGAATAAGCCCCCAAACCCTCTAAGTTAAGATCATAATCAGTCCAGGTTTCCTGCAGTAAAATAAGGTCAAATTCTCCCCAAAAATTTCTAAATGTAGGGTCAGCTCTCTTGTTTCTCCAGCCAGCTATGTTCCAAGATAAAATCTTGAGACTGGATTTCTTTGTCCTAGAGTCTAGTCAGTCGAACTGGGTTATTTGGTTGAGGGTTCCTTCTTTATCAATGAAAACACTTCCATTCCTCATATCCATGGTCACCACGCCATTCAGCGTGCCTTGAGAGTCATTGGTCCAAGGCTTATTGGGTCCTTGAGGTTGTAGTAGATTTAAGGACTTCTCTGCAGGAATTTTTGGAGATAAGTCTGTTGTAATCATCAGGCTAGGGCCTGGGTTAACGTCCAAAGCCACATCTGACCGGGAATTAGATGTGGATAAAAGTTTCTGTGCAGTTGATCTCAGCTTAGCCAACTTGTCCTTCAGATTCCAGAGTCTGTCAATAACGCCCAAGCAATTGAAGGTATTTTGACCCCTGACATCTTAGATGAATTTGCCCTTTTTGTGGAAAACTCACCCGAGAGCGTGGCCTGGCTATCAAAGTATAATAACATTGTAAACCATATTGCTACGGCATTGAAGGTCAATCCGAGCACCATCAGTGTAGGAGGGCCCTACCAACGTCTGGTTGGTTTGACAAGGAATGCCTTGAGATGAAATGCCAGCTACATTCTATTTACCAAAGATACAGAGATTTGAATAGATTGCGCCTTCCAAGGGAATATGTCGCTCTGAGAAAGACCCTCCACCTTCTATTTAAAGATAAGCAAAAGAATTTCATGATAAAAAATTGGGAATCCCTAATACAAACAATAAATAGGAATGAATCAAAGAAGTTCTGATCACTAATTGCTAACGCACTGGGAAGAAACGGCTCGGCCAACGGAGCGATCACTATGGATAAGTGGCATGAATACTTTTCAATGACCTTCCAGGGAGGTAGTGAGAGCTGCGATGAAATGTCTTATCTCAATTTAACAGAGTGCCCGGAATGGGACCCGGCTCAGCCTGAGGAGGTTGAATCTTTGATTGCTTCGATGCACTTGGGCAAAGCTGCTGGTCTGGATGTGATTCTGGCTGATGCTATCAAAACTTTCCCACACTGGTGGATTCCCTTTTTAGCTGCCCTGTTTACGGTTATTGATAGAACTGGGGTAATACCAGATGACTGGAGAAATGCCATAATAGTCCCCATCTTTAAGAAAGGCGATCCCATCACTGGTTTAATCCTTTCCTGTTCTAGACTCATTTCTATCAGTAGTTTATAAATCCGTCCTATCAATCCTTTATTTCCCTTAGTTAATATAATCTCAAATTTGGATTTAGTTTGATTAAAGCCCATCTTATTATCTTTGTTGAATATATCCCTTAATTTATAATACATAAACCAATTTTTAATTTGAAGCTTTTCTCTGGTTTTCAACATCCATAACCCCCCTCTATATTCTATCAATTCTCTCTATATAGTGCTATCCAGATTTAGATGTACACCCCTTCTCATATAGGCTTCTATCGGATTAATCCAACCGGGAGTTTTGTTTTCCAGGAAACCTTTATATTTGTTCCATGTTTGCAATAAACTTTTCCTAATAATATGGGAATTAAAATCTTTATTTACTTTCTCCTTTTCATACCATAAATATGCATGCCACCCAAATCGTAAATTAAATCCCTCTAATTCCAATAATTTCGGATTCTCTAATAGAATCAAATTTTTTATCCAGATGAAGCAAGCTGCTTGATAGTACATTCTCAAATCTGGTAATCCCAACCCTCCTGTTTCTTTCAATTCCACTAAATTATTATACGCTATCCTATGTCTTTCTTTACCCCAGAGAAAACTTAAAATATCTTTCTTCCAGTTTTTGAATATCTGTGCACCTTTCACTATTGGTAGGTTTTGAAACAAAAAAAGCATTTTAGGTAATAACATCATTTTAATTACAGAAGTTCGTCCCCACAATGATAATGGTATTTTTTCCCAACTTTTTAAATCTTTTGCTATTTGTTGCCATTGAGTTACATAATTATTTTGAAATAAATTAAGATTATTATTTGATATCCATATACCTAAATATTTAACTTTATGTTCAATGCTAAATCCTGTCTTTTTGGCCAGTAATTGCTGTTGTGAAAGAGTCATATTTTTAACCAATATCTTAGTTTTGTTTTTATTGACTTTAAAACCTGAAAGCTGTCCATAAACCTCCCAAATTTTATTCCAACTATCGAAATGGATGAGGGAACTAGGTTATAATATAGATTTGGAAATATGGGAAAATTTGTGGAAGAAGGAATTTAAATTTACTATTACTAACGAAATGTTCTACAGATGGTATATAACTCCAATACTATTAAGTAAAATGAAAAAAGAGGAGGAGGGTTTTTGTTGGAAGTGCAGAACCAAGATAGGTACATTTATGCATGTTTGGTGGTTTTGCAAAAAAATCAAGAGATTTTGGCAATTAGTTTTAAAAGAAACTAACAATTTGATTAAGTCAAATATAAAAAAAGATCCTGCCTTTTGCTTATTGGGTATTCCCAATAAGAATATAGATTATGCTGATAGAGTCATATGCCAATACAGTTTTGCAGCGGCTAGGATTACAATGGCTAAGAAATAGAAGCAAATAAATAAACCTTCAATCAAAGAGTGGAGAGAAAAGCTTTGGATGTATATGCGGATGGCCAAAATTACAGACTCTTTACATGGTAAAGATATGGATGAATTTAAACAAATATGGTCAAAGGCCGCCACATATTGGGATAAATTGGCAAAAATGGATTTTAAAGGTATAGTTAATGAATTATAGATTTATGTGTTTTTTTTAAACAATGATTATAAAAATAAGTTTTTATATACTGTCATAACACCTCTCCGGAAGTCCAAAGGTGGAGGGCACTGAGGTGGGTGGTAGAGGTTTGGGCACTATATATTTTTTAAAAGATAGTAAACATTGTATTAGTAATAGATGTAATAGTGCTCTATATATGTTTTTGTATGTTATATGTTTTATTTTGTATTTTTCTTTTTTTGTTTAATTTTGTGTTTAATTATAAAAGCAATTAAAAATTATGAAAGAAAGAAAGAAAGAAAGAAAGAAAGAAAGAAAGAAAGAAAGAAAGAAAGAAAGAAAGAAAGACGATCCCCAGACTCCGTCAAATTATAGGCCAATTAGCCTTTTATCTTCTATTGGGAAGCTATATGCCAGCCACCTAGTATACAAGCTTAAACCCTGGATGGTAGAACAACAAATCTTGGGAATGGAACAGATCGGCTTTTGCCAGGGCAAATCAACATTAGATCATTGCGTTATCTTAAACTATCTTATAGACAAATATAAAAAGGGGAAGGGGCCTAAATTACATGCTGCCTTTCTAGACTTAAAGGGAGCCTTCGATTCTGTATCCCGAGGTATCCTATGGAAAAAGTTAAAAGATATGGAGACTGACAAACGTCTTCTACTTCTGATAAAAAACTTGCATTCTGGAACTACTTGCCAGATTAGATATTCCCATGTGGGCGAGCTAACCCCCAAGATTCCAATGTCAATAGGTGTGAAGCAAGGGTGCATTCTGCCCCCCACCTTATTTAATCTTTTTTAAAATGACCTGGCTCCCTGAGTGAAATAGATGGCCACTATCCAAAAATAGGAAATATATGCTGACGATGCAGTTCTACTCTCGTTATCGAAAATTGGCCTATCTTATTGCTATTCCTATCTTATTGCTCTAGAAATAAACTCTCTTTAAACTTTGAAAAATCGAAAATTATGGTCTTTAGGAGAAACTGGAAACCCAATAAATGGATTTTCCAAGACAGATGTATAAAACAAGTCAGAAGCTTTAAATACCTCGGCATCTATTTTAAACCTAATTCCAGGTGGCCACTCATGTCAAGGAATCGGTAAAAACTATAAAAGGTACAACCCTAGCGATTTCTCGTTTCTTTTTTACTAAAGCAAATCAGTATATACCTGCTGTACTCAAGGTATTCAATGCAAAAATCTGCGCCATACTATTATATGGTGCCCCAATTTGGATTTCTGCTTTTAGTGCACTTCTTGAAAGGGTGCAAGCAAAATTTCTGAGGAAAATTTTAGGGGTTCCGTTTTGTGTATCCTATGTGGCTATATGTTTGGAATTGAAGCAGAGACGGTTAATAACCAAGGCCTGGCTGATAACGATTAAATTTTGGCTACGTCTTCACTTTAGATGTGATTCTAACAGCCTGGTATCACTTATGCTCGCTGAACACCACAGTTCTGAATGGCTGCTCAACATTGATAAGAAAATCACAGCCATAGGCCTTAATATAAACGACTTGGCCATGATATTGTCGAAGGCTTTCACGGTCAGAGTTCATTGCTTCTCGTAGGTTATCCGGGCTGTGTAACCGTGGTCTTGGTATTTTCTTTCCTGACGTTTCGCCAGCAGCTGTGGCCGGCATCTTCAGAAGAGTAACACTGAAAGACCACGGTTACACAGCCCGGATAACCTACGAGGACTTGGCCATGCTTTCAGAAAACAGTGCCTTTGAGTTGATTAAACAGAGGCTTATTGATATTGAGTTACAAGAACTGAAAAGCCTTGCTTCTGGTCGATGCTCCCCAATGCTTTGCGGTTTTTCACCCGAGTCCGCGCTTCCCAAATATTTTTCTTGCCTGATCGACCCGCCCTTACGTAGGGCATATATGCTCGTTCGTTTTAATGTTCACCCCTCTAGGGTGCTATACGGGAGATTTGAGAAAATCCCTTATACAGAAAGATTGTGCCCATGTGGGATGAACAAGATAGAGGATAATGAACATGTTTTATTATACTGTAAATTTTATAATGATCTTCGAGTTCCTCTTCTTCAGTCTATTTTGCAATTGCTTGAGAGGCAATTGGATTCTGCCAAAGTCCGCAAACTTATTGTAACACAGAATAGGAATACAATTGAATCGGTAGCAAAATTTCTCTATTATGCTATTAGGAGGAGATATGTTTTTGACCATTGACTTGTATGTAATTTATGACGTTATTATGCCAATAAAGGTAAAGACAGACTGAAACAAACTGTTTATCTTTTTGTACTTTATTTTTCAACTTTTTCCCTTCCCCTGTACTTCCCTTTCCCCTTTATATTAAAAATAAATAAAACATTTTAAAAAAACTTGTGAGGTTGGTTAGGCTACCAGAGTGTGGCTGGCCCAAGGTCCCCCAGTGAGCTTCCTTGGCTTAAGTGGGGTTTCAAACCTGGGTCTCCCAGGTCCTAGTCTGACACTCTAACCACTACACCACACTGGCTCTCCGAGGAGGCAGTCTGACTTGTTTCCCAAAGCAGGAGAGCAGGCAATTCTTCTATGTGTTGAAATATTTGTCCATTAGGCAGTTACTGAATATTCGTCCATTAGGCACTTAGAAAATTATCATCAGTTAGGAAGCCTTGATCAGGGCTGAGTTGGAAGCTTTATTTTAAACATCAGGGAAATGCCTCTTTATGAAAGCCATGGGGTCAATGGCACATCCTGCTCATTGTATCCTAGACAGCAGCCCTTTAGTTTTGTCCCCCAGAATGCAGTGGGAACCACTCAGATCCCGTTACTTACACAGGGTTCTGTTTCTTGGTCACCCTGATGAAAAGGAGTTGGTGTATGTACATATAAGGAGTCACCAGATTCTGTAGTGGGAATTTTTGCTGTTGGGATTTGTTGAATTCTCTTTAAATAAGACAAGATCTCAAAGCACAAATGTATATTGCAAAACATGCTGTACCATGATTTTTTTTTTGGGTGGGGGGATAAATTCTAAAAGTTATACAGAAAAGAGAATAAATATTCCAAAGCAGTACAGTTGTAGTACAGTTAATAAAATACTCTGGGTTTGGACACAGGAGCCCCATGGCGCAAAGTGGTAAGCTGCAGTACTGCAGTCAAAGCTCTGCTCTTGACCTGAGTTTGATCCCAATGGAAGCCGGTTTCAGGTAGCCGGCTCAATGTTGACTCCATTCTTCCAAGGTTGGTGAGAGGAGTACCCAGCTTGCTGGGGCTCAATTTTAGATGACTCGGGAAGGCAGTGGCAAACCACCCCGTAAACATAGTCTGCCTAGGAAACATAGTGATGTGACTTCACTCCATGAGTCAGTAATGACCGGTGCTTGCACAGGGGACTACCTTTACCTGGGACACAGGACTGTCTCTATACACATTACACATAGGTTGAGACTGAAATCTCCACTCTGTGTCCTGTGTTACAGACAGCCATGAGTTGTGTGTTCTCCTCAATTCCTGCATACATGGGGCCCAATTCAGATCACAACTGTGTTTCACATGGAGAAGGGGTTTCAGCCTACCCCTGTCATGCCGTTTTCCAGACCTGAAATGGTACGAGACAACTATTTGGCCCATTGGGAACATCCCTACAGGGTCTGCCCAGAAGAAAACCCTTAGGCACAGTATAGCTAGATTAGGGGTATGAGCTTTTGAGGGTCAAAGCTCCCTTCGTCAGATACGCTGACTCTCAAACGTTTATCCCCAAAAAATCTTATTAGTCTCTAACGTGCTACTGGACTCGAATCTAGCTCTTCTACTGCAGACCAACACAGCTACCCCCTGAAACTATCCTGATGTACAGTTTCTATTAAAGGTTGCCTGAGTACATTTTCTATTACTGTAGGATCGAAAGGACCTTCCAGACTAGCTCCAGGCCCTTTCCATGCCAACCTCATTTCCTGGTCCTTTGCATTCTGCCCCCACCCCCCACCCCAGGGCCATGATTTAATGGAAGAGCGCATGTTTCACAAGCAGGAGGCCTCTGGTGTAATCTTCAGGCAGTGTGGAGGTAGTTTGCCATCACCTGTCTCCATGTGGGCTGAGAGAGTTCTAAGAGAACGGTGACTGGCCCAAGGTCTCCCAGCAGGCTTCATGTGGAGGAGTGGGGAATTGAACTGGGCTCTCCAGATTACAGTCCTGCCTCTCTTAACTACTACACCACGCTGGTTCTCTAATCTTCAGAGACTACAGAGATCAATTTCCCTGGAGAAAATGGCTGCTTTGGAGGGCAGAATCTGGGGCATTGTACCCTCTGAGCTCCCTCCCCTAACCAAACCCTGCCCTTGCCAGGCTGCATTCCCACATCTCCAGGAATTTCCAAACTTGGCAACCCTAGTAGAGTCACATCCTTCTAAGTCCACTGAACCCTGTTTAGAATTGTACTGTTAATACACAAACTGTGTGTCAGGCAGTTGCTGTGTCAGGCCTTTGACATAACTCTGTCAGGCCTTTGCTGTGTCAGGCCTGGCTCTGGCTCCGTGTCAAAAGGCCTTGATTCTCATGCCTGTAAATACTGTGTACACTTCCCTCTGTCCGGTTTCCCGCAGCTGCCTAGTTGTTTGGTCTATGCTTCATGGGAACTCTTATCTCGGCTTTACCTCACTAGTTTACTTTTGTGGCTAAAGTGCTTTTAAGCTTATGCTTTCCATATTGGGGTCATTAGCAGCCTTCCTCTGTTTCTATATAGTCAATTCTTATTTTTACCTTTTTGCTCCTAATAAAATATACTGTGCAGGAGGCTGCACAGCTGGCCGAGCGGGCAGCTTGACGGCGGATACTCTTGGAAGAGGCCAAGGGTGACCTTGCCGGGGAATTACGGGGATCAGGAAGCTCCCTGGGACCTTCCCTTTGATGCCACTATCAGGGACATGGGGCTTTTGGAGGAGCCGTCGTTATGGGGCGCCAATCTCCGCCGCACCCAGGACTGGCAAGACCGGGAGGGAGGCTGGCCATGCCAAGGGCAACGGAGCCGAGAAAGTGACGAGGAGTATCAACACCTGTTTCACCAGCATCAGGAAATTTTGGAGAGCTTTGCGGCATGCAGGGACTCTGGCAAGAAGTCACTGACCTCCTCTGGGCTCAGCAGGCACAGCTGGTGCCTGTTGTGCCTCTAGTAGTGCCTGTCGTTTCGGGCGCTCCTGCGGCGGGATTGCAACTGCTGGCCGCTCTGGGTGAGCCTGCAGGGGGTCCGCAGGTGCCGACCGCTCCTGGTGTGCCTACGGGGGGTCCGCAAGCACCTGCCCCCTGTTAGTACCTCCGGTTCCAAGACCACCCGCTCCCCTTCTGCAACCAGCCGCCTCACGGAGGGAACCTCCTTTGACAGCTCAGGGAAAAAGCTTCCCTACTTCTTGCTGCAAGTAGACTGTTTCATGAGCGAGCAGGGAGCTACTTTTGCCTTCGAGGAGAGTCGGGTACTGTATGTGGCCTCCCTCCTGGAAGGAGAAGCTGCGAGCTGGGTAGTCCAGCAGGCTGACCTCCATTCCCGCACGCTGCGGATCCTAGATGATTTTATGGTTGCGCTCCGATGACGTTTTGAGGACCCATTTCAAAGTGAACAAGCTAAGACGGCTCTTCTTCAACTTCGCCAAGGGGCCAGGTCAGTGATGCAGTATGCAGGAGAATTCCAGCTGTTGGCTGGCAAAGTTGTAGATTGGAGTGAAGCAATGCCGGTGCAGTATTTCCAAGAAGGACTAAACCCTGAGATTCTCCACTGGACTTTCATGCAAGGCAACCCTCCAGATCTGGAGGGGTGGATTTTGTTAGCGGTAGAAGTGGAAAACCGCCAACAACTGGACCGCGGCCAGAGAGGGCAACCCCAAGAGGAGGCTCCCGACCGCCAGGGAAGGCGCTAACCACTCCAGTGGCCGAGAAATCGAAACGGTTCCAGCGTGGGGCGTGCCTAGTTTGCAGCAGAATGGGACATTTTGCTGCTGCTTGTCCTTCCCAACCAGAGGGGCCTCCTGCCACTCTCCAACTGTCCAAAGGGGAGACGGTGCGAGTCAGGAGCAAGGATCGTCAGAGGAGCATCGCGCCCGGGAAGCGAGGGCCCACCGCTCTCGCCCTCACTCCGACCGGCCAACAGGACTAACGTAGAACGTCGAGCCCGGACATCTCATCCGCGTCAGAGGACAACGAGCCTGAAAGTTCCGAGCCAAAAAAAGACCCCGGTCTGCTGTAAGGGGGGCTCCACAGCAGACCCTGACTATGAAGCAAGGAGCTCCAGAAATGGTGAGCAACAAGGGAGAGATTTTGTTGTCAGATGTGGTTTTACAGAATTATAAGGGGGGTCTTTGGATAGCGGTAGAGGCCCTAGTTGACTCTGGGTGTGCACGTACCTTAATCAGTGAAGAGACTTTTCAAGCCTTAAAAGTGAAAGCAGTGCACTTGCCCGAGGCTATCCAATTCACCCAGATGGATGGCAGTGATTTTTGGGGTGGCCCAGTAAACAGATGTACGGGCCGAGTAGCAATGGGAGTGGGGGCACACTGGGAACAAATACATTTCACCATTGCTCCTGGCATTCAGTACCTAGTGGTACTAGGAGCAAATTGGCTACAAGGGCACAGTCCAGTTATTGACTGGGCAGCCAGGACTATTGTTTTCGCTCAGACCCATTGCGACCACCATTGTAGAGAAGTGGCTGTCAAGGTCTGTGCCATGTCGGTGGGGTCTAGTGCCCCTCAGTTGCCTAAAGAATATGCCTTGTTTGCTGATGGGTTTAACAAGAAGGAGTGTGATATCCTACCACCCCACCGCAAGACGGACTGTGCTATCAAACTGGTGGGGGAGGGCAAGCTGCCTAAGGGAAAAATTAATCCCATGAGTCCTAAAAAGAAAGCAGTTCTAAGAGAGTTCCTGGACAAAAATCTAGTCAGTGGTTTTATCCAACCTTTGTCAGCCCCTTCGTTCTTTGTGTGAAAAAAGACAGGGGATCTACATTTGTGTATTGACTTTCAGAGACTCAATGCGGTTACTCAGATGAATGCCTATCCCCTTCCATTGATTCCTGACTTGCTCAGCCAACTGAAAGAGGGACACATTTTTACCAAATTGGACTTGGTCGAAGCTTATTACTGAGTCAGGATTCAAAAAGGGGACGAATGGAAAACAGCCTTTTCCAGCTGTTTTGGGATGTTTGAGTATCTAGTTATGCCCTTTGGGTTAAGTGGGGCTCCCAGTGTTTTCATGCAAATGATTAACGAGGTGCTGCATGACTTATTGTTCAAAGGGGTGATCGCAAAAGGCAAAAGGTCTACCCAATCATCTTGATGGTAATTAACATAACAGCACAAATAGCATTCCAACACCGCATTCACCCGTTCAGTTTGACCATCCGTTTGGGGATGGAAGGCACTAGACAGTCCTTGTTCCACTTCTCCACCAGTAGAATCCACTCTTCCAAGGTGGCTGGGTCCCGCTGCATGTATGCCCAGTTTAGAATCTCAGGATGCAACGCTGCTCTGAAGTAATGCACCCGGGTAGCTTCAGTCCAATCCACTATCTTATTAGTGAGTCTTTGGAACTCATCCGCAAACTCTCGGACTGAGGAGGATCCTTGACGGAGTTGGAGGAGGGCAGCTTTGGCCTTCTCCCCTTGAAACAGATCCTCAAAACGTCTCCTTAACTCTTGCATGAATTCATTAAGCGACCGTATGGAGCGGGCCCGGGTATCAAACTGGAGGACCATCCATTCTGCACCCTTTCCAGCCAAAAGCGAGGAAACGAATCTCACCCGGCTATCTTCCGTGGGAAAGGTATGCCCCTGTTCTCTCATGTAACTGTCCACTTGGTGCAGGAAACAGGGTAACGTGTCCGCGGAGCCATCAAAAGTCACTCGCAAATGGGGTTGCTTCCACTGCATGACCGGGACCACAGGCTGGACCGATCCCACTGGTGGTGGTGCTGGTTGTTGTCCAGGGATGGGGTGTCCTGGGGGCGGCTGCCCGGGAGCCGGTTGTACTGGGGCCAGCTGCCCCGGAGGCAGTTGCACCGGAGGTTGCCCTGGAGCCGGCTGCGCTGGAGCCGGCTGCTGGCCGGGGGGTTGTTGGCCTGGGATTGGTGCCGGCGCAGGCGCCACTTGAGCTCGCTGTAGGCGACTACTCACACATCAACACGTCCATTTGGTCCTGCATACGGGCCATATGATCCAACAGTTCTCAGTTTTGAAACCTCAAGGCATGGATCTCCTCCTCAGCTCCCCCCCCCCAGTTCGTTGGGCTTGGCTGACTCGGTTGTTCGTATTCTAGTCGCCCTCCTCTGCATACAAGTCCTCCTCCTCTGAATATTCTTGCACATCAGGAGAAAGGTGAGCCGTTGCCTGCGCGCTACTTCCCGGGGCAGGCCAGGTTCCGGGGAGCCCAAAGAAAACGAGGGGAAAGACCAGTCCAGTCCCCCGCTAACTTTCGACCGCGCTCCAGTTCCTGCCGTCGCCCGAGCGGCGGCCGCGTCCACCAACAGTTGCTTCTCCGCCCGCCTCCGGTCAGTGAACGCTCGGTCCGCCTCAAGTTTGGCGACCGCGGCAGCTGTCACAATTGGTTCGGCTGCTTGTTCCAAGAGCATTTGTATTTCCTTGTGCTGGCCCAACAGCGGTTGGATCTGCTGAGCAAGATCCGCAGAGGAAGGACCGTATAATGTCAGGAGCAGGCCATGAGGATGGTATGCGGTAGTGCTGGTGTGCTGCTTCCAGGTGCTGTTGTGCTATTCTGTCCAAGGCCAGTCTATGCCCCGTGTTTAGTCTTCATAGATTCCCATAGTGTGGGAATCGCCAAGTGCTCCTTCCTGCCTGTTGGAGGGGAGGGGGTTGCCTGGGTAACCGGTTATCTCCTTTTACTCTCCCATATATGTTGCCTTGCCTTTGACCCTGACTAGTATCCTAATGTAAGCTCTAGCCCTGCGGCAAACCCATAAACAGACTTCAGCAGACAGCAAATCCACGAAAGCAGTTTTATTGGGAAGAATCGACAGGTTTTAGAAGCCATATTCAAAAGGATACTAGTAAGGGTCAAAGGCAAGGCAAGACACATATATGGGAGAGCAAAAGGAGATAACCGGTTACCCTGGCAACCCCCCCTCCAACAGGCAGGAAGAAGCACTTGGCGATTCCCACACTATGGGAATCTATGAAGACTAAACACAGGGCATAGACTGGCCTTGGACAGAATAGCACAACCTCACCTGGAAGCAGCACACCAGCACTACCGCATACCATCCTCATGGCCTGCTCCTGATATTTGGTTTTCATACCGAAAGTCGAACTCGGACCGCCTGGGTGAAAACCAGGAATCCTAACCGCTAGACCACCAGGGTGTTTATAACCCCCAAACAGATGGCCTGACTGAATGTGTCAATGCTGTGTTAGAATGCTACTGTCAGCTCTGGGCTCACCAGACAAATCCCACAAATCGACTTCTAGGCAGGCCTTCCATAGAAAGTTGATTTGTTAAGAAATATACAGTGAGTTACAGAAATTGACTTGGAAATTGGCAAGGATACTAATGGGGGGAACACTAAGGGTACGGGAGATATAAAGGTGAAAGTGAACTTTGTGGATGACTACTGGTTGCTACGGCAACCCCCTGATAAAACTTGTTCCCAGGGAAGAGCAAGACAAACTAAAACCAGAGCTGAATAACAGTTTGACCTTGAAACACCACCTGGCTTAGCCGCTGGGTACCAGCTGGGTACCTGACCAGGCTGGTGTCCCACATGTGCTACAGCAAAAAGGGTGGTGGGGAAGCCGTCTGGACTTTTGAAGCTGTTAGAAACACCTTCGGCTCCCTGGGAAGTCATTTCCATGGACTTTGTCACTGATCTCCCTCCCAGCAGGGGAAGACAGTACTTTGGGTGGTTATGGACCTTTTCTCTAAACAGGTGCATTTAGTCCCCTGCGCGGGACTGCCTACAGCCCAGAAATTGGCTAAAATGTTTGTGTCACATGTTTTCAAATATCACTCGTTTCCGCGTAAGATAATTTCCAACCGCAGAGTTCATTTTGTTGCTAAGTTTTGGAAAGCATTCCTTAAGTTGGTGGGGGTGGAACAAGGACTTTCTAGCGCCTATCACGCCCAAACAGATGGCCAGACTGAACGTGTCAATGCTGTGTTAGAATGCTACTTGCGTTGCTATGTGAATTACCACCAAGATGATTGGGTGGATCTCCTATTTTTCGCAGAGTATGCCTATAACAATGCCTCTCACCAGTCCACCGGTCTCAGCCCATTCCATGTGGTTTATGGTAAAGAGTTTGGACCCTTTGGTAATGTAGATTTAATAGGGGAGGCGGAAAGTGCTGAGGTGACTGATTGGGCAAAAGCCATACAATATACCTGGCCCTGGTTACAATTTTTTTTAGAGCGGGCCAAAAACAAGTACAAAGCCCAAGCAGACAAACACCGCGCCCCGGGGTGGAATGTCAAAGTGGGGGACCAGGTGTATCTGTCCACAAAAGACCTACGCTCCCTACAGCCTTGTAAAAAACTAACTGAAAAGTATGTGGGGCCTTTCCCAGTTTCCAGACTCATCAACGAAGTCACAGTGGAGCTTCAACTTCCCAAATCCTTGAGGGAATCCATCCCGTATTTCATGTCAGTCTCTTAAAGAAACATGAGCCGGCACCAGAATGGCATCCTGGTCCTCCGCCAGAGGTTCCAGTGTTGGTGGTGGTGGGGAGAACATTTTGAAGTGTCCAAGATCCTGGATTCACGCATACGGGGGGGGGGGTGCTCTTCTACCTCGTCCACTGGAAACACTTAGGTCCAGGACACGATGAGTGGGTGGCTGAACACCATGTTGCTGCCCCTTGACTGGTACAACAATTCCATGACGCCTACCCCCAAAAACCCCGTCCTGGGGGGAAGCTGGGGAGGGGGCCTTAGGGGGGGCCAGAATGTCAGGCCGTTGCTGTGTCAGGCCTGATCCCTTGACATGACTCTGTCAGGCCTTTGCTGTGTCAGGCCTGGCTCTGGTTCTGTGTCAAAAGGCCTTGATTCTCATGCCTGTAAATACTGTGTACACTTCCCTCTGTCCGGTTTCCCGCAGCTGCCTAGTTGTTTGGTCTACGCTTCATGGGAACTCTTATCTCGGCTTTACCTCACTGGTTTACTTTTGTGGCTAAAGTGCTTTTAAGCTTATGCTTTCCCTATTGGGGTCATTAGCAGCCTTCCTCTGTTTCTATACAGTCAATTCTTATTTTTACCTTTTTGCTCCTAATAAAATATACTGCTTCAGGATCACCTGCCTGAGTGTGTTTGCTTTTGGGATGCTACAGGTAAACACCTGATTCTGACACTGTGCTGTATTATAAAATATAAATTAGAGAACACTTCTAAGCAGGTCTACTCAGAATTCTATCCAAGACTATTTAGTGGGCTTACTCCCAGGAAAGTGTCCTTAAGATTGCTTTGTAGATCATGCTGAATCAGACTGTGCAGTTTCAACAAGTTTAAAGTGGAAAAATATTGGTAAAGATAACGTTATTGGACTCAAACCAAAATGGGTCTTTTTCAGTCCATACATTTTATAAAATAAATAAGTGGCCCGTGCCCACAAGGACTGGTAAAGATAACGTTATTGGACTCAAACCAAAATAGGTCTTTTTCAGTCCATACATTTTATAAAATAAATAAGTGGCCCGTGCCCACAAGGATAAAATGGTTAGAATATGAAGATAACTGAGAACGGTTGTCACATGAACAATAAAATTAAACCTAAAGATTCTTGTACACGGAAAGAATAAACAATACAAGATCCCCCCCCCCACACACACACAGCAATTTTGCGGGCAGTATAAGAAATTCCATTTGGCATCAACATTAAGCCCAGGACAAGCTACCAATTTCAACGGGATCTATTAGCAACGCTGAGAAAAAATTAAGGAAATGTACTGCAGGCTCAGTTAATACCTCATTATCATTGTGATTCTTCCCTTTCTGTGTTTGACAGCCTCCGAAGCCAACAAAATCCCCCCTTCATGAATTAACATTTCTTAATTTCATTTCTAGGCTGTTGTGTATGCCAACAGGCAACAGATATTCTCATTATTTCCCAGGATAAATAAGCCTTCCTACATCCACCTGGGTATTGTAGTGGGCACGGAGGGGCTGTGGCTCAGTGGGTGAGCATCCGCTTGGCATGCGGAAGGTCCCAGGTTCAATCCACGGCATCTCCAGTTAAAAGGACCAGGCAGTAGGTGATGTGAGACCTCTGCCTGAGACCCTGGAGAGCTGCTTCCGGTCTGAGTAGATTATACTGACCTTGACGGACCAACGGTCTGATTCAGTATAAGTCAGCTTCATGTGGGTTTGTGTGTGTGTGAAAGAGGTTTGGAGACATGCGGGTTCTGCTCAGCCAGGAAGCTCACTTGAGACAGTCCGTTTCTCTCAGACTAACCTACCTCATAGAGTTATTGTGAGGTTAAAAGGAAAAAGAAGGGGAAGGACCATTCATTATCTGAGGAGCCCTGCACTAGGGTTGCCAACCTTCAGGTGGGGCCTGCAGATCTCCCAGAAATACAACTGAATTCCAGGCTACAGACATCAGTTGCCCTGGAGAAAATGGCTGCTTTGGAGGATGGCCTGTGTGGAATTATATCCTGCTGAAGTCCCTTCCCTCCCCAGCCCCCTCAGACTCCACCCTCAAATCTCCAGAAATTTCCAACCTAGAGTTGGCAAGCCTACCCTGCACAGATGGTCTCCTGGCTATACCCATAGAGCAAAATTCAAAATAGAATGGAGCATGCTTGAAATTAATGTGCTCTAAATGTGCTTGACTAGTGAGTCCTTCCATATGGAAGTTTTTCCCCCAGTGTGGGTGTCATTTTTTCTCCAAGTTTCCTCACTGCATCATTTTCCATCAGCTGTCTTTTCTGTGGTTCCCTCATCAACTCTTTGTGCTTTCTTAAACATCCTTTGATCCAATTTGAGATAGCATGGAGGACTGATGAAGAAACCATGGAAAGAGAAATGGAAATGACGCCATGAGGAAACTTGGAGTAAACCTGCTGCGGTTCAGCACCCAAATTGTGGAGAATCTCCATGTGAAAAGGTCTCCCTCTCTCTATTCTCATTACAGACATACCGATATAACCTTATGTTTAACAATGCTCATGTTGATTTAAGCATCTGATTATCAAAATTGGTGTAGCACAGAGAATGAATATGAAAGAGTTTGAATCTGCAAGGCCATTTCATCTGCTAGGGCTTTTAATGGGGCATTTTTCTGTGGTTGGGCAGGGTTCATTGTTCTTTGTACATTTTAAATTCGAATATCTAACCGACATAGGAAAGGCAGGATATAAATACTTAAATTACCAACTAAATAAACCTCGCTTCTGTCATAAACTTACTAGGTGACCATAGGCAATCGAGGGTTCCTTCAGCCTTTCCTCCTTTCTTCCACATACATTATAGAATTATTTTATTTTATTTTTTACTTTCTCTTCTCCTCTGCCTTTCACAGAGCTGGACGCATGGTAATTAAGCTGCTGAACCTTTTCCTGACAGGAGAATCTTCACTTGCTGAATTTCAGCATATCAGACTTCTGTTCATGGCACTAGATCAAGGCCAGTCAAAAAGTTGGCAACCCTAGGATACTATGGCTGACCATACAGTTTGGGGGCAAGGATTACTGAGACAGTGCAAGTGAAGCATTTAAAGCACTCAGGGAGAGGCTGTGGCTCAGTAGTAGAGCATCTGCTTGGCATACAGGGGATCCCAGGTTCAATCCCCAGTGTCTCTGGTTAAAGGATCAGTTAGTAGGTGATGTGAAGACCTCTACCTAAGACCCTGGAGAGCAGCTGCCAGTCTAAGAAGACAATACTGAACGAGATGGACTAATGGTCTGATTCACTATAAGGCAGCTTCATGCGACACACATTTAAAGGTTGAATATCTCTTATCCGGACATCCGATATCTGCAAACCAGACTTTTTGAGCCGGTGTGCAGGCATCACTCACAGGCCCTCAGTGGCACGCCAGTTTGCTTTCTGATGGTTCAGTGAACACAACATTATTAAAAATATTGTTTAAAATTACATTCAGGCTATGTGTATAAAGTGTATATAAAACATATACAAAACATACATGAATTTCGTGTTTAGACTTGGGTCCCATCCCCAAGATATCTCATTATGTATATGCAAATATTCCAAAATATGGAAAGATCCAAAATACGGACCACTTCTGGTCCCAAGCAGTCCGGATTAGGGATACTCAACCTGTATATGTGTGTGTGTGTGTTAAGTGCCGTCAAGTCGCTTCTGACTCATGGCGACCCTATGAATCAATGTCCTCCCAAATGTCCTATGTTTGACAGCCTTGCTCAGATCTTGCAAATTGAGGGCAGTGGCTCCCTTTGAGTCAATCCATCTCTTGTTGTATATGCTTAGAATTAACCTCACTGTGTATAGATGAAGCTGTGCTGAAGAGCGGGAGTCTGTACCATTTCTGCCTGCCTCCACGCAACAGGAGTGCAAAGTTTTCCAAATACCTTAAAGCTTTCAGAAGGGGAGGGGGGGAATCATGGAATTCCTGGGCAACACCCAAGCAAGTCCCAAGTTCCTCCTATAGTATCTGCTGCTTTCTAGACCTGGATGCAAGGGTGGCAAAAACATAGTGGGGTGGAAAAGGTCTCAGCCCACAGAGAAACTGATTAGACCAAGGTGCATTCGCATGGATCCACAAGGACACAGAACAACGGTCAAGGAAGCTTAACGAAATGCAGAGTAAAGATGCTCTCGCCCTCACCTACACGATATCTCACCAACTGCTGAAATCATTTTTTTTTAAATTGGCGGGCTTCTAGAGTTCAGCTAGAAAGGTATGCTTTAATGCATGGCTGCAGGCTATTTTTTATTGAATTTAATGCAGCTAGAATTTGGTTTTCAGGGGTGGGGGTTACCCTGACAGTGCTAAATCAGTTAATTAGCAGTGGTGGAAAGTGCCAACCCTGTAGGGCAGAGGTATCACCCGCCAGCCGGATCTGGTCCCTTGAGTACTCTTATTTGGCCTGCGAGCCAGCCAAGGCAGCCGCCCCCAATCTGGACATGGCGAGGCATTTACGCCATATCCGGCCCTTGTAACAATGGAGTTCGACACCCCTGCTGTAGGGTTTTCAAGCCATGGGACGAACAGAGGGGGTTTGCCATTGCTTGCCTCCGTGTATCAATCCTGGACTACTTTGGTGTTCTCCCATCCAAATACTTACCAGGGCCGAGTCTGCTTAGTTTCCAAGATCTGATGAGACTGGGTTAGCCTCGGCCATCCAGGTCAGGGCAATTAATCAGTACAAGCAGGACATTCTGATGCCAAGAGCCCTTTCTCAGTCATCACAATGCTGATGCTCAAACCACACATCAGAGGAGATTGCACCAATCACAACACTCCTGATAATGCGCGGTCACCATTTTGCATGAACAGAGCAGCACGTGGTATTTTCCAGCTTCAGTGGGTACAAATGCATAACCTTAGCAAATCACAAGACCACACATACAAAGCTGGAAAATACATGCATGGTTCTATTCAGACAAAATGGTGACTGCATGTACCAGGAGGAGAAGAAGAGTTGTTTTTTTACCCTGCGTTTCTCTACCTTTAAGGAGTCTCAGAGCAGCTTACAATCTCCTTCCCTTCCCTTCCCCACAACAGACACTCTGTGAGGTAGGTGGGGGTGAGAGAGCTCTAACAGAGCTGTAACTTGCCTAAGGTCGCCCAGCTGGCTTTCATGTGGAGGAGTGGGGAAACCCACCTAGTTTGCCAGATTAGTGTCCACCGCTCATGTGGAGGAGCGGGGAATCAAACCTGGTTATCCAGAGTCCACCTTTCTTAACTACTACACCACTCTGGGGGAACTGAGGTAGCACATCTCCTGAATGCACAATTTGACTGCCAAAACTGTAATAACTAGAATGGTCTTTGAAAAAGTTCAAGGTATATGATTCTCTCAACCTGGCAACACTAAGATAGAGGAAGAGCTGGAAAAATATCTGCACCTAACAGAACTCCCTGCTATATTCAGATTCCTTCTTCCTTTGGAAACAGAACTGGAAAACTGTACTTTCAATAGCATTTCAAGAGGCTTTAATACTTTAGTGATAATTTTCTTTTTCTAAAGACTCCTCAGTCCTCTCCCCATAATTCTTGGGATCATGGAGAAGAAGAGGAAGAAGAAGAATAGTTGGTTTTTACATGCTGACTTTCTGTACCACTTAAGGAAGAATCAAACTGGCTTACAATCACCTTCCCTTCCCCTCCTCACCCTATGAGGTAGGTGGGCCAAGAGAGCTCTAAAAGAGCTGTGACTAGCCCAAGGTTACCCAGGTGGCTTCATGTGTAGGAGTGGGGAAACCAATCCGGTTCACCAGATTAGCATCTGCCACTCATGTGGAGGAGTGGGGAATCAAATTTGGCTCTCCAGATTAAAGTCCACCGCTCCAAACAACCACTCTTAACCACTATACCATGCTGGCTTACAAAGCTCTAACATCTGTGCATTTATTCCACCCAAGATTTGCTGGCATGGGCACCTTACACTCTTTCAAAACAAAGGCAAGGAACTTTCAAAGACTGCAAAGGGTATAATTCCGGGAAGCTCACATCCATACAAAAGGAAGATGTTGCAAACGCAGGATGCTCTTGAATTACAAAATAAGAGGGACTGAGTATTTCCCTCTTGAATAAGTTGGAACAGATGTTAAAAATTCTGCCAAACTCATCTGAAGACACTTTCAACATCTCAATACTTGTATTTTATTGTGGCTAGCAAGAAACAAATTAATTCATGAGACGGTTGCAGGCGAGGGGCTGTGGCTCAGTGATAGAGCATCCGCTGGGCATGCAGAAGGCCCCAGGTTCAAACCCCAGCATTCATTTATTTATTTGTTCATTTTATACCCTACCCTTTCCCGGCAGGGCTGGGCTCCAGTGAGGAGGAGCAGGTCATAGGTGCTGTGCAGGAACTCTGCCCGAGACCCTGGAGAGCCTCTGCCAGTCTGAATACTGACCTTGATGGACGAAGGGTCTGATTCACTATAAGGCAGCTTCATGAGTAGGTATGTGTGTACAGTGTGAAGGGGTGGATAGGCTGCTATTGGCTCTGTAGGGCCAGAGACACTGCCATGAAGGGAAGATGTGGGTAAGCTTGCCAACTTCCAGGTGGGGGCCTGGAGATCTTCCAGAATTACAACTGATCTCCAGACTAGAGATCAATTTTTCTGGAGAAAAGGGCTACATTAGAAGGTAGACTCAATGACATTACACCCTGCTGAGGTACCTCCCCTCCCCAAGCCCCGCCCTCCCCAGGCTCCACCCTCAAAATCTTCAGGAATCTCCCAACCCTGAGTTGGCAACCCCAAATGTGGGACATCTCTACACTAGCACTTTTCTAATTCGACTTCTTTCTCCAGCTCCTTTTGCTTTCTCCGTCCTAGTGTGTCGTGAAATAATCCTTGTGCATTTCTGCTCACACAGAGTTCCCCCTCTTGAAATGGCATATGTGGAGTTTTTTTTTTTTTTAAAGGGGGGGGGGAAATCCCTAAACAAATGCAGAGTTTTTGCAACGGCCGTGTGCAAATAACCACAACCCTTAGTGGGAATCACTGCAGGAAAAGCAATGTTCCTTTTTTGAGAACTCACTTTCCAACCACCCACCAGCGGAACACCAGCTGGCGACTCTGCCTGGGTTTGGGTGTCAAAGGCACCATCTTTTGCTTACAGGCCTTGGGGCACAACATTGGTGTGAGTACACCATAACTTGGCCATGTCGAGATTCAGCTGAGGGTTGGGGTTTACGCTCATCCATCCCCTCTGCAGGGAGAGCCTCTCATGCACCAAACTCTCTCGAAATAACCAAAGGGCTTACAGTGTTCAGGGGCGAATTGGCCACGTGAACAATATCATTAAAGGATTCTAGAACCAAAGGGCTTAGCTTCTGACCCCCAGTCTCAAATGGTTCTCCTGGTTTAAAACTCAGCCTTTGACAGCCCTACGTACCTGCTCTCGAGCCAAAGATCCCACCAGATAATGTAACTCCCCCAGCTAATGTGGAACTTGCCGGAAAGGGAGAGATGAGCTTCTCAGATAAAGCCGACTTCCTCCCTTGCAGATAAGATCGGCAGCCTCACTATCCGAACAGAAAAAGCCACACGGCGAAGCGCATGTTTTCACGTCTCCTGCTCAGCCAAGCCCTTTCCTTCTCCTCAAGTAAATAAAGCTCAATAAGTTTGTTTCTTCCTTGAGATTGGCAGTCCTCATTGGCGGATCTCTCTGTTTATTTAATAAAGCACACTTTAATCCTACCGTTCTTCCACAGGGCAACATGATTCTGCTCTCATAGCAACCTTGTGAGGTAGGTTAGGCTGAGGACATGTGCCTGGCCCAGGGTTACCCAGGAAGCTCCCATGGCAGCACAGGGATTCGAACCCAGGTCTCCCAGATCCTAGCCTACATCACACCGACGACCCCTGAAATAAACACAAGCACCACAAACCCTCTTGAGCTCTCTCTTAAAACCCTGACCTATCTAGAACAGACAAAGCTCAATCCAACGTGGATTGTACCATCTCAGAATGCAGGTGGAAGTTCACAGGATTGTAGGTTCACATTGTGTGGAAAAGCACACACTACATTAGCCCATCTTCATCTTGTAGGGATCACTGGGGGGGTGTTGTGAATTTCCTGCATTGTGCAGGGGATTGGACTAGATGACCCTGGTGGTCCCTTCCAACTCTATGATTCTATGATCTGATAGAAAGCTCAGCTACAGTGCCTTTGGCTTCACATGCTACCCTTTCATAGATAAGGAGGCGAGGGGGTTGTGGCTCAGTGGAAGAGCCTCTGCTTTGCATGCAGAAGTTCCCAGGTTCAATCCCCAGCATCTCCAGTTAAAAAGATCAGGTAGGAGGTGATGTGAAAGACCTCTGCCTGAGATCCTGGGGAGCCGCTGCCAGTCTGAGTAGACAACACTGACCTTGAGGGACCAATGGTCTTGTTCAGTATAAGGCAGCTTCATGTGTGAGCTGCTGATGCGGGCAAGCATCAAACACACCACACAGCCTCAGATCTGCATCCTGCAGTAGTTTAATCCCAGGGCCAAAATGAACCCAAAGCATTAGGAAACAGGTCGAAGGGCTCAAAGAAGAAGAGTTGGTTTTTATATCCCAATTTTCTCTACCTTTAAGGAGTCTCTAACTGGCTTACAATCAACTTCCTCTCCACACAACAGACACCCTGTGAGGTAGGTGGGGCTGTTCGGAGAGAACTGTGACTAGCCCAAGGTCACCCAGCAGGCTTCATGTGGAGGAGCGGGGAAACCAACCCGGTTAAGTCCACTGCTCTTAACTGCTACACCATGCTGGTTCTCTGCCACTCCTAACTAGTAAATAGTTCTGTACATTCTGCAGGAGAGCCAGAGTGGTGCAGTGGTTAGATTGTCAGACTGGGATCTGGGGAACCCGGGTTCGAATCTCCACTCTGCCATGGAAGCTCGCTGAGTGACCTTGTGCCAGTCACACACTCTCAGCCTAACCTATTTCACAGGATTGTTATGAGGGTAAAACAGGGAATGACGGAAGCCCCTTTGGGTCCCTACTGGGGAGAAGGGCAGAGTCTAAATGAAGTAAATAATAATCCTCTACTGACAGCATCTACAGAAACAGCATTCGGTCTCAAAGCAGTGGATTGTGTTTCACAATCTGGGGTGGAGCGCTTCCGCTTTCCCCTCGAGCTACCCAGGCTTTTTTTTTTTCTAGCTTCCTTTCTCTCCTGACAACCTTCTTGCCTACATCTGCACGAGGGCCTCAGCTTCAAGGGGTTTCTCTTTCGACCGTTATTCCAGAACACCACCGAAACCCAAGACAGAAGACATTGCCTCACTCAATTAGACCAATGCCTACACAGTCCAACATTTTGCTTCCATCAGCACCAGCTGTTGCACCAGGCGTTCAGCTCTGCTACGCTGCCTCTGTTCATGGAGGTTCCATTTCACTGGCATCGCCACCGACCATAACCAACCTCATAGTGAGACCTGGAGTTCTCCTGGAAATTACAACTGAAATCCAGACTAGAGATCACTCCCATGGATAGGGTTGCCAGCTCAAGGTTGAGAAATACCAGGAGATTTTGGGGGTGGAGCCTGAAAAGGGCAGGATTTGGGGAGGGGAGGGACTTTGATGGGGTATAATGACATAGAGTCCACCCTCTAAATTGGCCATTTACTCCAGGTGAACTCATTTCTGTCACCTGGAGATCAGCTGTAATCCGAGGAGATCTCCAGCCACCACCTGGGAATTGATAACCCTACCCATGGAGGAAAGGGCAGTTTCAGAGGGCAGACTCCGCGGCATCAAATCCTCACTGAGCTCCCTCCCCTCTTCATCCCTCTTCAACCAGCCCCCAAATTGCCAGGAATTTCTCCATGCTGGAGTTGGCAACCATATGGCTATAGCACAAGCACTCCCGCTGCGACAGCTCCCTGCATCCCCAGCACAAGACTGCAGCTGAGTAACTGTGAGCTCATTAAATGTTCATGGAGACGCGAGAAGTCTTCTCTCCTATCTTGGAGGGTTCCAGGACAGGCCCAGGGCCGGCCGAGAAATCATCAGCTACTCCTTTCATTTCTTTAGTTTTAGAAATCTGGCCACAGCACAGGCTTGAGGCGCCTTTTCAGCTCCACTGATTTCAAAAGAAGAACCGAGCAAAGTGATTATCTGGGTCCCTTCAAAAATCAGTTGGGCTGAAAAAAATACCATTTCCTCCAACATTTTTAAAATTAACTACAGTAAATCAGGGTCTCTGGAAGGAATCAATCCTTAATGCCCACGCCCCCTTCAAAGGCAGTCCAAGGTATGCTGGTGCCCACGGCAGACAAACATTATGTTCTCTGAGATGTTAAACAAAAAAATAATACAGCAAATAATCAACATTTAAAAAGGTAAAGGTCCCCTGTGAAAGCACCGGGTCATTCCTGAACCCTGGGATGTCACATCCCTACATTTACTAGGCAGGCTTTGTTTATGGGGTGGTTTGCAGTGCCTTACCAGTCATCTTCCCTTTACCCCCAGCAAGCTGGGTACTCATTTTACCGACCTCGGAAGGATGGAAGGCTGAGTCAACCTCGAGCCGGCTAACTGAAACCGACTTCCGTTGGGATCGTGAGCAGAGCTTGGACTGCAGTACTGCACTTACCACTCTGCGCCACGGGGCTACCCTTTAAATAGCCCTTTAAACGGGGCTTTGACTCAGTGGTAGAGCAAATGCTTTGTGTAGCAAAGGTCCCTGGTTCAATCCCTGGCACCTCCAGTTAAAAGCAATTAAACATGAAAGACTTCTGCTTGAGACCCCAGAGAGATGATGCCAGTCAGAGTAGACCAGGGGTCCCCAACGTGGTGCCCGTGGGTGTCATGGCTCCCACTGACACCTTTGCTGATGCTTGCCAAGTGTTTTTAGGAAGTGGGCAGGGCAAGGTAGGGTTTTTGCCCATAGGGTGGCCAGGTCCTAGCACTGTGCCCAATGCTAGGTCCCCCTGGCCACTGGTGGGGGGTGGGGTAGGGTTGCCAGATCCAGGTTAAGAAATGCCTGAAGATTTGGGGGTGGAGCCTGGGGAGGACAGGGACCTCAGTGGGGTACAATGCCAAAGAGTCCACCCTCCAAAGCAACCATTTTCTCTAGGGGAAATGATCTCTTTCGTCTGGAGATCAGCTGCAGTTCCAGGTGATTCCCAGGTCCCACCTGGAGGCTGGCATCCCTATTTGCCGAGCAAGGCTTCTGATTGGCTATTCAGATTTTCTAAAAATGTCACTTTGGCAGCTGCCGCCACCACAGAACAACGTTCTTCGCTGTGTGACTGAAGTTAAGCTGTGGCAATCATTTCAGGACTGGCTCTGCCTCCTGCGGCAGCCATTTTCTGGTGGCCATTTTGTGGCTCCACCCACCACACCATGTCATAATTCTAAAGGTGCCCACAGGCTCAAAAAGTTGGGGACCCCTGGAGTAGATAATACTGGCTGTGACTTAGTAGAAGGCCACTTCTACTGCCTTAGTAGAAGGCCACTTCGTGCGTTCAGATGTACTATCACGAATGAAATATGTCATTTCATTTCATTTCATTAACCTTTATTGGCATACCAAAAGACAGAGATAAAAAACAACAACAATATACCTCCAAAGGGCAGTACATATAAGTTACAAGTCGGGTTTATAAAACTTTTCTTGTTCTTTAAGAACTCCTGTAAGAAATTCAGCCACGGTAGCCGTAATTTTAGGATCATGATCACTCAAAAGAAATTTGCATTTCACTTCATTACTCCTGTATCTCTTGTACTGGAGCAAAGTAAATAGCAGTTTATCCCGCAGAGTCACATAGAAGGGGCAATCTAAAAGGATGTGGTCAATTGTATCCAACAAATTCAAACCGCATGTGCATAGGCGTTCATGTTTAGGGATCTGAAGGTATCGGCCTAAGAGCATCCTAGATGGGAATGCGTTAACCCTAGCTAATAGAAAAGCGCGGCGTTGAGAAGGTATCTCTAGGTTATCTAGATACCTGGCCATTTTACCCAATCCATTATTAAGGCCTAGGGCCGCCGGAGAACAGATGGGGGGAAGAGCTGGGTTAAAATTCTGCAATTCTACATCAAGGAGATGTTGCTTGATTCTTTTAAAGATGTAAGATTCATTGGCCAGAGCAAGATTATCTAAATCAATTCCAATTTGGCAGAGTCTAGATCTAATCAATATGTCCCATGAGAAATAATGAAGTTCACTTTTCAAAAGATATAAAAGGGAACCTGGCTCAATTTGAAAATATAATTTGAGCCAATATCTTATTGTTTGAATCCAGGCTTTGGTGGCAATCAAGTTTTGCCTGGTTTCAAGACAAATTGTAAAATATGAAACACATTTAGGTATCCCCAATATTTGTCTAAGAAATATGGCTTGGATGTTCTCCACTTCTTGATTAAGAGTTCCAAGCCATAAGGGAACACCAAACAGAAATTGGGGGAATATTTTCAAATTCACGATTTTGATCACTGCAGGAACACACTGATTCCCCTTCGTGTAGAAAAATTGCTTGAATTGATTTAAGGAAATCCTGGTGGCTTTAATAGTATTTTGTCGATGTATCGACCAACTGAGATTATAGTTATAAGTAATTCCCAAATACTTATAGCTTTTAACTTGTTCGATTGAATCCTTCCCAATATGCCATTTGTATAAGGACCATTTTTTGGAAAATACCACTACTTTTGATTTGGAGGAGTTAATAGAAAGTAAATTCGAACGGCAATAATTATTAAAAGCATCTAGATATCGTTGGAGGCCTACTTTGGTGAAAGAAAGAATGACGGTATCGTCCGCATAAAGAAGTAGAGGTAAAGACTGGGACCCTAATTTAGGTGGGTGACTATTAACTGAACCCAATGACTGCACTAAATCAGAAAGAAAAATATTAAAAAGTAGGGGAGCTAAAACACACCCTTGTTTAACGCCTCTTTGAATTAAGATTTTCTTAGTCAGTCCACCATTAGGTGAGTATTTAACTTGGCAGGTGGTGTTTAAGTGTAATTTCTTTAAAAGTATTAGCAGCCTGGGGTCAATTCCTAGATTTGACAATTTGTCCCACAGTTTCTCTCTAGAAATAGAGTCAAAAGCACTTTTTAGATCTATGAAGGCTGCAAACAATTCCCTCCCTATCTTCATGTATTTTTCCACAAGAAAGGATAAAACGAGACAGTGATCTAAAGATGATTTGTTCTTAGTGAATCCTATTTGCTCTGGGCCAATAATGGATTTAGCTTGAGACCACTCCGAAAGGCGGGTCTCAAGGTGTCTAGCATATAACTTGCCCAGTACTGATAGCAAGCTAATAGGACGATAATTTCCCGGTAGATTGGGGTCTCCCTTTTTATAGATTGGCATTAAGATTGAGTTCAGCCATGAATCAGGAAGGATACCATAATGATCAATTGATGTAAAAAGACTGGCTAGTAGTGAAGCCCACCAGTCAGCATATTTCTTAAAGAGTTCGACAGGGAGCCCATCAGGACCTGGTGCTCGACCAGTTTTTAGTTTAGAAATTAGGGTCATAATTTCTTCCCTACTTACTGCATGCCATGGAGGGATATTTGAGGGAATAATTTCCTCATTATCAGATGGAGGGACCACAGCATGGCCAAAGACGTTGAAAAAATAATCAACCCATACTTGAGGGATAATATTTGAGTCAGGAAAGGGTTTGTGGTTTAATAGACAAGAAATTGTTCTCCAAAAGATTTTACTGTCACTTGATTTCAGAGATAAAAAGAGCTGGTCCCATCTTTTTTGATAATAGGCTTTCTTTTTATTAGCCACTAATTCCTGATATGCTTTTTTTGACTATAAATATTGCTCCATATCGATTGTTTGGCCTCCTTTCCTAGATTTCCCAAAAACCGATTGCAAATTCTTTTTTTGAGTTAAACATGCATAATCAAACCAGGTCGATGGTTCAAAAGTAGTTTTACGTATCGGTTTGGCTATAGAGCTACATTGCTCTATAACTTGAGAAAAGGCTATTAGTATCTCCTCATGAGAGGAAGAGCCAATTATAGACATCTTTAGTTTGGACAATAAGTCAGATTGGAGGATATTGAACAATTCAATTTCTGTAGATTCTGACCATTTAATCCTTGTCAGGATTAAAACCTTGTTCTCATCAGGGGAGGGATTTAAAAAATTGAAGGTCTTTATTGGGAAATTTAATAGAAATGAAAGGGGGAGATGATCACTTTCGGTACGGGTTTCAATATTCACTGACTTGACAAGAGGCAACAAGTTCAAAGAGCATAAACCATAATCAATCACACTACAGCCTCTTGTAGATATAAAGGTGGAGTTTGTTGATGAAGGGAATTGTGGTAGTCCATTTAATTAAGCTATGAGTCACACAAAACTCTATCAGTCTAACTCCAGCCTTATTATATATTTTATCAGTAAAGAGGCAAACTTAACTGGGGAGGTAACAAGTCTTCCCCATCAAAACCCATAGAGGTGGACCATTCCTGCTGGTTTGACCCAATTCGAGCATTTAAATCTCCCACTAAACAATTTGAGCCAACGGATAATTTTGAGCAATTTTAAAAGTAAATTTAGAGAGGTTGGACCACATAGTGTCCAAGTCCTTAATATTATTAGAGGGTGGCAGATAGGTATTAATCATAATAAGGCTCAGAGTGGGAGAGGAGAGTAATATTGCTTGAGCAAAACAATCACAATTTCCCAAAAAGGTTTGCTTAAAGAAGCTATTGTTCCTGGTCAAACTGGCCTGGCTGCATTTTGGGTGACCCATTGAGGACACTTTATAGGCTGGGAGGAGAAAAGTTTGGAAACCATTTATACTCAAGTCAGTAGCTGTAATCTGAGGGAGCCAACCTCAAGCTGCCCAATGCTGGAGCCAACCCAATCAGTGACCACATACCCTCTGAGAACAGGGACGTCATAGTTGTGGAACCCATATTGTTGGCAAGGCCAGCTTTATCTGGGCAACGTGGCCATATTGTAAGGGGCCAGAGTGTTACAACCCGTAGGATCTCGGTTTACACATGCTAGAGAATGAGGCAACTGTCAGAAAATCCTGAGGCAGAACAGTGGAAAGCACCACTTTGGATTGTGGCTGGTGGATTCCAGCTTTGAATGTTCCTCTGCGTAATCCCCCACAAATGGAAAAGTGGAACGGTAGGCAAAAAAAAATTCTCCTTCCTGCTCTTTGTTTTGCTGTACTGCCTATTCAATTAGTAGAGAGCTTTCTTTGATATCAGTGGGAGTCAAGCACATGCCCAGCTCTCTCCCATGACAATCCGTGTTGTCTACGTGTCCTTCAGTGTACCTTGGCTGAATTGTTACCTGTGGTTTTTTTTAAAAAAAATCAAATAGCTGGAGAAACCTCAAATCTTTTAATAACCCCACATTTGATTGAGCAGAAGTGCCCCTTTGGACTACATTTTTGTAGGCTACATGAGGCCTGGGAGCACCTTACGGCATGAGATTTAGAACAGGAGCTTTCAACTTTTTCAGATGTGTCACCCCAAATTTTCAACACGAATCCACTTTGAATTTTTCACCTAATCTCTACCATTTACTCTCCGTTTTTCTCTCATCTCTGTTTCGTCTTTCTCTGTCCTTCTCTTGCCTGTATATATATATACAGCCACAACACAAAAATAAGATCATGAAAGTAACAATGCCACTGCTGTGACAATCCACTTGGGTTTAGGCCATGACCAGTTGTGGATCATATAAGCTACCACTCAAAAAATTTAGATGACTGGGAATTATAAGGGACTGGGATTTCAGATATGATATTTCAGATACTTCATGTCAAAAGAGAGCTCATAGAATCATAGAGTTGGAAGGGACCACCAGGGTCATCTAGTCCAGCCCCCTACACAATGCAGGAAACTCACAACTATCCCCCACACACACACCCAGTGACCAGAAGATGGCCAAGATGCTGTACTTTCAAACAACCAAGTCAGCACTGGGAAATCTAAAGGAAAAGGATATCGCAAACTGACTTTTCCATTTCCCATAATCACGTGCTTTATGTATTTTCTTCTCAATTGGGCAATCATTCAAACGCAGAATGAGAAGGGATCTTTGATGAGATCTCATACTTTAAAGCTACAGAGCTGGCTGGATATTTCTTTAAAAGTGAACAAGTGTGTTATCTTTAAAACAGAAGAGGAAACAAACAAAACGAAGCACATCGGAAGCACCATCTCAAGGGCAGTAGTAAGCGGACAGATATCAATGCTCTTACCCAAAACTCTCTCATTCCTAGAATTCTGCTGTCCTCCCGTGCTGGTTGAAAGATCTTCCGGCACAGGCATGGACTCATCACCATCGTCCGGGACATCACTTAATGGGGGACTTTCTTTCCCTGCAAATAAAGTGAACACCTTTAGTAAGTTAAGGAAGTCCTATAGTTCCTGCACCTATGCAAATTTACATGTGGTTGATATCATGGTTCCACAGCCATCAAAATACAGAGCACCACTGTGATGGATTCCTGGTCAGCGACTAACAATATCAGGGAGCCAAAGTCTGGATTTAGAAAAGGGACAGAGCGAAGATTTGTTCCAAGCAGGTGCATGCCAGTGCCTGTTCCTATGAGGGTATGCAAAGAAACACAGGAATAGTAGGATGGGACTATTAGTTTGCTATTATTATTTTTATGCTGGTCTTTGACCATAATAAAGTATAAGAAAAAAGTATAAGAAAAAAAGGGGTTATTACTTTTTCAGGACAAGACACAGTAACTAATTACATATTCTATAGTTCTATGGACCACACAAACTACAGGACACGTCTACAAAAGAGCCACGACCACTGTGTACATCCAAAGATCACGTAATTACTTTTCTGGGAAGCAAGCAGGACATGTGCCTTACTGGTGGTGGTGGAAAGTGCTGTCAAGTCGCAGCCGACTTATGGCAACCCCACAGAGGGGGGTTGCCGTGGCTCAGTGGTAGAGCATCTGCTTGGCATGCAGAAGGTCCCAGGTTCAATCCCCGGCATCTTAAGTTAAAGGGACTGGGCAAGTAGGTGATGTGAAAGACCTCAGCCTGAGACCCTGGAGAGCAGCTGCCGGTCTGAGTAGACAATGTTGACTTTGATGGACCGAGGGTCTGATTCAGTAGAAGGCAGCTTCATGTGTTCATGTGTTCACAGGATTTTCAAGGCAAGAGACAGACAGAGATCGTTGGCCACTGCCTGCCTCTGCGTAGCAACCCTAGGCTTCCTTGGTGGTCTCCCATCCAAACTACTAACCAGGGCCAACCCTGCTTAGCTTCTGAGATCTGATGAGCTGGGGTTGGCCTGGGCCTTCACACCCGCAATTAAATCAACACGCCGCCCATTCCTGAGCCTTGCGGCAGCCAGGGACAACATAGCTGAGGCTCTGCCACAGCGCCTCCATAGATGTTGCCCCGTTGCCACAAGGCTTTAAAAAGCCCCTTTTAAAGATTTAAAAAGAAAAGGGGCTTCCCCCCCATAGAAAATAGCGATGCTACACCAGGAAAAACCTGGCACAGCAACGCTGTTGTTCAAGGGGGCATTCCCCGGCTGGACAGGCTTTGGAAGCTGACTACCGTCAGCTCCGCCCCCGGGAATGTGCCTCCCCCCTACGACGGCGCTGCATTTGTCTTCTGGGATTTACATCCCAGAGAAACTGCGGCATCAGAGGAGCGGCGTGCTGCTCTGCGGTGCCCAAGCGCTAATGGAACTGCCCCCGCCGCCAGCGTGAGAGGCCACTTACGCTGGCGGCGGGGTTACACCGCCTCCACTCCACTTTCAGCCGCCCACCTCCGGAATGGGCTGCAAATTTGTTTCTTCAGCCTGCACATCCCTCAATACAGCCTTCCTTTTGAGAAAAGGAGGCTAAATACTGGTTTGCTCTTCTTCCTTTAGATGCTGGAGCATGATATTTCCTATTTCATGCCTTAACTGCATCTACGTTGTTATAGTCTGATAAGTCCATGATTGAATGGCCAATTTTATAGATATGTAATCACTCTAACATTTTCTAGCAGATGACTTTCAAAGTGGGGAGGAAAAATAGCCGGCCTTTAATTTCCATGTCCAGAATATTAACTGAAGGTGAGGTTTGCCATGGCGAAGTGAGAAGGAAATATTAGGTCAAAATCTTAAAATGTCATCCAAGAGTCTGAGTTTCAAATTCCTTTTTTGGCTGTTTTAAAACACCAACACAAAAAGAGGTGCATTTCATTCACTGTCTGTGTCTAGTCCAGGAGCCCCCAACCTTTCTGAACCTGCGGTCACATCTGCAATTCTGACACAGGGTGGTTGGCCCAACCACAAAATGGCGGCCACAGAAGGCGGAGCCACATACACAGAGGAAGCCCAAGTACAGGGGGGAGTAATTTTTGAAATAAATTGGAAAGAGAGGCGAGAGAGGAGAAAAGAAACACTGGGGTTGCAGCTGCCACAGAAACGTTATTTTAATCTTCATAGCCAATCAGATTCTCAGTGGCCAATCAGAAGCCCTGCTGGGCAAGAGCTCCACCTGGCCCCGCCCACTTTCTGAAAACACTTGGTAGGGTCAAAGATGGGTGTTGGCAAGTGCCATGATGCCCCCAGGCACCCCGTTGGGGACTCTGGTCTAGACTATAATGTTTAGAGACTTTTTTGTGCAGTGAAAGACTTCCCCTTCTCAATTCCATATTCCCCACCCAAATCACTTGGCCCCCAACAATGGCTGCTTTTAAAGAAAACGAAGATGTCTGGCAACATCTGCTTACAGTGCAAGAGTTGTACCCCTCTAAGCCCATTGAAGTAAGTGGACTTTAGAAGGGTATAACTCTGTTTAGGATTGCATCGCTGAAATGTAACTAAAGAAGATCTGAAGATGCTGGAGATCTATGATCGTGTTACATTTCAGCGGTGCAATCCTAAACAGAGTTATACCCTTCTAAAGCGGTGGTTTGGAGCAGTGAACTCTGATCGGGAGAATTGGGTTTGATTCCCCACTCCTCCACATGAGCGGCAGAGGCTAATCTGGTGAACTGGATTTGTTCCCCCACTCCTCCACACGAAGCCAGCTGAGTGACCTTGGGCAAGTTGCAGCTCTGTTAGAGCTCTCTCAGCCTCACCTACCTCACAGGGTGTCTGTTGTCAGGAGGGAAAGGGAAGGTGATTGTGAACCGATTTGAGCCTCCCTTAAGTGGTAGAGAAAGCCAGCATATAAAAATCAACTCTTCTCCTTCTTCTTACCCCTGGGCTTAGAGGGGTACAACTCTTGCGCTCCAAGTTGTCATCTGGCTCTTTGGTTTAATGAAGCAGTTTACAGCAGGTGGATACAAACATGCATTTGAGAAACTGCTAGTATAATGAAAGATGAAGGGTTAGTTCCATCATACTAGGCTATACAGGAATCAGGAAACACAGGATGGAGTTAGAGAACACATGGGTCCAAATCCATGCTAAAATTAGTTCTGAATACCGGTAAGTCCAAATGAAAGCAGTGGGATTTAAGTGAACCACAGCTAACTTACTCCACTTGGTAAACTTCACTGCAACTAGCATTAATTGGATCAGGGTCACAGTGGAGTCAGGTAAGAAGAGATAACTAAATATAAAAAATTTGTAAGTGTATGATAATACTCAGCAATTATATTTAGAATATTTAAAGCCCCTCACATATATTATCACAGTAATCCTTATAACAATACTGTAAGGCTGGATGGTATTGTTATTATTCCTATACTGGCTATGAGATGGTCGTTTGCAGCTGAGTTTACAATGGTGAGATTCAAACCTAGGACTTTCTGGTCCATAGCTCAGTTCAGTGGAACATAATGGTTGAAAACATAAAATTGTCAGTGCAGAAACAATTTCTCAACCCAGACTAACTAAACCAGGAACATTCATTCATGTCTTTGTTTGGAAACTTTAGGCCACTTTAGAGTACAAAACTTAAGAAAAACATGAATTCTGGAGAGTTCTAGAAAGCTATGGGCATGAATTCATCCAGCAAAAGTCAACTGCTTTTTAGTCCCAGCGCCGATCTCGGTGGGCAAGCTGAGCCTGCACTGAAATCTCTCCTGCTGAAATCGACAGCATTTAAAACGCCTAACTTGAGTTAGATCTTGCCTAACCACAACATAAAAATAGCTGCAGATAAACCCAAGCCCCACTTGGCTTCCTAGGAGTCCCGCCAGGCAAACCATGAGACAAGCGTTCGCAGCTTGCTCACAAGAGCATGGTGGAAAATAATTTTCCATTGCAAAAAGCTTTTAAACTGTTGCTGGTATGCTGTCTGTATTTCCCAGAAAGGCTTTGAAAAAGACCACTTAAGGCTATTGGTTTTTCCCCTACTCCCCATTTATTTCAGTCCCTTTTTCCACCAAATAGTCCCATTTAGGACCAGGCTGCAAGAGAAGAAGAAGAAGAGTTGGTTTTATATGCCAATTTTCTCTACCTTTTAAGGAGAATGGCTTATAATCGCCTTCCCTTCCTCTCCCTACGACAGACACCTTGTGAGGCAGGTGAGGCTGAGAGAGCTTGAAGAGAACTGTGACTAGCCCAGGGTCAGCCAGCTGGCTTCATGTGGAGGAGTGAGGAAACCAAACAGGTTCACCAGATTAGAGTCCCCTGCTCATGTGGAGGAGTGGGGAATCAAGCCCAGATCTCCAGATTAAAGTCTACTGCTCTAAACAACTACACCATGCTGAAGTTCAAGGAGACGGCAATGATAGCCCCCTGACAGTGCTGCCAACCTCCAGGTAGTGGCTATAGGTCTCCTGGGGTTACATCTGATCTCCAGGTAACCAAGATCAGTTTCCTTGGAGAAAATGGCTGCTTTGGAGGGTGGACTCTATGGCATTATACCCCACTGAAGTCCCTCACCTCCCCAGACTGTGCCCTCCCCAGGCTCAACCCCCAAATTCTCCAAGTATTTCTCAATCCAGAGCTGGTAACCCTACCCCTTGACCTCATAACAAAGGTGAACCACAGCTACACTGTGGTGGGGCTTGGAAGAAGGTGTAGCAGGCTGACTTGGGGTGGGGAAGTCACCTGCTTGCCCATAAATCCATTCAAAACTTCAACAGGCCAATACAAGTATATTCAAAACTGCTTGTTTTTCACACATCAAAAACCTGATCCACATTAATTTAAAACAGGTTTTTTTGCAGGAGAAAGCCAGTGTGGTGTAGTGGTTAAGAGTGGTGGTTTGGAGCGGTGGACTCTGATCTGGAGAACTGGGTTTGATTCTCCACTCCTCCACATGAGCGGTGGACACTAATCTGGTGAACTGAATTTGTTTCCCCACTCTTACACATGAAGCCAGCTGGGTGACCTTGGGCTAGTCACACACTCTCAGCCCCACCTACCTCACAGGGTCTCTGTTGTGGGGAGGGGAAGGGAAGGTGATTGTAAGCCGGTTTGATTCTTCCTTAAGTGGTAGTTGGCATATAAAAACCAACTCTTCTTCTTATTCTTTAAACACAAGCACACCAGTTAACTGTGGGAGAGAGGCTAAAGACCACTTTTAAGTGGCCTGTGCCCATTTAATCTGAATGACAGACATGGGGTTTTCTTTGGTCCACTTTAATGTGTGAACCTTCAATGCATTCATGAAACCTTCCCATTCCCTTTTTCACTGGGTAGAGCCAATGCCGAAATGTCAGAGAACAAAAAGCAGCAGTGGGGAAAATGGAAAGCTTACTATGACTACGTCAAACTGTGAAGTTTAAGAACAAGCAAGCAATTTAATAGTTTAGCAACAATTTAATAGCACAGTATGACATTATAGCCATCATATTTAAATCTTATATACGGTAAATGAAGAATGCATAGACTAGCAAATACATAGACTAGCAAATAATATATAAACAAGCATTATAGTAGGATAAAAGTATAAGCTAAAAATTAAGTCAGAAGTTCCTTTTCTCAAGTATTTAATGTAGGTGACATTACGAAAGGTTTCTTTGTTATCAGTAAACACTAATAAGGATATTTACAAATACAGTTCTATAGTGAGGATTACTTAGAATAAACACTAACAGATATAAGATTTAGAGTTGAATGAGGCACACCTGATCTTATGTTAGGTTTTTGTGTTAGATTTAGAATCTATGTTAGACTTTGTATTTATGTTTTGTGTTATATGTTTGGTCTTTGTTAGTATAACTTTAAAAGTTGAAATAAAAGTTTATTAAAAAAGAAGAAGAAGAAGAAGCAGTGAGGAAAACATGTTGGAAAATATTTCTGGTCCTTATTTGTTGGCACCTGCTCTGCATCTCCAGTTTAGCATGGTAATGACTTGCGTCATAAAATATTGCTTTCGGTGGGAAGGGGGGACAGATGGATGGAAAGAAGTGTGAACTCTAAGCTCATTGTGTAGGTTGGGGTTCCTTTAGGGATGGGTAGCAGCCACATTCCAAGAAAGGGGAACAGCTGCATCCTGAATGCCATTCTGCTCTCACTTGACAGTCGCTGGCTTGCTTCCTTAAAGCAAGTTTGAATCTGAATATGCTGTAATCCACAGATCAGTTTGGATCTCATCATAACCACTGATTTTACACCATTGACTTGTTTTCCACCCTGTTTAAATTCTTGCCAGTATCACAATACGGGAGTCAGCATGGTATAGTGGTTAAGAGCGGTGTACTCTAACCTGGTGAACTGGGTTAGTTTCCCCACTCCTACACATGAAGCCAGCTGGGTGACCTTGGGCTAGTCACAGTTCTCTCCAAACTCTCTCAGCCCCACCTACCTCCCAAGGTGTCTGTTGTGGGGAGAGGAAGGGAAAGCAATTGTAAACCGGTTTGAAACTCCTTAAAGATAGAGAAAATTGGGGTATAAAATCCAACTGTTCCTCTTCTTCTAGTATGATGTGCTCTGATGCCTCTGGGAAGTATGTGTGTGCGTGCATACATCTCACAATCACAAGGTTAGGGATCAATTGTGTGACTCCCACCCAAGTGGTACTCCCAATATTTACTTTGGTTCCAAGAGAACAATCCCCAGGAGAAATGGGGGGAGGGTGTTGCAGACGCTTATTGGAAGCCACTTCCTGCATTGAAACAGGAGTGACTTCCCAGTGGTGTTTTCCTCCCCATTTTCCTACCTGCTACTTTACTGAGTGAACGAGGGAGACAGGGAGCGTTACCAAGAGGTCCCCTGACATTACCGCCATTATAGTACAGTGGTTAAGAGCAGTGGACTCTAATCTGGATTTGATTCCAATCTGGGTTTGATTCCCCGCTCCTCCACATGAGCAGCGGACTCTTATTTTGTGAACCAGTTTGGTTTCCCCACTCCTCCACATGAAGCCTGCTGGGTGACCTTGGGCCAGTCACAGTTCTCTCCAATCTCTCTTAGCCTCACCTACCTCACAAGGTGTCTGTTGTGGGGAGGAGAAGGTGATTGTAAGCTGCTTTGAGACTCCTTAAAGGTAGAGAAAATCGGGGTATAAAAAACAACTCCCTCCTTCTCAACCCTAGCCTATCCTTTCACCCACTTGCCTGCATCCAAGCAACGCCCACCACATGTTGAGAATTAACAGTGCAATCCTAAATGGACTTAGAAGGGTGTCACTCTGCCTAGAGTTGCGCTCTTAACAAGAGATTAATTCTTAAACTCCAGGCTTAAAGGTAAGGTAAAGGTCCCCTGTGCAAGCACCAGGTCATTCCTGACCCATGGGGTGAAGTCACATCATGACATTTGCTAGGCAGACTTTGTTTACGGGGTGGTTTGCCAGTGCCTTCCCCAGTCATCTTCCCTTTACCCCCAGCAAGCTGGGTACTCATTTCACCGACCTCGGAAGGATGAGTCAAATTGAGCCGGCTACCTGAAACCAACTTCCGTTGGGATCGAACTCAGGTAGTGAGCAGAGGTTGGACTGCAGTACTACAGCTTACCACTCTGCGCCACGGGGCTCCTAAACTCCAGGCTTACCCGAAGGTTATTCTTTATTCCTGTAGGTGGAGGATCCTTCTTTAAGTTAGGGCAGGGGACTCAGATACATGAATTTCAGGTACCTTCTAGTCATGCGACTATATGATTGTCTTTAGCATTCAATCAATCAATGCTATTTGCAGTGAATACAATTAACAGTTGCATTCATTCCTCTGTTCACCTCCAGACGCCCATTTTTAAAGATCAGGATGGTTTCATTCATTTCCCCAGATATGTCCATGTTTCCCAACATTATTTATATTCCACATTCTATTCTTGAGTGCCCCCCCTCCAGTACACTGGGGTGTCTTTTACAAAGGAGGACATTTGCCCTCAGTCCCCTAGATTTCACACCACATACGAATATTCCTCAGAAGCACCTTTATTTCTGGCCATTTCGATCGCCACTCAGTGTATAAACACAACATCTGAGGCCCAGTTCTAGCTACAGCTGTGTTAATCTGCAGCAGTAGAACAACTAGATCCGAGTCCAGTAGCATCTTCGAGACCAACACGATTTGGGGGGTATGAGCTTTTGGGAGTAAAAGATCCCCCCCCCTCAAGCTCATACCTTCAAGTTTTTGTTGGTCTTTAAGGTGCTACTGGACTACGGTTGCCAGGTCTTCCCCGGCCACTCGTGGTGGTGGGGATGCCAGATCCAGGTTGGGAAACTCCTGGAGATTTGGGGGTGAAACCCGGGGAAAGCAAGGATCTCAGTGAGGCACAATGCCACAAGAGTCCACCCCCCAAAGCATCCTTTTTCTCAAGGGGAACTGATCCCTGTAGTCTGGAGATGAGCTGTAATTCCGGGGGATCCCCAGGTCCCACCTTGAGGCTGGCATCTCTATGACTGGACTCTGCATCAGTTCTAGCTGTGTGTGCCAAAGGCACTGGGTAGGAGGGGAGGGGAGGGGGCAACCTTTGACCTTTTCTCCTGCCATTCATGGTTATGATCATGAGGTACAATGAAACAATCACACACGAAATGATCTCAGACTTGGGGTTGGGCAGTTTTAGTTCTAATGTTTCCAAAGTTTCCTTTGAAAGGCTTGAATGGCCTCCCGCTGCCTTTTAAAATTGCAGTTCTTTTTATAACTGAAATGCAAAATGGTACCCTTCCTTAGCATCGCCAACTCTGGCATGCAAGTGCCCGGAGATCTGGAGGTGGAGCCCAGGGAGGGCGGGGTTTGAGGAAGGGAGGAAGGGAGAGTAGAAGGCCATAGAATCTGCCTTCCAAAGCTGCCATTTCTTCCAAGGGCACTGATCTCTGTAGTCTAGAGATCCGTTGTGATTGTGGGAGACCTCCAGGCCCTACGTGGAGGTGGGCCTTCCCTATTTAAATCAACTGAGAAACAAGAAAGCTGCTCTCAGATCGGTTTGCTTCACAGGCCTGCCTTTTGCAAACCTTCACACGGCATCATGGCCCCTTGAGCACCTTCCGCACAAAAAGGATTCAGCAAGGTGACGGGATGCCCCCCGCAAACGGAAAAGAAATGGTGGGCAGGATGGCTTAATTTTCCAGGAGGAGCCTGGGCCTTGGCCACCAAAGTCAACCCCCCCCCCCCAAAAAAATACCACATGAGGAAGAAGAGATTCCTTTCATTCAGAGAAACTACAGCCGAGTGATGAGGAACTGCAAACGCCACACTGGGGAGAAGCAAAATTAACTCCCCCCACCCCTCAATTGGCAATTTAAGGAAGGGACATTTCCCTATCCTCTGATCTATTTCCCTTTGTGGTTGCATCCAGCTGAAAGGGGTAACATTTAGTTGGGGTTGGTGGGGGGGGGGCGACATTTATTAGATGAAAGCACCTGTCACTGAACTGGAGCTGTGTGTCGTTTTACAGATCGGTGAACTCTGAGAGGACTGCAGTTATTCTCCTGGCAAATGCGTGTTTCTAAGCCCGTGTTTATAGAAATAAGAGGAATGCAGAAGTACAGGAGTGGGGCATTTGCAGCTGAGGATCAGAAGCCAGGCTGCTGAATTCTTTGACAAACATACACCGAAAAAGGCCAGTTGTGTTGGAAATACAATGTCTAGTGCACAAAGATCGATTAAAGAAAGGAAGATCTGCAGGGGGCAGCAAGGGTGAGAGTTGGATAGATAGAAAGGTTGTGATCCTTCTCCCTTCTCTTCCTGTGTTCTTGTTTGTTCCATAATGCACCCTTACTCTTCCTTCTAGTTACAGTGAAAGAGAGGAGCAACAGGCTGCATGTTGCCCTAGTTAGAAATATGGACCCTAGTTAGAAATAAGCCTGTCTCTCAGTCGTTTACCAAGTTTGTGATTTCTGAATAAACTCACTTTTAGTCCTTAATCATTCTTAAGAAAAACTCCATTCCTTCAAGTTTCCCCTTAGCCGGGCTGGTTTGGATACCGGCTGGGAAGAAAACCACTAAAACTGCTTCCTGGTCATTGGCAGGAGAGAATTGGTGGATAGGGAAAAGGTTAAACACCTTCTCCGCCCACCAATTCTCTTTTCGAAATGCTGCTGCGTGGGTTTTATGAAGGGAAACAGGGGTCTCCAACAGGGTTGCCAAGTCGTCCTTGGCCGCTCATGGTAGATGGGGGGGGGGGTAGGATTGCCAGATCCAGGTGGGGGAAACTCCTGGAGATTTGGGGGTAGAGCTGGGCAGGACAGGGACCTCAGTGGGGTACTATGCCATAGAGCAGGGGTGTCAAACGTATGGCCCGTGGGCCAGATCCGGCCCCTTGAGAGCTTTTATCCAGCCCGCAAGCCAGCCAAGGAAGCCACACACACACCCAATCTGGTCTGGCGAGGCATGGCTTGGCCCGACCAAGTGATATTTATGTCATATCCAGCCCCTATAACAAATACGTTTGCCCTCCAAAGCATCCATTTCCTCCAGGGGAACTGATCTCTGTAGTCTGGAGATAAACTGTAATTCCTGGGGGATCCCCAGGTCCCACCTGGAGGCTGGCATGCCTAGTCTCCTACCTCGTGTTTCCCTCAGGGCATCCAGCTGTGCCCGAACACAATGTCAAAAGGAAGTGTTTCAAGTCTGGGTAAGTGCCTCAATATTGCAGGCTGCAAACAGTATAAGGAGAGGGTGACCTTACTGGCAAGGTTATTGAAGCTCACCCCCAAAGCAATCTCCAGGTGGGTAGGCAAGAAATTTTCCTCACAGACTGGCAAGTTGTCCTGATCTCTCCTCCCCGCTGCGGACTCCCCTTATGACATTCCTCACGGTCTCCTTTTCCCCAGGAGCAAAATTTGACCTGATGTTGTAGAGATCAGCAGGATACAGTGTGGGGCCCCCGAAAGTTCAATTCTACCACTGAAAAATTCAGTCTGGATCCAACCCCATCCCTCTTGTTAGACCTGGCCATTTGCTTCCACACTGCAACCTCAGCAGCTTATTCGGGCTACTCTTTACACAAGAGCCGATTGTATTAATTGACTTTCATTATTGTGGGTTGAAATTCTCCAGAACTGAGATAGTAGCAGAATATATTACCCAACAAACAGGTCTTCCTTTCAACAAAATAGAACTACTTTGTCGTAATGCCTGTAAGTAATAGCACATACACACACGGTGTACACAGGAGGCCATCGAAAAACACAAGAACTGCATTTATCCCCTGATAGAGAAAAAGGAATAACTGCACATGGAATCCATTCAGCTTCTTCTGTCAGGGTCCAGGTAGGGTTGCCAGGTCTCCCATTATAGCAGGGGATCTCCCACTGGAAGCCCCCAACTGCTTGGTAGCTGGCAAGGGGGGTGGGGATGGATAAAGAAAAAATGCCACAGAGTCAATGGTGTGAAATAATTTCTGGGGTGAACTCAGAAGTGATACCACACCTCTCTAGGTTTCAGCAGAAATGCTATGATTTAGCGTTTCTGCTGAATCCTGGAGTAGATAAGGATGCCAGGTCCTCCCGGCCATCAGCAGGGGATGGGTGGGTGAGTGAGGTAAGGGTTGCCATCTCCAGGTTGAGAATCTCCTGGGGATTTAAGGGTGGAGCCTGGAGAGGACAGGGACCTCGGTGGGGTACAGTGCCACAGGGCCCACCCTCCAAAGCATCCATTTTCTCCAGGGGAACTGATCTCTGCAGTCTGGAGATGAGCTGTAATTCCAGGAGATCCCTGGGCCCCACATGGAGGCTGGCATCCCTAGTGCCAGCACCCCCCATGTCCCCGCCCCTGAGTCTCCCGCAGGGTGCTAGCCACCAGCTGGCAACCCTCGGTGCACATCGGCCATAAAGAAGGCAAGAATTTTATGCTTTTACTACTCATGAGAGAAAGACTTAACAGCCCTCTAGGTAGGGTTGCCAGCTCTGGGTTGGGAAATACCTGGAGATTTTTGGGGTGGAGCCTGAGGAGGGCGGGATTTGGGGACGGGAGGGACTTCAATGCCATAGAGCCCAATTGCCAAAGCAGCCATTTTTTTCCCAGGGGAACTGATCTCTAGGGACTGGCTATCAGTTGTAAGAGCAGGAGATCTCCAGCTAGTATCTGGAGGTTGGCAACCCTACCCCTAGGAATTTAGGCTATAGCACAAATAGCCACTATGCTGCTGATAACCGGCCAATTCTTAAGGTCTTGCTGAATCAGACCACCTGTCCACTTATTCCCAGGCCACGGGTCCAGCAGCAGCCATCCTGGAAGCTTGCATGAAGTACTGACAGCTCTCCTAAGATTAAGGCCTAGAATATGAACTATGATCAGAAAGTGCTTCCTCTCCAAAGATGTAGATGAACTCTCATCCTACATATGCACACACTCACACCGATCCCCACCCTCTCCCTCCCATGCAGGTGTCTCTACAGGAAACCCACAAGCAAGAGGAAACACTGCAGAAATGGTACTTCATCTTCGGCCCAGCTTGGTTTTAGCGGGATTTGCCGCTCAGGCAAATGCCTGCAGCCTAACAGCAGTTTCACTTGAATGTTCGGTCTCCCTTTTTAAGTGCGCATGAAACTTGGAGTGAGGAGAGGCCTGCACAACCGGCAAAGCAACAAGCCAACCGCAGCCCACCAGCTGTAACCCGAGGCCTGACAGTTGCCAAGCGGCAACTATATGCTCAAACAGTTCCAGCAGCGTGCAGGAGATTTATTGTACTTGGTGGTCACCCTAAATATACTGATAAGCAGCATCTGAAGTTGGGTTGCCAGGTCCCTCTTCACCACCGGCGGGAGGTTTTGGGGCCGGAGCCTGAGGAGGGCAGGGTTTGGGGTGGGGAGGGACTTCAATGCCATAGAGTCCAATGGCCAAAGCGGTCATTTTATTCAGGCAAACTGATCTCTATCGGCTGGAGATCAGTTGTAATAGCAGGAGATCTCCAGCTAGTACCTGGAGGTTGGCAACCCTAATTTGGAGCTGAGCAGGCCCAAATCAGAAACGCAACCCTGGGCCCACATCTTGAATGTCCAGTCATAATAAGTGTGTGGAGTTCATAATAAGTTCTTAATAAGTGTGTGGAGTAAGGCTGCCAACCTCCATCAGGGGCCTGGTGAGCTCCCACTTTTACAACTGATCTACAGGTGACAGAGATCAGTTCCCCTGGAGAAAATGGCCACTTTGGAAGACAGACTTTATGGCTTTATACCATGCTGAGGTCTATCTCCTGCCCAAACCCCACTCTCTCCAAGTTCCACCCCAAAATCTCTAGGTATTTCCCAACCCAGAGCTGGATACCCTAGTGTGGACGTTGGGGGGGGGGGGGTTGGCAGGAGATCACCCCAGCCCCAACTGGTGCCTCACAGCCCAGTGTGGGGGGGGGAAATGGGCGAAAATTGGAGGGGGGAGTACGCCAGCTAGGGTTGCCAACTGCCAAGTAGTAGCAGGAGATCTCCTGCTAATTCAACTGATCTCCAGCCGATGGAGATCAGATCACCTGGAGAAAAATGGCCGCTTTGTCAATTGAACTCTATGGCATTGAAGTCCCTCCCCTCCCCAAACCCTGCCCTTTTCAGGCTCCACCCCAAAAATCTCCCACCGGTGGCGAAGAGGGACCTGGCAACCCTAACGCCAGCATTGTGCCAGGATTGCACCAGCATGTGACATCACTTTTGCTGCCTAACCAGGAGCAAATCCTGGGCAAATCCTAGACTATCAACTGCTACTGTGATGATGTCACTTCCAGTTTGGCATTGGAAGTGATGTCGCAGGCCAGCAGGCCTGTCCCCACCCCCCAGTCGCTCCCAGGGGTTAGTTAGTTGAGACTGGCAACCCTACTAGATGTGCATGTATCTCTTTATCTCAAGAGAAGTAAAAACTGGATGACTTTATAAACAAAACGGGGGAAAGGATATATGGAACGAAGGAGATTTTACAAAGCTGCATAATTATAGTTGGTTGTGCGCTAGCTTTGGGGGAGAGAAGGAACCTTAACATTCATATGCAATAAGCATATGATGACAGACTGATGGTCTAATTCAGTAGCGCTCTTCTTATGATGTTAAACTTATTCTGTAGCCAGTGTGGTGTAGGGCGCCAGCATGGTGTAGTGGTTAAGAGTGGTGGTTTGGAGCGGTGGAGTCTGATCTGGAGAACCAGGTTGGTTTTCCCACTCTTCCACACGAAGGCAGCTGGTGACCTTGGGCAAGTTACAGCTCTCAGCCCCACCCACCTCACAGGGTGTCTGTTGTGGGGAGGGGGAGGGAAGGTGATTGTAAACCGGTTTGAGTCTCCCTTAAGTAGTAGAGAAAGTCAGCATATAAAAACCACCTCTTCTTCTTCTTCTTCTAGGCCTAATTCCCAAGTTAAGCGATTGGGAGCAGGGGACTAGGCTTTGGGGGGAAATAGTCGCATCCAATGGTATTATTATTGTTCAAGTTACCATCTGAAGAAAACAGATAGTTAACACCGATGCTCTGCCCTTTTATGGCTAAAACAGCATCCGGAAAACACGGGCAAAATGCGTGGGGAGAGCAAGGCAACCTCTGACAGGTGGAAAAGGCATGCATAGTGAGTGGATGACTTCTGGAGGGAGCCCGAAACAGGAGATCATAGAATCATAGAGTTGGAAGGGTCCATACAGGCCATCTAGTCCAACCCCCTGCTCAATGCAGGATCAGCCTACAGCAACCCTGACAAGTGCTTGTCCGGCCTCTGCTTAAAGACTGCAAGCGAGGGAGGGGGAGCTCACCGCCTCCCTAGGTAGCCGATTCCACTGCTGAACAACTCTTACTGTAAAAACAAATCCCCCTAATATCTAACCGGTATGTTTCCATCCACAATTTAAATCCTTTATTGCGAGTCCTATCCTCTGCTATCAACAGGAGCAGCTCCCTGCCCTTCTCTAAGTGACAGCCCTTCAAATACTTCAAGAGATCTCCAAGGCCTTATTTTAACATGTTGATGTCAACCAGCTGTGGAAAAGAGCAGTGGTAGAACAACCTCCAGGAGGTTGTTCTACCACTTACCTTGCATAGACTCGGGAGTGTGCACTTGTATTTTTCGTTAACAATTGTTCATATTATTTACCTTGCTAGCACTTCGGAGTGTGTTTTCATGGATTGTCGTCCTTCTGACACATATTTCATGTTTGTACTTGTGCTTATGCATTTACATTATATTCAATGAAAAACTGAGCTTGATATCTTTATTGCCATAAGTGTCCACTGTTTAGTATTGCTTTCCCTACTTGGGACACTAGTTTTCTTATTTGATTACCACCTGGAGGTTGGCAACCTTACTCTTTTTGTCCTCAGCTGACTGGTTGAGAGTCTATTGATGCAGCTGGAGACAAGCATCTCCACTCACATCCCCCAGTCGTCACACACACAAGACTAATTGTCTCTGACAAGGGCCAAACTGGTTCCCAAATCTAAAAAATGACCGTTCTGCCTCACACATGCACCCTTTCAAGGGCACCTTGATTTTAAAAAAATTATTTAAAAAGAAATCCATGCTCTACTGAATTTTGCACACAGTGATAAACGTTCATCATATCCCAATTTCCACTCTGGCAATACGAAAAGACCCAAAGCAAATACAATGACAATAACAACAACACTGTGTTCTGGTTAAGAACTAAATGGATTTTAGGTTAGGGGTTCCTCCCCCCACCTTTTCTAAGTCATATTCTTTAATGATCTCACCTGAAACTTGGGACATATCTTGAGCCTCGTCTGTTTCCATTTTCCCCAAGTTTTCTGAAAAAGAGAAAAAAAGCCTTAAGTTTAATATGAAATACAAAATCACCAAAGAGACAGAGAGATGGAGAGAGAAAGGAACAGAGGGAGAAAGGGAGGAAAAAAATCTTTGCTATTTAACTATGAGATTATCTGGCAGGACTAATGTATTTTCTCTCTCTCTTTCTTTCCCATCCTGCATAGTTGTGGGGGTATCAGGCTGCCACAGACCTTGATCCTTTTAAAAAGAGCATTACAAAGATTTATAAAAAATATCATTACAAGCATAGGAGGACCAAATTTGTTATTTATTGTTAATTTCCTACTGCATAATAACCCAAAATGCAAACTGACTGCAACAAAATTAAGCAGAAAATTAAATGGCCCTGGGTCATTGTAGGCAAAGAATTCATTCTCTTGGCTGATCCATAGTTATGTTCTTTCTAATTTACTGAGCATGCATCGATGAACCTTGAGTCAGCTTGGTGACACGCGTACAATCAGCAATCAAAAAACGAAGCAATTTGCTGAAGAATGTCTCATTTACCCAGGCAGGCCTGCATATCTGAACAGCAACCGCCACTACCTCCATTAATAATGAATACACCTCAAGTCGTGGCAGATGGGCAAAACAGCCGCTTCAGCCTGCCGGTCCTCTCTGGTCGGGGAGGCCTGGGTTTCGAACCACACCACCTTGCCTTGATGCAGGGAGAAGAGGCACTCCCCAAAATAGCAAACCAAGCCCTGGAGAGAAAGGGAACTCGGGCCTTCCTGTTTTGCTGGCAGATGGCCTGGCTCCAAAGATTTGTAACAATTACTGGGAAGCTGCTTGCCCTGCTGTTGCAACACATCATGTTCCAAAGGCGAAAGGTGCAAATTGACCACAAGCACCAGGGAGAACTGCATGTCCGGGGTTAGTGGGGTAGAAATAAAAAGTCCAAGCCCTGTGTTTGGACTGCGAGTCTATGGATCGGAGGTCTCCGGGGTGGACATCTGGTGGTCCTTTGGATAATAAATGCCTTGCTAACACAGGTATTCTCAGCACGCCCCGACAATGAACTCTCAGCGCAGTGTCGGCAACTCTGGTGGCCTGCCTTCGGGATAAGCGGCTCAGAACAGGTTCCCTGCTCAAGGCAACTCCTGCAGCAGCCAAAACTTGGTGGAATTTCTAAAGTTGCCACAGACAGCTTCTTGATGAAGGAGAAGGAAACAAAGGGTTTTGACTTAGGTCAGAGCGGAGAGCATTTCCCAATATGGCATTGTTAGAATAATCTGCCCCGTTTAATTCACGAGAACCAGCCCGCCCGACTTGTAAGCCACCAGAGGCTAGCGCAGCCTGCTAGCCACACGTGGTAGCCCTCCAGAGCGCAATACGCCTCATCTTGTTACCAAATATTTCCCAGGTGAGCAGAAGGGGGAAAGTTGTCAAGTACTTAGCAGGATGTCAACGAGACCTTGGCTAATGACCTGAAACTGGGTGCCGAAAACCCAAGTTCAGTCCCCAGCTATGAAGCTCATGGGCCTGAACTATTGCACAGTCTGCTTTCTCACTGGTTTGCTCCAGCTATGTGTCTGGAGTAGAGTTTTGGGAGCATTCACACAGCTGTACAGTTTTCTCTTCACATACAACCCTGTCCCCCCCCAAATTCCCTCAAGCTCCACCCTGAGGCACCAGGGAAAGTCAGGCTCTTCCTCAACTCCCACGCACCATCCTCTGCGTCCACTAAGCTCCACCCCCTGACCTATCATATGTTACATTTGGCTGTGAGCCAATGTCCCCATGCTTTAGGATCTGATCCTCCGGAGATCTGGGAACCCTATTTCACAGCAATAGATGGAGAAATATCTCTACTAAATTCAGATTAAGGAGGAAATGGTGCTAAAGTTGGAATTAGCTATCAAAATCTCAGTTATCCTCACATCATTCAATAACCATTAAATAAGAATATTTTCCGAGGCTAACGTCATTTGTTGACATCAGCCTACCCTATTTCTGCAGGATGACCAGTGACAACATTTCCTTCTCATACACCCTCAAAAACAATTATTGTTAAGTGGATCCCAATGATACTCATTTCACAGATGGGACACAGAGGACAATAGATAGTGACTTATTCAGGGTCACCTCAGTTCATCTACTGCGGCACTGAGTCTTGAACTCATATTTTCTAAATATGAAGTACAAGTTGCTACTGACTGGCCCAACCAACCAAGATATGGTTGGAGGTTCCTGAAGTTAACCAGGTCTGAGTTGGCTCTGAACCTGAGTGGCAGACCTGCTGGGAACCCTATAAATAAATAACCATAAGTTCCATGATGGAAGATAGGAAAGAGGGTAGTGGAAAGTGCCTTCAAGTTGCAGCCAACTTACAGCGACCCCAGAGAGCTTTCAAGGCCCGACATGAACAGAGGTGGTTTGCCCTTGATTTCCACTGTATAGTGATCCTGGACTTCCTTAGTGATCTCCCATCCAAGTCCTAACCAGGGCTGATCCTGCTTCGCTTCCAATATCTGACAAGATCAGGTTAGCCTGGGCTACCCAGGTCAGGGCAAGGAAAGACATAGATGTAATGTATTTATTTTTACATCTTTATCTAAGAAAGATACAGATGTAAAAAGAAAGAAAGAAAACCACTTCAACTGACAGGATAAATCTTCAGTCAGCCAAGCAATTTGGAGGCCCTAAGACCGCCGGCAGAAAAAATAAGGCTACTGTTTTTGTGCCCATCGGAACCTTGTGAATAGTTTATTATTAATTATAAGATAAATTATGTATCTAATGCTCTTCTAATGCTGTAAATCGGCCACAACAAAGGCAGTGACTTATCTCTGCCTTAGGAGGAATATTCTGCACAAGAATGCACAGTACATTTTAAATACATTACAGTGAATCACCTAGACTGGGTCAACTATGTGGCATCTCTTGCCAGATCATTATCCTCCCCCCTGGTTGGCTGATGACTGAGATGGAAAGGCCCATGTGATTGGCCGTATCTGCATAGTTCCCGGGTTCACACATACCACTGTTGAGCGAAGACTGAAACATGAAGTGGATCCTATGCTACTGCATGGCCGTTTGACAGGGCTCCTTCCAGCGAAATATAAGTACTCTTAAGTGCCACTAATCAATACAGGGGACTTCAAGGCTGAAATCTTAAGAACTTTCCTGGAAGCAAGCCCCACTGAATAAAATGGAACTTACCTTTGAGTAGGACCACTTAGGATTATCCTCCCATCACTTAACTTTGACTGGATTGATTACCCTGTATTGATTACCACTCACTGCAGATTTCTGTACCCTTTTGACTAAGTATCTCCTGCTGTCCTTTCTATCAGTGGGAATCTGATCCGTAGAGGCAAAGCAGAATACCAGCAAGGAAATGTACCTTGTGCCTATGAACTCATCTTGTTTTCCTTTACTCTTGTGGAATTTGGTGATAAAACCTGCTTTAGGGCTATATTCCTCCCTGGGACATTCTACTACTACAGGAAGCTATAATTACTAAAAGGTCTATTTTGTTTTCCTTCTGTCTCAATTTTTCTTCTCTTCTGAACAACTGATAACATTCCTGCTTAAGGGTACCCTCTCAGAATGGCATGCCTGACCACCACCCATTTTTGATCCCTCTTCACCACTGCACCCCCCAATGTAGAATCAACTTCCTTTGGAGGTCCATAGGAGCTGTTCTATGCTGGCTTTTAGGAGGGCCATGAAAACTTTATTTATTGCTAAAGGCATTTATTTGGCTGTCATTTCTGTTGTGGAATATCCAGTTCTAGCTGTTGCTGTTTTGATTGTTTTAACATGATATTTTAGTAATATTTTTGAGGGAAGTGTTTTTTGGTCTTTTGGTTTTTTTGGTTGAAGAAAGGCTAGTTATATAAAACCATATAAAAACCACCAATTTTAGCGAGAGAGATTTAAATGTGCTTTTACCAGTGCGAGAACCCTGCACACCCCACTGCTTGAAGTTCAGCAAGAGTTATACTGCTAAGGCTTCTGAATCCCAATTCCAGCCATGCTGACACTCAATTGTCTCATGTTAGTCAATGTAGCCTATTTGCAAGCAACTTTGCATAAGACTACAGCCTTAGACGCTTTAAAAAAATGCAGCATCCAATTGGTTAGAAAAGTAACCAACAGACATTATTGATCACAAATGTGTTAATATCAAGGCTAATTTAGAGGACAAAGTAGTAGGCTAGCTCATGATGAGCTTGTAAAGTATTATCATTTTAGAGAATGGATAAGTAAACAATAAGCTGAATATTCAATTTCAAAACTGAGAACAGTATAACAATGGCAACGGTTTTACCCAGGTACAGATTGTTTCTTTTATAGTTTAGGTTTAATGTTTTAGTATTGTGTTTGTTATGTTGACTTTATTAGCTTGTATGTATATTTGTTTAGATGTTTACTTTCTGGGAAAAATACTTATTAAAAAAAATGCAGCATCCCTTAAGAACAAACTAGGGCTATTCAAACAGGAAGCAAGAAGCATATCTGACTTAAAATAATTGCTAATAAATAATATTTGTTTCTGCCTTTTATGTCAGTTGACAGTTTCACCTCCTAGATGCAAGGATTATTGCAAAAGGAAGAAAAACTTTTCAATTAGTACAACACTGCAGAACCACAATTTTAGCTGTTGTTCATGAAACAGAAATACTATCAAATTTTGTCCCAATACCTCCTCACTTGAAAATTTCAAGGCTAAGGGGCTGAAGCTAACTCCAAGCCAATTGGGGGGGCGCTCAATGAAACTGACCGGCAGTACTTTCAAGATCGAAGAAATTACTTATTTCGCACAGTGCATTGCTAATTTATGGAAATGACAGCCACAAAAAGGCAATGCTCATCTAGCTGGATGGCTTTTTTAAAGGAATATACAAATTCTTGGGGGGAGGGGGACAGTCAGTCTACTGGATGGGAAAATGGAACCACCATGTTCAGGGGCAGTTTACCTCCAAAAAATAGACCAACAACAGTTGTGGGTTATTGCTTTCATCCCCTGCCTGTGGGACACCCAGAAGCTTCCAGTCTGTGTTGGACACAGGTTGGCAGACTAGAGGGACCTTTGGTCTGATCTAACAGCCTCTTAGTGTGGAGTTAATTTTTTTTTAAAATGTACAGAATACCATTTTTCCTTGAACTGAAAATATAGTTTCTTTTGCATGGATGTGTTGGAAATCCTTGTCCAAAATTGCAAACTAGCTTTAATTAAAAGTGTTCAATATCTCCTCCAGCAACTGATAATTAACTTTATTATTTGAATTTAATAAAGTAGACCTCTCAATCCCTGTGAAAGACTCGACTTTAGAACCATTTTAATTCTATTTTTAATTTCCTCTCCAGCACACAAAAATAATAACTAACAAAAAAGTCCATCCTAGAAACAAAAAACGGGGACGCGGACCGGGCTTTCTCTCATTTCCATTCAGCAATGGCCCCACCCCCCAAAAGCCCTGGGAGTATCAAGATGTGTAAGAAACAAACTTTATAATTAAGATCAATTCATTTTCGCCTCTTCTCCATCTACACATCTATAGGGAACTTTTCTATAGAAGCAACGGAGACTTTAGTCATAGTTTCTAGTCTTCTTATAGGAATTGACCATTCAGGTATACGTTTACCACAAAAAATAAAAAAATCGACACAGGAAATCCGGCTACCAAATGAGACTTGTCCCTTTCCTCTTTCTTTTTGCACCTTTTGCCTGGCAAAATTGATATAACATAAGCCTACAAATTCAGGCACCCCAATCTCCATGTGTGGTACTTTATCTCCACTGGCATTTAGCTTTTCTTGATCCAGACATGAGGAGGATTTGCGCAGGGTGACCAGAACCAGGCATGGTAAAGCTCCTCCCTGTCCCTTAAAAAAAAAAAAACTTCAAATTTTTGCCAATGTGAGACAGGACTGCTTAAATGGTACCTTTTCACCAAGCAAAGAAATGCTTCAGATTTTCCACACAATCCTTTAGTTTGTTTATACTGGAAAGCGAACTTGCCAAATTTGGGTCCGAAGCGTGATGAGACACACACACGCACCTTTAAGGAGCATGAAAAACGGCACCAAACACAAAAACCCAAGGAAGAATAAGAGTCCCCCCAGCCCGTTTGCTTTCCTTGCTTTCCTGCCATTTCAGTAACTTGAGTTCAGTGCCTCTGATGCCACTTCCTAATTTCTCTTGGGTTGCTGAAGGCTTTTCAAATGATAAAGGAAGCCCATCAACCTGAAACGTTTTTGTGCCTCAAACAGGGAAGCGGATTTCTCAAATGACGCCCGTTCGCCTCCTCTGCTTGCTTCCTGTAGCATCTGACAGGCCTTCTTTGCCTGCCTGCCAATGCCCGTTTTCAACAACTGACATCCCATTAATTTCAATGGGGCAGATTAAAATGATTAATGCAGTTGTCCCTTGACCTGGTTTGTTACATCGACAGCCCTTTTCACTATTTCAATTAACCGGTTTGTTTCGTTTTCTGCAGACAAAGAATTCACTATTGATAAGAGAAGGAAAAGCTGCCATCATTATTTTATTAGTAAGCGTCTTAGAACATCAGAAAAGCCCTGATGGATCAGACCAAGGTCCATCAAGTCCAGCAGTCTGTTCACACAGTGGCCAACCAGGTGCCTCTAGGAAGCCCACAAACAAGACAACTGCAGCAGCATTATCCTGCCTGTGTTCTGAAGCACCTAATATAATAGGCGTGTTCCTCTGATCCTGGAGAGAAGAGGTATGCATCATGACTAGTATTCATTTTGACTAGTAGCCATGGATAGTCCTCCATGAACATGTCCACTCCCCTCTTAAAGCCTTCCAAGTTGGCAGCCATCACCACTTCGTGGGGCAGGGAGTTCCACAATTTAACTATGCGTTGTGTGAAGAAGCTTCAACTTTGGGAAGCTCTGGCCACTTGAAAGGGATAGGCTCCTCTTTTGCTTCGACTGATTCTGTTGTAGAACAAATGCAGGAGCCAAAAAATTTAAGTACCCTTTTGTCCCTTAAAGACCAACATCAAACTAAAGGTGATGTCCTCTTGAAACTCTCAAGTGAACCAAATTCCATTTCACAGACTGCAGCTGACAACAGGTTTGGAAGCAACCATTTGCCTGTAAACAGGGCAGCTGTCTGAGGCAGAGGGGGAAGGAGGACAAAATTTCAGGGTCCCTGTTCACCAAGGACTCCAGAGAGCCGAGTGCAGTGCCCCTGGTGTACACCTATAAATCCTGAACCCTTTTATTGAGCAGTAGGGTTGCAAACTCTGGGAAATTCCTGCAGACTAGTGGGTGTAGGAGGGCGAGGTCTGGGGAGGACAAGGTTTGGGGAGAGGAGGGCGCTCAGACAGATATAATGCCATAGAGTCCACCCTCCAAAGTTGTCATTTTCTCCATGGAAACCGATCTCTGTCATCTGGAGATCAGGTGTAATTCCGAAAGCTCTCCTAGCCCCTCCTGGAGGTTAGTCACCCTAAGGAAGAAGGAAGGTGGAATTGTGATCTTGGGCCAGTAAGAGTACCTCAGACTAACCTACCTCATAGGGTTCTTGTTAAGAATAAATAAGGAAAGGTCATGTACAAAGCCCTGTGCTCCTTGAAGGAAGGGTGGGGTATCAATATGAGTAATGGAATGGGGGAAATGTATGGCAAACACAGAGGCAATCAATGATCATCCTCTTAATGCCAAGAGCATTGTATGAGTTTTTTTCACAGGATTGGGGATTGGGTCTGGGTGTTGTGGATGGAGTAAAGGAGATCTCTGTCTGAAGGCCTATCATGGGAAGTATCTCAAGGTGAGTGGGCCATGACTAAGAAGGAGGTTATTGAAGCCAAATGTTTCTGGATCCTTGGGTGTTGAGGAATACCCAACAAACCTCATTTTCAAAGTTCTAACCCAGACACTGTAGTAGACAAGAGTGTTGGACCATGGTCGGGGCGACCCAGGTTCAAATCCCCACTCTGCCATGGAAACTGGCTGGGTGACCTCAGGCAAGTCACTCTCTCTCAGAGCTAACATACTTCACAAGGTTATTGTTGGGAGGATACAATGGAAAAGGCGAGGATGGTGTTGTAAACTGCTTTGGATCCTGACTGAAGAGAAAAGTGGGGTACAAATAAATACTTAAAATTATGTTGGCCAGTTATCTTTGAAAAAATTAGAGAACAGAGCCATATCAATACAACACCTATATAAACGACACAACAACATCAACCAACATATTTTTGTGTGCCCACAAGCCACCATATGCAAAATACACACTGATATACAGCTGCTGGTCACCAATGGTAAGGATTTCCTCAATGATCAGACAGGAAATCTTTATATTATTTGTCTTCTAATTTACATTATTTGTTTTTTAAGCCAACATATGTATATATTAGTAAGCAGTATCTTTTTTTTTGCAGGCCAATAACTTTTCAGGTTTCTTTTTCTTTTTTTACAAGGCTGCGCTAAACACATATGTGTGCTGTTTCAAAGCCCATCCTTGGCCCACCGCCAAAGGGTGCTTTCATGTAACACCCGTCGCAGTCCGGCTCCAGCTAGCTATAGTCAAAACACAGTGTGACTGCCGAGGTTGTTGTATGAATGAGAGAAGCTATGACTGTTGACATTCACTTGTGGTAAAAGGCCCCTTGAGCGGTAAACGCCCCTTGCAATGCGTTTACACCCGGAAGTGCCGCATCACAAGGGGCCTTTTACCACTCAAACTGGGAGCCCTTGCAATGTGGCTCTTCCAGTTTACAACCAGAAGTGACGTGACACAGTGGGCAGGCGTGCGTGCCTGCATTGCCCGCCGACCCTCAGCTGATCGACGGGCAGCCAGGTGGATTGCTGGGGGTTTGACCGCCACCACCTGGCACTTGGCTACCCTACCCACTGATTCGCTTCCACACAAACTCGAATACAGCAAAGAATCTCTTAACCCTGTCTGGTGTGAATAGCTACACGGGCGCAGAATACCAAATGCCAGGGCCCCAATTTATCAGTATCACTTTATCAGTATTGTGTATTTTCCTACACAAGACATGCTGTAATGAAAGCGAGTAGTAGAAAAGAACCGCTAAGTTAGTTTGTGCCTCAAATATCCACTTTTGTTGACATACCAAAGGGAAGCAAAATGAGGAAACTATGACTTTCCCTGTCATGCAACCCTTCAGAGGCAGGCTTGCCTTTATTATAGGATACAAAATAAAAGAGGGCCGCACCAAACCAAACAGAGACAAAAAGCAGCAATTAGTGCAAGGGAAAAATATTCAACAATTAAAAGTTTCGTGATTGTTATCATTGCTTGCTTGGGATGTTTAAGTTAAGAAAGATTCCCCTGAGGAAGCATATGCGAAACACGTTGGGGCAATTTAATGATTACATATTTTTCCCTTGCACCAATTAATTGCTGCTTTTTGTCTCCGTTTATTATAGGATAAAAGAATACATAGAGTCCTATAGAGTTTCACTGTTATTATTAAGGTCTTTGTTTAGCACCCAGTTTCCCAAGTACTAAGCGTTGTTCAGTGCTAGATATCAACATTGACAGGATCCACAAACTAGTTAAACTATTAGACTTTTGCTCTGTCTTTCCCAACCAAGGTCGGGCTCAATTTACAAAAATTCAGTCATGCGTGGTCTAATTACGATTTATAATCTGAAATGTAGCTTCACAGTACTTTATTAGTATGAGAATATTCCTAATGTACGAGAATTTTTTTTTTTAAAACACACACCCTGAATCTATAGTTACTCATGCGGACCCCATGTTCCTTATGCAAGGCAACGTGGTACTCTTCAGTCAAACTTCTAATCCCATGTAATTTTTTGGGATCATCCATCAATTCTCCCATAATCCTGTAAAGGAACAGGAAGTTTTCGCTTTTTTGGTTATTGAAACAAACATTTCATAGCCAGGAGTGCGTCATGACTACAGTGTCAGATTTCTGTCTGGGAGGTCAGGGACAGAGCCCCATAGCCGTACTGCCCAGTGGCTACTAGTCAAGGTGAATGGATTCTTGGTCTAAAGCTGCAGGGTCCTTCTTGTGTCTTCAAGGGTGACATTGGGACGGGTCAATCACATTCAGATAGCCTAGACTACCTCACAGTACCGTTGTGAAGCTAAAAGCTCATTCTGAACCATGTGAATTAAGCATGATATCATACAGCTAGCATGCATTAATAAACACAATGCCTGTAGATAATAGGAAGTAATTCTTCTCCTGATACCAACATAAATACAATTTCTTACCCTTTAGAACAGGGGTGTCAAATATATGGCCCACGGGCTGGATCCAGCATCTTGAGAGCTCTTATCTGGTCCGCGAGGCAGCCCCCCCCCCTTCAATCTGGGCTGGCAAGGTATGGCCCGGCCCAACTAAGTGATATTTATGTCATATCTGGCCCTCGTAACAATTGAGTTTGACACCCCTGCTTTAGAATCTAAAGGTCCATTCTTCCCAGAGTGAAAAAAATTGACCAGCTATATTTTGACTTTTAAAGTATTTAATATATACCGTTTTCTCTAGCAAAATGCCTTTGAATCAGAGGCTATTTCTTATTTTTTATTGATCCAGAAATAGCACAAAACTACTTACATACTCAAATCAAATTCTCACTGCAAATTTCAATTTGAAGTGCTAGATTTTAAAGACAAGTAACGAAAAGGAAAGTTTCTATATGCTCTTTTGATACCCCAGGATACACTGCAAGTCTGCAGCATTCCCAAGTAATCCAATAGTAATTTCAGCCTCAACGCTTGAATCCCCTGCAACTTTGCTGCATACAGTGAGTGACTGGTTTTCCACTTCTAAACATAGTTCCTTAGAACAGAGTCCCTCATCCTTGATTTCAAAATTTCCAAGCAAGCAGAAGGTATTTCAATGCCTGTTTTACTCTCTTCTTGTGAAGTTGCTAAAACTACGCAACTTCAGTAGGTTTTCACACTGGCGCTTAACAAAGAGAAACACCCAAAAGAAATCAGACAATCTTTTGGTGAACTTTCCCAGCAAATATTCCCGCACTGCATAGATTTAAAGAAATACTGTACGTTTGCACTCCTAAACCCATCTAGGGTTGCAAGGTGAAATGCATTAAATCAGTAGATTCAATCAACCGGGGGGGGGCAGATTCTAACAAGTGAGAGTCAATTTTAAGGGGAAGGGCTGAGCTCTAAGGTCATCCTTGCTTATTTTTGAGCCTATTTTGGTTCTGGTGTGTTACTGTACCAGGGAATGAAAAAGTAAAGATTTGTTTCCCTTCCAACAACCCTTCCCTTCACAATAAAAACTCTTTGTTTTTTCCCAAATCCTTTAATATCTCAAATAGCTATGTACTTACATTGAAATGTTGGTGATAGGCACATTTATTTAAAAATAACTGCAAGAAATTACTAACCAACTAAATATTATTGAACTAGTCAAGAAACCTAAAAATGCTGAAACCATGTTGGTGTATGCACTGGATTTATGGATAGAACAGCAAGATCATACTTCAGATAATTTAGGGTATGTATATCCAGACAGTATTATATGACATCAGTTGAGGCTGCTGACTGTGGTCCTTCTCTCAAGCACTGTTATAATTGCTTAAGCTCCATCATTTGTGTTGGACATTCCCAAGCCAAGCTGTAGGTATGATGGCTTAATTTAAAATATTTGGATTAAAAAAATCAAGTTTCTGTTCAAATTAAAATTACCAAAAGCATCACCAGAAGTTAATATTTAGCCCACTCTAAATGATAAATACTTGAAGGTGGCTATATAACTAGAAACATGTGTTACTAAACAACACACAAATAGAGCAGAAATATTTTCCAAGATACCTAAGTCTTCTCATAATAACACATACTAAGGTGGATTGTGTTTTCTCTGCAATATATATAGTATCTGATATCAGTTTTCAACCCAAACGTCTAACGTTCATGCATACTATTTTGGAAGCACCGAGTATTGTCCACTAAATTTATTTTTTACACCTTACACTCTATATTTAACTTGGAATAAACATTTGTGCCTACAGTTTAATTTGAAAGGCACTCTGATCTAAAACAAAAAACTTTTATCTTTTTCCACATTTGTATCTCAGTTTAAAAGTATGATTGACCTGCAAAGTTTTTAACCTGGACAGTCTGTAGCTTGCTTGTTAAGAATCTTTGCTATTTGTGAAGCAAAACATTCTATGTCCAGGAACAGAAACAGGAGAACTAATAAAAATCCTATAAAACTATACATAATTTCCCCCATTTAATGTAATAATTATATTATAAAATATGATATTAAAATATACATGCCTGGCAAGAGCACTGGGGAGGGGGGTGTTTGTAATAATATCACTTCAATTTTGGTTCACAGTGTTTTGCATAACAAATTATATTTCTTTACAAAACGAGTCCATTTTAGCATGGCAGCTCAAGGATGTACACTGGAGTTTCTACGTTGCTAGAACTTCCTTATTTTATTTGAACCAAAACCAGGCAATATTTTAAAACTTTTTTGGGGTAAGATTTACTTTTATCTAATATGTTTACAACCTGGTCTCATGCACGTTGAATCAGAAGTAAATCCGATTTTGATGGGATTCACTTCCAAGTTTGTGCGTTTGTTTCACTTTGTAGCCTTAAGTCCAGTTGACCAATGAAAGATTTCAGCACCTGCTTAACCCTTTTGCCTTGGAATCAGAATCAAACTTAATTTTGCCTGGATCACTCACTGCTTTTTTAAAAAAATGCATGCCACTGATGCTGAAAATCTAACGCTCTTCAGCATCCTAATAAACATTATGGACAATCCACTGATTTTAATTGACATGACTGTGGGAGCAATCTTATTTACTGGGGCTTACTCCCAGTAAACTGTTTTTAGGATTGCAATCTAAGGATATGATCTTAACTGTGCTACCTAATTCTAAGCCTGTTTACTTGGAAATAAGTCCCATTGAGATCCATGAGACTTAATGCCAAGTAGACATGTGTAGGATTGCGTCTGTAGTTTACCTGATGATTATTTAATTTCCAGGAATACCTACTGCAGGAATAAAATAAATTGTTCAAATCACTTGTTTTTTGGGCTGTGGACTGAAATAAATGCATTGCTATTAAAAACAAGCACACAAGGACGGTTTAAGAAACTTAGATCAGGATCTACCGGTAGTTTAAATCTTTCCCTATCCAAGTGCTTAACATTAGCTGGCTTTTAATTTTTGACAGACAAAAAAACCATTTTCTCTTGGTTTTTCACCAGGTTTACGCTCGCCTATGGAAGAAACCCATGTGGCATGCAGTTAATGACACAGTACCAGGTATCTTGTTGACAAGCAAAATGGATTTCCTCATTCTTCCTTTCCATTTCCACACATAAACTTATCAGAAAAAAGATCTGTAGCTCTGCATTGTGCAGCACACAATAAGTCTGCTTTCTGACACAACAGAGGGCCAAAAGAAAAGTTTCAGTCTTCTCAAGCAGTTTGTTTTTTTGAGTCGCTCATACAATTTTGAAAACATCTCCTCCGTAACCTGCACCTCACCTTATCAATCGCACAGTATCTACAGTAGCGAGCCTTTACTTTGTAAATGGATAATCCTAACAAGCTACAAACTTGCTGGAAACTCCAAAGAAAGATCAGTTAGATTAGAATCCAAGTAGCACCTTGGAGACCAACAAGATTTTCAGGGCATCGTTTTTGGAATCAACGTTGCCTGTCTCACGAAGGGAGCTCTGACTCTCCACAGCTGATACCCCGAAAATCTTGTGGGTCTCGAAGGTGCTACCGGACTCCGGTCCACCTGTCCTACTGCAGACCAACACGGCTACCCTGTGAAACGAAAGAAAGGTCACTTTCTCTAATGACGAGAGCCTTGCAGGATGTATTCAGGAACGTGCTGACTTTGCCATCGTTTTCCAACCCCAACAACAAAAACTTAAAACATGACCTAGAAGATTTCAGGACAACTGCCCAAAGCAAGCTCCTCCGGACACCTGCCAGCTCCTAAAGCACAAAACTTCCAAAGCTCACCTTTCCAGCATCAGTTACCAGGCAGCAAAACTACAGTCTGCTGGGTTTTTGTACAGCTCTGCTGACCACTCTCTGGAATGTCCCAAGTTTTAAAGTGTGTTTCTGGAGAAGTTGGATTCTGGGTGGACTGGCCACAATTCACAGAAGGAAACAGGGTTGTCAGTTTCCCACCCCCTAACTGTGGCGTGAGCCTTCCTAAGCTCCATGCACCTAATAGAAGTAGGCTCTTGCCTATGCAAACTCATGCTCCAAGGAACGTGGCAGCCTTCAGGATGCCGCAGGGCTCTTTGGTTTGGGCTCCAAACCGGCCACCTTGTTGAAAGGCAGGGTTTTGCATGCTCCTCAGGATGAACTCCTTGGGATCTTTTAAGGAACATGTTTCCCTTTGCAAAAACGTCCGCCCTTTCGCTTTCTCTGGTTTACTGAAATGCCCAGGATAATTTACATCGGCCTCTTTTTCATTCAGCTTAACTTTTAAAAAAAAGTATTAAAAAAAACACGTCGTAACGTTACCTTTATTGCAAACCAACAGGGCTTTCTCCTTTTCTGCGACCGCTTCCTGAAATTTATTCCCTTCTCCTCCTCCCCCTTCCCCCCCCCGTCCAGTTTGATGCTTGTTTACAGTTCCGTCTAGTCCTCCCTTCAACTTTTAAGTTGCCGCCACCCAGGCAGCTCGCGCCTTCACCAGTCCTCTTTCAGAAAGCAGCAGTAGAAAAAGCTTCCGGCCCCCCCTTATGTCAGATCCCCATCAAACAATTCACTGGGAACCCAAAAAGGGGGGGGGGTTTCCAGCAGCAAAACAGAAACAAATTTTAAAAAAAAAAGTTTAGAGAGCCAAACCCAAGCCTATTATTATATATATATATATATATATATATATATATATATATATATATATATATATATATATTATATTTATTATATATTATATTTATTATATATTTAATATATATTATATCTATTATATTTATTATATATTATATTTATTATATATTTAATATATATTATATCTATTATATATTTATTATATTATAATAATTTATTATATTTATTATAATAAATATATTATTAAATATTTATTATATTATATATATATATTGAAGGCAACTTCTCCCTTCCCACTGTAACCCACCCTAGCAGTGAAATCGGAGTCACGCCGGTGTCGGTTCGGGTGCAGGGCTGTGGCCAAGAGGGCCGGCCCTCTTGCTGGGAACGGACGGGGGAACTCGCGGCCACTGGCCGGCCGGCAGCGCACGCCCCGCGCGCCTCTCCCCCCCTCCCCGCCAGGACTTTCTGGCCATTTGTGCCCGGGACGGGAGGTTCCGCTTCGGCTTTGCCCTGCTCTCGAGACGCCCACTTGCCCCAGCCCACTTCTCCAAACTCCGCCAGAAGCGCCCCCAAGTTGGCCGGCCGCTCCGACAGGTGTCGCCCCCCCCCCCCGCCTCCCGCCTCCCCGCCCCGGGACCCCTCGCGCGCCGCCCGCCAGGGGAACGGCGGTACCTGCTCCGGCCGGCGCGGGCTGCAGAGCGGCGCCCCGCGGCTCCCCCGCCGCCGCCGCCGCCGCTCCTCGGGCCAGGAGCGCGAAGGCGGCGTTGGGCAGCGGGGCTCCCGGCCCCTCCCCGCGCCAGCCCACTTCCTCGTTCCAGCGCAGCATCCTCGCCCGCGGCCCGCCGCTCCGCAGGGCATCTCGGCCGGCGGGACGGCGGCGCGCCGCTTTTGCAGGGGCGCGCGGGCGGGCGGGGGGAGCGGGCGGGGGGAGCGGGCGGAGTGGCCGGAGCGGGGAGGGGGGAGGGCGACCCCTCCCTTCGGCGCCGGCCCACAGCCGCGCCGCTCCTCGGGAGGGGTGGCAACGCCTTCCCACGGGACGGGGCCGGTCTTTGGTGCTGCGTGACGTAGTGCGCGTGAAGCTGCCCACCGAGTCAGGGTGGTCGACTCTACCACTGAGCCATGGCCCTTCCCCAAATAATGAAGCTGCCTTCTACTGATTCAGACCCTCGGTCCATCAAAGTCCGGCAGCAGCTCTCCAGGGTCTCAGGCAGGGGTCTTTCCCATCACCTACCTGCCTAGTCCCTTTACCTGGAGATGCCGGGCATTGAACCTGGGACCTTCTGCATGCCCAGCAGAGGCTCTACCACCGAGCCATGGCCCTTCCCCAAATAATGAAGCTGCCTTCTACTGACTCAGACCCTCGGTCCATCAAAGTCCGTTTTCTCTACTCTGACCGGCAGCGGCTCTCCAGGGTCTCAGGCGGAGGTCTTTCCCATCACCTACCTGCCTAGTCCCTTTAACTGGAGATGCCGGGGATTGAACCTGGGACCTTCTGCATGCCCAGCAGAGGCTCTACCACCGAGCCATGGCCCTTCCCCAAATAATGAAGCTGCCTTTCTACTGACTCAGACCCTCGGTCCATCAAAGTCTGGCAGCAATTCTCCAGGGTCTCAGGCAGGGGTCTTTCCCATCACCTACCTGCCTAGTCCCTTTAACTGGAGATGCCGGGCATTGAACTTGGGACCTTCTGCGTGCCAAGCAGAGGCTCTACCACTGAGCCACAGCCGCTCTCTATAATAACAACAACAACATTTTAACAGCAACAACTCACGGCGCATAAGCTTTCCAACAGTTATCAGGGACAGAGTGAATGGAGCCTCCTTGTCCAGAGGCAGTATACCTTAGAGTAACTTTTTTGCCATCAAGTCACTGTTGATTCATGGCGACCCCATACGGTATTGAAGGCAAGAGGCATTCAGAGGTGGTTGGACGTTGCCTGCTGGTGTGTCCATCCATCCATCCATCCATCCATCCATCCATCCATCCATCCATCCATCCAGTGTGCCCATCCAAATATTAACCAGGTCAACCCTGGGTAAGCTTCTGATATCTAACAAAATTGGGCCAGCCAGTTTGGAGCAGGTAGTGGAAAGTGCTGTCAAGTTACAGCCATTTTATGGTGACACTGTAAGGTTTTCAAGGCAAGAGGTGTTCCAAGGTAGTTTGCTATTGCCTACCTCTGCGTCGCACCCCTGATATCCCTTGGTGATCTCCCATCATAGTACTAGCCAGAGCCGACCGTGCTTAGCTTCAGAGAGCTGAGGAGTTCGGGCTGGCCTGGGCTATCCAGGATAACTTACACCAGGGGGAATAATCAGCACGCCCAACTTGTAAGCATCCTGAAAGTTTGGCTCCTTCAGGGCACATAAAGCTGATGTTTGGTCCAATTAAGCAAAATGGTTCTTCCGGTCTTTCTTTCCTTCAGTCACCAGGATCCTGATCCTAACCATCTTTACCTGGAAGTAGTGCAGTAATATTATGCACCATGACTTGGATCTGGCCCCTGTTATACTTCTGCCTAAGTGTACAACTTAAGCGTCAATTCCTGCAACACCGAATGCCAATGTGGAAGGTATTTCTGTTTCACAGTGACTATGAAATCCATGCGTAGATTGACAAAGCTGGTGGGCTTGTGCGTGTGTGTTTGTGGTGTATGCACTAATATTTACAGGATAGGAGACTGCAATTAGCTGTGGCTCACTATTGTGCACACACCTTATGTCCCTCCATGCAGAGAACAACGTGTGATAGATCTATCAGTGGCTGCTATCCATGGTGACTAAAGGGAACCTCCACATTCGGAGGCAGTCAGCCTCTCAACCCCAGTGCCAGAGGGCAACATCAGGGGAAGGCTTCAGTCTCTGTGCCCTGTTGTTGGCCCTTCAGAGGAACTGGTTGGTCACTGATGTGGGACAGGATGTTGGGACAGATGGATCCCTGGTCTGACCCAGCCGGGCTCTTCTTATGTTCTTATGCGTACGCCAGTGCGGTATAGTGGTTAAAATGTTGGAGAGAGTTGTGCAAAAAAAAAAAAATCGGTAAATTTCACGTTTATTGGGTATGATTTTTTCGGTAAACCCAGAATAAGTTTATTTCTGGGTTTAGCGAAAAATTCAGGCCCATTATAGTCTATGGGGATATTTTCGAAGCTCCTGTGGGAGGGTTTTTGGAGGCAGAGTCCCCATATTTGCAGCAGAGCTGCAAGGGACGCTCCTTTTACAGACACCAAAGTCCAATTTTATGGGCCTGCAAAGGGGACACTCGCATCCTCCAAGCATTTGCGAACCGAGTTGTCCATCGGTTTTCAGGTTCAGAAGTTCAGCGTTGCCGAGGACTGGCAGAAGGAGCTGATTGCCACACTGACACCTCAAAGTCTGAGGGCTGCCTTCATATCTGGGGCGCATAGCATGATGTCCATGCAAATTAGCTTTCAAACTGAGGGAAAAGGCTTAAATGCAAGAACTAACAAAACCAGTAAAAAAAGAGATAGAAAAATGGGAGAAAGCACAGATCCTCTACATCTGAGCAAAGGGGAATAGCCGAACCCGAAAAAGCCAAATAATTATTCAGCTTTTCCAGGAATTGCCTATTTGGCTTCAGGCAGACTCCCAGGTTTTGGCATTTGGTAAACCTGAATCCCGAAAATTGCCAAAACTGCTAATGTTGGGTTTATTTTCAGTTCAGGTTTACTGATATGCACAACCCTAGTGTTGGAGTAGGATCTGAGAGACCCAGTTCCAAAACCCCATATTGCCACGAAACTTGCTCGTTTAGTCTGGGCCAGGCACTCTCTTTCAGCCTAATCTACTTTACAGGGTTGCTGTGAGAATTAAACAGATAAGAACAATGCACATTTCTAAGAGCTTCTTGGAGGAAGCATGGAATGAAAAGGTCCTAAATAAGGAAATAAACCATACAGACCTGGTGACCTAAATAGTGAGACTCTTTAAACTTTATCCAAACTGTGCAGGAACTGCTTTTGTGGCTGGGGTAATTTTAAATAACTCAATCATGTGGATGAGGGTAATCCATGGAACTGACTTTTCCCTGGGAAGGGCTGGGGTGCTAATTTTGTGGAAAAGGCCCACTGGATCGACCTTCACCTGCATGGTTGCCATCATTATCCATGTTTTAGTCATGGCTGGGTTACGCTACTCGACTGCGATATGCATGGACTTGCCTCTGGAAAGTCTGTGGAAATGTCCACTGGTCCAAAATACAGTAGCCAGGCTGTCAAAAGGACTAGCTACAATAAGGGTTGCCAGGCCTAGGCTGGGAAATTCCTGTAGATTTGGGGGTTGCACTTGGGGAGGGGAGGGTTTGGCGAGGGGAGTGCACCCTCCGAAGCAGCCATTTTCTCCAGATCTTTGTAGTCTGAAGATCAGTTGTAATTCTGGGTGATCTCCAGGCCTTACCTGGAGCTTGGCAACTCTAGCTATAATAAGCAGATTTCTCTAGTGCTCGAAGCTTTTCAGCGGCTTCCAGTATGTTTCCAGGCACAATTCAAAATGGTGGTGCTGACTTTTAAAACCCTCAGTGGAACCAGTTTAACCCATGGGCCCACATTCTTCTGTGGGAACTTGCCTATTAGTTGAGATCAGAACCACAGTGAGAGCCAGTGCGATTGTAGTGGTTAAGAGTGGCGGACCCTAATCTAGAGAACCAGGTTTGATTCCCTGCTCCACCACATGAGCGGCAGACTCTAATCTGGAGAACTGGGTTTGATTCCCCACTCCCCCACATGAAGCCTGCTGGGTGATCTTGGGCTAGCCACAGTTCTCTCAGAACTCTCTCAGCCCTACCTACTTTACAAGGTGCCCATCATGGGGGGGCGGGGAAGAGAAGCCGATCATAAGCTGCTTTGAGAATCTTTATGGTAGAGAAAAGCAGGGTATAAAAAACAACTTTTCTTCGTCTTCAGGTGCCCCAGAAAAGTTAGAGGTCTGTCCACAGGAGACAGAGGCTTTTTTGTCGATGTGCCCCAAATGTGGAACCCTTTCCAGAAAGATGCTTGGATGACCTTTCTCATCTTGTAGGCACCAGAAAAATTCTGCCCCACTCACCTGAGTTTTGGGTGCTTTAGAGAGACCCTATCCTAAGCAGGTCTATTGGTGTCAGGCAAATGCATGGCGTTTCAGGCAATAGAACTCAAATCCAGACAGAGCAGCGATTCAAGGATTTATTCCAAAAGTCAGTGATTTCAGTAAAGAGACGAGCAAGGCTGGAATACATGACTGGGGGAGTATGGATACATATATAGGGCTGATACAACAGGGTTACAGGAACAAAGAGACAATGTAGTCGTTTCCTGCCGGTAACGACTTAAGTAAAACTGAATAGAAACCATTGCGAGCAATCAGTGGAGGAGATGGCCAAGCTCTCGGCTTTGTGCGCGGGCCCCGATATCAGATCGGAGATTTACATGGGCGGGTCCCAATACAATTGTAAATCTCTGGCCGAAGCTCGTGTGCAAAACGGGGGGGGGGAGTGCACGGAGAATTCCATCTTGTTCGCGGGGAAACCATCTTGTTTGGGAACGGAGCTGTCAGAAGCCCTATCTGACAATTGGGTCTGTCCAATAAGACTTACTTCCAGGATTGCAGTGTGTCAGGTCTCAGCAACACGTTGCGTTCCTGGTAATAAGGACTTCTCTCCAGACCGTGCAGCGAGTTAAAAGTTTTATTTCAGAAAGTCAGCGAGTTCAGCAGATCATAGAAACTTAAGGCTAGAATACAGGCATAGGGAAGCATCGGTACATATATAGGGTAAATACAATGGGGTTGATTAGGTTTTGAAGACAAAGAAACAATACAGAAGTTAACAACCGGTAAAGACTTAAGACAACGCATATAGTAAATAAATGCTTGCGTTCACTGGCTTATCTTCCTGGGCTTCCGGCATTGTTTTGCGGGACCCGGTATCAGATCAGCAATTACTCGGGCGGGTCTCCATTGAGGTGCAGATCTAGGGCAGGAGACCGGGTGCAAACGGGGAGGAACGGAGTGCACAAAAAACTCCATTTTGTCCGTGTGGGGAACCATCTTGTTTCATATCCGGGGCCGAGAGAGAGCCTATCTGACATCTCGCCTCCCCAAAGACCCCCTCCCTGGGTTCCCTGGTTTGTCGGGACAACTCCGGTGGAATTCAGCGATCAGGAAGGGGCGTTCACGTGTACTGTGGAAACCCATTCATCATGGCTAGAGTTCAGGTGCTTCCAGTGTACAAGGTATTCCAGCTGTCCCCTCCGTAGTCTGAAATCCAGGACCTTAGAAATTTCAAAGTGTTGTTCCCCCTGAACCATAGGGGTTGCAGCCGGAAGTTCGAGATGCCACTCGGGGGCGGGAAAAAATGGTTTTAAAAGACTGATGTGGAATACTGGGTGTACTCCCTGCAAAGTTTTAGGGAGGTCTAGTTCAGCAGTAACCTCAGTAATGACCCGGGATATGGCAAACGGACTCACGTACTTCTGGCACAATTTCTTACACGGGCGCAACGACTTCAAATTCTTTGTGAAGAGGTAGACCTTCTTCCCGGCCTTAAGTTCCCATTGGGGCTCTCTGTGCTTGTCTGTCTGCACCTTGTACCTTTCCTTAGCCTGGTCCAATTGCTTTACTAACCAGGACCATGCCGATACTTCTGGGGGGACCCCTCCTGGCGGGAGGGGAACCGCCCCCAAAGGGTTGAATTCCATCCCATAGATGGCTTTGAATGGGCTCAAACCAGTGGCGGAGTGTACAGAATTATTATAGGCATACTCTGCTAATGGTAGCAGGTCGACCCAATTATCCTGATGGTAGTTGGTAAAACAACGCAAATAACACTCGATCACAGCATTGACCCTTTCCGTCTGTCCATCAGTCTGTGGGTGATAGGCGGATGATAAACCTTGGTCTACTCCCACCAGTCCTAAAAATGCTTTCCAAAATTTGGAAATAAATACCGAGCCCCTGTCACTCATGATCTTCCGGGAAAAGCCGTGTAGGCGGAAGACCTGTTGCACGAACAAACGGGCCAATTTGTGGGCGGAGGGCATTCCTTCGCAAGGAATGAGGTGAACCTGCTTTGAAAATAGGTCATTGATCACCCACAGTACAGACTTCCCCTGGCTAGGGGGAAGGCTAGTGACGAAATCCATGCCGATCACTCGTCAGGGTGCCTCTGGAGTTTCTAGGGGTTTTAACAACTCGGGAGGTTTTACCATCAGGCGTTTATTAGTGGCTCACGCTGGGCAGGACCTTATAAAACCATCGATTTCCTGGCGCATCCCCAGCCACCAGAAACGACGTCTTACCAGGTGTAAAGTCTTTACAAAGCCGAAATGCCCCCCCCTGCCCTGGAGCTGTGACTCCACTCTAGTACCTCTCGGCGCAGTTTCTGGGGGACATAGGTTTTTCCCTCCGGCGTGCCGTTCTCCCCCTCCCCCAGGAGCGTATCCCCTCGCTCCTCCTGAAGAGCCTCCTCCCACCTCGTTTGGATGGGAAGATCCCCTGGGACTGCCGGGGAGCGGGAGGTAGAGACCACCTCCTCCTGTGGGGGGCCCGGGCTTGGTGTTGGAGCCACTGTACGGGCTTGGGCTCGGGTCAGAACGCCTGCACTCGCCCCCTCCGGGTCCAAGCCAAGGTGCTCCGGGGTAAACAGGGAGCCTACCAGCCGCTCGACTCTACAGTCGTATTGCGGCATGCGGGAGAGCCCATCCGCCAGACTATTCTCCCTCCCGTGGACATGCTTAATAGTAAAACAGAATTTTGAAAAGAAGTCCCCCCACCTAAGCTGTTTGGCCGAGAGTTTCCTCTGTCCCAAGATGGCTTCCAGATTGCGGTGGTCCGTCCAGACCTCAAACGGTTCTGCTGCCCCCTCTAGGAATTGGTGTCAGGCTGTGAGGGCGTGCTTAATTGCCATGGCCTCTTTCTCTCCAATTGGCCAGTTAAGCTCGGGCCAAAATAATTTTTTTGAAAAGTAAGCACAGGGTTTGAGCGTCCCCTGCGCGTCCCTCTGAAGGAGCGCTCCCCCCATAGCCTTATCTGAGGCGTCCACCTGGAGGGTGAACGGGCAAGAACAGTCAGGGTGGGCCAGAACAGGTTCTGAGGTGAAGCAGCTTTTCAGTAAGTCAAATGCCGCCTGACAGCGGTCGTCCCACGCCACCTGATAGTTTGCAGCTGTAGCCGCCTGTCCCTTCCCCTTAGTTTTTAGGAGGTCCGTGATGGGGAGGGCTATCTTGGCAAAGTCGGGGATGAAAGTACTATAAAAGTTCGCAAACCCCAGAAACTGTTGGACTTGCTTGCGAGTCCTGGGGGGTTCCCAGTCCCGGACCGCCTGAACCTTCTCGGGGTCCATGATCAACCCGTTGGGGGACACGACATAACCAAGGAAGGACAGTTGGTCCTGGTTCAACGCACACTTAGACAACTTTGCATATAAGTGGTGTTCTCGCAATCGGCGCAGTACCTCCCTCACCAACTCCCGGTGTTCTTCCGGATCCCTAGAATAAATTAGGATATCATCTAAATAAACGATAACTCCCTTAAACAAGAGATCATGCAAGATCTCGTTAATCAGTTGCATGAAGCACGACGGAACTCCAGACAACCCGAACGGCATGGCAATCTTGGCCCTCTCCCCTCGGTGGGGGTCCTCAAAACGGCGTTGCAAGGCCTCCAAAAACGTGTTCAGTGAGTGCAGGATCCCGGGTTCGGATTCTGTCGCTGTTACCGCCCACTCTACCGCCTCCTTCTCCAGCAGGCTGATGGCGTATCAGACCCAGGCTTCCTCAGAAGGAAAAGTCTCTCCCTGGTCTTTTATGAACCTGGACAGCTGGAGCAAGAAGTAGGGCAGCTGGGCGCAGGACCCATCGGAACGGGTTGTTAGATCGAGTAGACATCTTCTCCTAATATAAACTATTACAAAAATAAAAAAGAGATGATTCTAGCCTACTGTCAGGTCTCAGCAACACGTTGCGTTCCTGGTAATAAAGACTTCTCTCCAGATGGTGCAGCGAGTTAAAAGTTTTATTTTAGAAAGTCAGCGAGTTTAGCAGATCATAGAAACTTAAGGCTAGAATACAGGCATGAGGAAGCATCGGTACATATATAGGGTCAACACAATGGGGTTGATTAGGTTTCGAAGACAAAGAAACAATACAGAAGTTAACTACCGGTAAAGACTTAAGACAACACATATAGGAAATAAATGCGTGCGTTAACTGGCTGATCTTCCCGGGCTTCTGGCATTGTTTTGCGGGACCCGGTATCAGATCAGCGATTACTCGGGCAGGTCTCCATTGAGGTGCAGATCTAGGGCAGGAGACCGGGTGCAAACTGGGAGGAACGGAGTGCACAAAAAACTCCATTTTGTCCATGTGGGGAACCATCTTGTTTCATATCTGGGGCCAACAGAGAGCCTATTTGACACAGTGTCAGCATGTATGTATGTGTGTGTGTTCTTCTACACACGTACTCTTGGCAACTTAGTTTGATCTTAGTGTTATTATTGCTGCTGCTTTGTATTTTTTTATAATTTTAATATGTTTTCTATTGTTTGCATATATTTAAACATTCTGTAAGCCAGGATTCCCCAACATGGTACCCTTGGTGCTCACCAAGCTTTTCAGAAAGTGGGTGGGGCCACTGTAAAGCAGGGGTTGTTATTGGCTGCCCTCATTCAAATGAAAGGGTTTTCCACTGGAGGATCTGGAAGACTGGCAAGCCGTTGGGCTTTCCTTAGTCAGTGTGTGGTTCTACTCTCACTTCAGGCTTTCCTTCTTCGCAGGAGGTATTAGGACAGAGGTATTCAATTTGGCTGTGTCTCCTGCAGCAGCCATTTGGGGGAGGAGGGCAGTCACCATCCCCTCTCAACATTCCAGAGGTGCCCGCAGGCTGGAAAAGGTAGAGTATTCCTGCTGTAAACCATCTTGAATTCCCCATTCTGCTAAAACAGCAACATTGTATTTTAAATTAAATAAAACCTGAAACATTACCCCCACCATATTACTTATGGAAAGTGCATACTACAGGTTGAGTATCCCTTATCTGGACATCCGATATCCGGACTGACCCCAAAACCAGACTTTTTGAGCCGGCATGCAGGCATTACTCACCGGCCCTCAGCAGCACACCAGTTTGCTCTCTGATAGTTCAATGTATGCAAAATTATTAAAAATATTTTTTTAAATTACATTCAGGCTATGTGTATAATGTGTATATAAAAGTTATAGAAAACATACAAAATTTCATGTTTAGACTTGGGTCCCTTCCCCAAGATATCTCATTATGTATATGCAAATATTCCAAAATACGGAAAGATCCAAAATATGGACCATTTCTGGTCCCAAGCAGTCCAGATAAGGGATACTCAACCTGTATACAACAAAGGTGACTTTTAAGAGTCTCAGAGTTTCATGCTAAATTTCATGTAAAGGCCTTAAATCTTCCTATTCTCCCTGCTACCCAGTAACTGGTCATGGAAACTATACATTCTGATCTAACCCATTGTTTACTTGGAAATAAGCCACATTTATATATATTTTTAAATGCATTTATATCAGACTGCCCACCCCATAGGAGTCAATATGGCAATGTATATTTCCTCACCTAGGCCACTCTAGAGCAGGGCTTCTTGAAATTTTTACGAGACCCCGGGTATATAGGTATATAAAATAGGTATACATATCAAACATTTACTGATAATAACTCATAAATTTTTCACGACCCCCACATTCAGTTACACGACAGTTTAAGAAGCTTTGCTCTAGAGAATAGAAAGGCAGGCCCTTAAAAATGTATAAGTTGGCCATCCCAGTTCTAGTCCAGCTTCCCCTCTCTAAAATGTGTGTCTGTGTTATACGCCATCAAGTTGCTTTTGAGTTAGGGTGACCCTATGAATCAATGTCCTCCCAAATGTCCTATCCTTAACAGCCTTGCTCAGGTCTTGCAAACTGAGGGTTGTGACTTCCTTTCTAGAGTCAATCCATCTCATGTTGGGTCTTTCTCTTTTACTGCTGCCTTCAACTATTCCTATCATTATTGTCTTTTCCAGTGAGTCTTGTCTTCTAATGATGTGACCAAAATAAAATAACCTCAGTTTAGTCATTTCCGCTTCTAGGGAGAGTTCAGGCTTGATTTGATCTAGAACCCATTGATTTGTCTTTTTGGCAGTCCACGGTATCCGTAAAGCTTTTCTCCAAAACCACATTTCAAAGGAATCTACTTTCTTCCTGTCAGCTTTCTTCATTGTCCAGCTTTCACACCCATACTGAGTAATGGGGAAGAGTTATCTTGATTTTGGTCGCCCGTAATACATCCTTACACTTAAGGATTTTTTCTAGCTCCTTCATGGCAACCCTTCCCAGCTTAAATCTCCTTATTTTTTGGTTACAGTCTCTCTTTTGGTTGATGATTGAGCCAAGGAATAGAAAATCTTTAACAATTTCCATTTCATCATTGTCAGCCTTAAAGTTGTGTAATTCTTCCACAGTCATTACTTTTGTCTTCTTGATGTTCAGCTTTAATCCTGCTTTGGCACTTTCAGCTTTAACCTTCATCAGTAAAATAGGGTGTCCTTTATCTGAAGCATTCCTTAACAGTTGCCAGTCCAAACTTTTCTTAAATACCTCCAAGAAAGAAAATCCCATAAGCACCTGCTGCAGATTGTTCTGGAAGATTTTCATAATTGGGAAGGATGGCCTACCAGCTTTTCCACTAGTGCAAATGGACTTTTCGGTTGCCTAAGAAGTCTATGACCTGACCTGGATAGCCCAGGCTAGCCTGATCTTCTCAGATCTCAGGAGCTAAGCAGGGTCAACCCTAGCAAGTATTTGGATGGGCAACCTCCAAGGAATACCAGGGTTCATTCATTCAAACTTTATTGCGGTCCACGACCAGCACAAAAACAGGTACAGGGAATGGAATACCAGGGTTGTGACACGGAGGCATGCAATGGCAAACCACCTCTGAATGTCTCTTGCCTAGAAAACCACACCAAGGGTTGCCATAAGTCAGATGTGACTTGACCACACACACAAAAAGGCTTTGCTGGGGATTGTGGGACATGTGTGGACAAAAGGGACCGAGGCTGCAGAAAAGAGGGTTATTGTATGAGATCACCCATTCTCCTTCTTGTACCAGTGGACAAACATTTCTGGATCCAATGCTATGTCACAGCAGGCTGCACAGTAATAAAGAAGGAAAAAGAGTGGATTTTTAAAAAACATATTTCAGTGTGTGTTTTTGTGTGATTAGAAATCTCATTTGCCCTGACCTGGATGGCCCAGGCTAACTCAATCTTGTTAGATCTCAGAAGTTATGTGGGGTCAAACCTGGTTGGTACTTGGATGGGAGACCTTCAAGGAAGTCCAGGTTAGTACTTGGATGGGAGACCACCCTGGATAGAACTTGGATGGGAGACTACCAAGGAAGTCCAGAGCTGCTATGCAGGCAATAGCAAACCACCTCTGCTCATCTCTTGCCTTGAAAGCCCTACGGGGTCACCGTAAGTTGGGTGCAACTTGATGTTGCTTTCCACCACCAATCTTATTTAAAATCAACATTCTCTTTCACAAAGAGACCTCTGAAATGGTCCAAAATTCACAATTTTATGGGGAGGTATAGATATACCCCACTCTTCTTCCTTGTGGGGACCCAAAGCAGCTTACATAATTCTCTCCTCCATTTTAACCTCATGACCACCACCTTGTGAGGTAGGTTAGGCTAAAAGTGTGTGACTGGCCCAAGATCACCCAGTGAGCTTCCATGGCCAAGTGGGGATTCAGCCCTGGGTCTCCCAGATACTAGTCTGACCTCCTAATCACTAGGCCACACTGGCACTGATCAGCACTAGTGGGTCTAAAAAAGGAGTATGAAATCATTAGTGAGTTTTGAAGGATTCTCAGGGCCAAATGGGAAGATTGTCTAGAGCAAAGCTTCTTAAACTGTGGGTCGCATAACTCAATGTTGGGGAGGGGGGTCGTGAAAAATTTGCTTTTGTCTTTAATAAAGGGTAAAATTATAAGTACACCAAAGAATCATTTTGAAATAAATTTCTTTATGATTTATTATCAGAAAATGTTTGATTTGTATACCTATTTTATATACCTATATACCCAAGGTTGCATAAAGATTTCTTGGGCAAAAAGGGGTCGCGACTGGAAAAGGTTTTAGAAGCTCTAGTCTAGAAGAAGCAGCAGGGCACATTTCTCTTGCTTCCTCAACTGCCTCCAGGCACTTTTTGAGATGAGATCGAGGAGAGAGACTTGGCATTTCTAGTTGGGGCTGGATCCAACCCACTGACCCCCAATGCCAGCCCTCTATCTAAATACAAGCCAGTCTCTTATACTACAGGCAGATAGAGGGCTGTGTAATATTTTCTTTGAGGCTACAAACAGGGACTTGAAGAGACACAGGAACGGGAAGTGGGGCTATTTTGAAAGTGAGAAAACTACCTCCCCACTCTTTTTTTTAAAAAAGTTTTTTAACAAAATTCCCCCCTGCCAAGATAAATTGCCCTCAATCTAAAAACATTGTTAATATAACAGCAGCTTCAAATCAGTTAACGCTGCACCGTTCCCTCCTGAATTTGAGCCAGAGTCAAGCCTCTTTTTGCTCGTGGTCCTCTGGGAATTGGCTTTCTAGAAGCAACCCCCTCTTCCGATGTACTATTTTCATCCAAGAGTGAACAAACGCACTAATTCACCACAGGGCAAAAGCCACAAGGAGGGTAATAAGCCCACCAGGTGCATCAGGGCAAAGCCTTAGGACCGATCTTGTAAACCTTCTGTTTGGATTGACAGTCGCAACTCTTGTCCCCTGCGTACAATTTTGAAAGCTCAATCAAAGTGGGTTTTAAAAAAAAAAACTTCTCTTGACATTCTCCTGAAGTTTCATTTAGGAGGTACCTTCCCAGAATTCACTTTTGCCAAAGTCCTGTGACTACTTTAAGGATACCCTGAGAAAATCCACTGGTCTTGTTAACACTTTCTTGGGTCTTCCTTGAAGTTCCTCGGCGTGGTGTAGTTGTTAAGAGTAGTGGACTCTAATATGAAGAACTGGGTTTGAGTCCCTGCTCCTACACATGAGTGGAGGACTCTAATCTGGTGAACCAGGTTTGTTTCTCCACTCCTCCACATGAAGCCTGCTGGGTGACCTTGGGTTAGTCACAGTTCTCTCTGACACTCTCTCAGCCCCACTGTCAGCTAAGGCTTCCTGGCTTTCGGCCCCTGCCCATCCCCCCCCCCCCGGCATCTACACCTCAATGGAGACCTGCCCGGCTAATCGTTACTGAGTTACCAGGTCCCACGGAACAATGCCTGGGAGCCCTGGCAATCACCTAGCTATTTCACACATTAGTTTCATGTATGTTTTTTCCTGTGAATAGTTACCGACTGTTACCTTCTGTATTGTTTCCTTATACCTCAAGGCAACTCTGCCTCAACTCGGCCCTTTTGTATTGTGTCCTGAAACTAATCAATCCTATAGTATGAATCCTTTAAATGTACTGGTATTTCCCCATGTCTGCATTCTAGCCTTATGTCTCAACGGACCCACTGAACTCGCTGGCTTTCTTAAATAAAACTTTTTAACTCGTGATTATGTCTGGAGTAAAGTTCCTTATGAGAGAAACGCAACGAGGTGCTGGAGTCTTACACCCACCTACCTCACAAGGTGTCTGTTGCGGGGAGAGGAAGGGAAGGTGATTGTAAGCTGGTTTGAGACTCCTTAAAGGTAGAGAAAATCAGGGTATTAAAACCAACTCTTCTTCTTCCACGCAATGGGCTTATCTTGTCCTTGTTCTTACTCCTACTCTGTACATAGGAAAAGAACCCTTTTTTGTTGCGTTTAGCATTTCTCGCTAGCCTAAGTTCATACTGAGCTTTAGCTTTCCTAACACTCTCCCTACAAGCACTAGTTATTTGATTATATTCCTCTTTGGTTATAAGGCCCTCCTTCCACTTCCTAAATGAGTCTTTTTTATTTCTCAACTTTTTAACAAGCTGTTTATGGAGCCACCCTGGCCTCTTTAGGCTCCTCCCATTTTTCTTTCTCAAAGGAATGGTTTGGGATTGCACCTTCAGTATTTCATTTTTAAGAAACGCCCACCCTTCTTGAACTCCCTTCTCCTTAAGTATTTCCGACTATGGGATTCTACCTAGCATAAGGTTAAGTTTGTTAAAATTTGCTCTTTTAAAGTCCAACCTATATGTCTGACTATGTACAGGTTTTCCTTTCCCCAAGATTGTAAATTCCAAGAGTACGTGGTCACTACCACCCAGGGTGCCTACTTCTTCAACCTCATCGACCAGTTCTTCCCTGTTGGTGAGAATCAAGTCTAAGATAGCAGACCCCCTTGTTTCCCTCTCCACCTTCTGGAATAGGAAGTTGTCA